>NW_021620885.1:1935959-1939099 GCF_004785775.1 Grammomys surdaster
TCTGTGCATGTCAGTGTGATGTCTACAGAGTGTGTGTGTCTGTGCATATCAGTGTGATGTCTATAGAATGTGAGTCTGTGCATGTCAGTGTGATGTCCACAGAGTGTGTGGGTCTGTGCATGTCAGTGTGACACCTCCAAAGTATGTGTGTCTATGCACGTCAGTGTGATGTCTACAGAGTATGGGGGTCTATGCATGTCAGTATGACACCTCCAGTGTGTATGTGCCTGTGCATGTCAGTGTGACCCCTAAGATGCCCTGAAGCTGGAGTTACAGGCAGTGCTGAGCTGCCTGATGTGGGTGCTGGGAACTGAGAGCAAAGCCTTAGTAAGAACAATACTCACTCTTAGCTGCTCAATTGCCATCTCTCCAGGGCCCTGTTTCAGTTCTAAATGTTTCTTGCTACCTTTGAGAACACTGGGTGGCAGGGGCCACCTACACTGGGATGTTCAATGACAGGTAAAAATCTTCAGTTTAAACAAGCAGCAAAAGGAATGTGAATTCAGCTCTCCCCTCCATTTCTCTCCATAATGGAGCTACCTTAAGCTGTGAAGAATACATAATGCTCACAGTCCTTCAAATAAAGATACAGATCCCATTGGTTCGGGTTAAGATGAAATGGAAAACTGAACACTGGGACAAATGGTCTCACAGTAGGTCCCCGTCCAAGAGTTCTATTATTTGTGAGAGAAAGTAGCAAAACCTATCATAAACCTTCAAATTTCACTGTCTTCTGTTCTTTGACCTTTGAAAAGACAGCACAGTCACACTGCTTTATATAACTGCTAGTCACTCTGCCTTAGTACGTGACCTAATGAATAGTTTTTCACACACATGAAATAGAAAATGACATTATCCTTAAAAATTCATTCAAGCTACGCATCTGTCTTTATTTAAAGAGAGTGACAAAGGAAGGCAGTGCAGGAGCTCACAGAGGCAGTGACATGTTGGTGACAATGATCACAGAGGCTGGGAGCCCACTATCATGGTCCTCCCAGAGCAGAGGAGACATAACAGTTCTCAGAGTAAGATGGGGGAGCAGCATTTAAACAGACAACCACACTGATGGGGCTTCCTTCACCAGGTGCATCTTAGAGCTAGGAGTCCTACGCACTTCTGAACATGGCAGAGGACAAGCTGTCACATTATGCTCACAGACAGAAACAACGTGAGTCATGGACACCATGATTTTGATTTGAGCATCTTACAGTATTTTCCTTAATGGGAAAACTGAAACATGTATGAAACAGCAGGAGCAGGCAAGCCTTCCACCAAGGCTGCAGGTCAAAGCGCTCTGCTGTGGCTCTAAGTTGACTCAGTGTTGTGCTGCTTACCAGCATCTATTAGTAAAGGGAACTAACTGGTAAAAAGCATTTCAACTTTCCCATCTCCCTGGTGTAAGTTAGGCACTTGTAAATGTGAAAAGCTCCCCAGAGGACAGCTTTGGGCAGACTGAGGCAGTCAGGGGAAGGCACTGTGATGCCTTCAGGCCAGGGCAGACTGGGCCTCTCACTTGTCCAACCACCTAGGTCATGTTTCCATGACCTAAGTCACTGCACCTAATTGCTGTGGCTTTTTATCATGCTCCATGGAAACTCTGGTTGTCTAAGATGTGTCTCCTATCTTCCTTTGTGTGAAAAGCCTCTTAAAGGATTTTTTTTTTTACTAGAAATAATAGCATGAAAGACTTCACAATAAAGTGTTAATTTAAAATTTTTAATTAATAAAGGAAAAGTGACTAAAACTTTAATAATTACAGTATCAGACACAAGTTGTTAGAACCTGACAATTCTAACTCTCTCAAAAGAACAGAGGACTCTTTCCTGGCAGAAGAATCTTGTAAAAATCTGTGTAAATCTCACTAACATGACACTTACTGATAGAAATGCCTAAAAGGGCCAAAAAGATGGCTTAGTAGCTAGCTACCAACACTCACAGTCTGAGTTCAATCCCTGGATCCCACAGTAGGAGAGCTGTTGATGATCTCCAGACACACTGTGTCACACATGTGCCATATACATCACACAAGCACATAAATACACACAGATAATAGTTAAAATTTAAAAATTTGAAAGAGAAATGCCCTCAAATTTAATCTGACCATTTTAAATGAAATAACCAAAAGATAAAAACCAAATCTTCCTTGTAGATATTTCAAAAAGCTCACCGGCTTTAGGAGTACTGTGATTTGTTAATCATATGCCACTCACCGCTATGAACAGACAAGTCCTTTTCCACTGAAACATACTCCTCTCAGTTCAATTTGGACCTCAGAACCTGGACGTCATACTCTCTCACCATGGACAACCCATCAAAACTGAGCCAATTCCACCAAACAACCTTCAATTTTCTATCTCTTTTCCTCCCTGATCCATATTTTCAGAGATTTTCACAATGTGTTAGAAAAAAGCAAAACCTTAATTAGCATTAATAATCTCTAACAGATATGCTATTAGAACTCAGAAATTAAAATCATTTCCTTCATCATATCTTTGATAATTATAGTCAACAGTTAAAATTTATTTGAAATTTATATTTGAAATTGTTTTTCCTGGCTCATCTATTAATATTTAGAGAAGTTAACAAAGAGAGGAGGGCGGGCAGGAGAGTGAAGGAGGCCACTGATTCAAATCTAACTATGTAGTTGGATGAACACAATATTCATTTGACAATGGAGGTTTAACATCTGGACTTGTTCTTAAAGGCCCACGTGTTTAAACAGAGGCTTGATCCTCAAGGGCTGTCACTGAGAATGAGTTGGACCTTTAAGAGGTATGGCCTATGGGAGGTTTCAGAGCACCAGGGTGTGTCCTTAACAGAGACGTACGGTCTCATCACTTCCCCTCTTCTCACTATGGAGCAAGAGGTGAGCAGCTTCATCCCAGACACGTACCTGACCTGCACTCTGCCAAGGCCTAAGTATCCATCAGTAATGGGCTAGCCCTCAAACCGTGAGCTACAATTACTTTCTTCTCTACAAGAATACTATGTTATGTCTTGTGATGGTTGAGGAAAGCTGACTAATACAGAAGCCAAGAAAAATGGTGGTGTTGGATTGAGTTGGGTCTCAAAGAAAACTCAGACTGAGGAAGGACATAAACTTCCGATAAATGCTTGCAGTTCTCGTGCAAAACCAGTCC
>NW_021620885.1:1939109-1993638 GCF_004785775.1 Grammomys surdaster
CTTATGGGAGCTCAGCCTGCTTCTGTCCTCTCGTGTTTCTTCCAGCCATTGCCCCTGCCCCACAGTGGCAAAGGAGAGATGAAGACCTGTGTACTACTGAGCTAGAATACCTAACTGTCCCTGAAGATAAAGTTCTAGAGTAGGGATTCAGATGTCCACCTTCCCATCCTCAAAGGTTTCTAGCTAAGGTCCAGTGTCACTACTAAGTATGTCTTCAGAAGCCATGCAGTCTTGATATTCCCACATGAAAAATAAGAAAATAGTATCATTTAATTATTTATTAAATAATGTATTTTTTAAATTTTAAAGTATATACTTATTTGTAATATTTATTTAATAAAATTAAAATTATGCAACATTTTATTTATTAACACTAAAATAAAATGTTATTTAAACATCATAAAATATTATAACTATTTAAAATGTGTTTATTAAATGTTATCATTTTAATAAAGCTTACTTTCATATACTAACATAACTGTACTGTTATAATGATTCAAATAGAATAAATTGAAAGCAGTAAAGGATAACAGTGGGAAACACAGAGAAAATGCTCCTACCAATCTTAGTTAGACTTCTCTATGTCTAATAAGATTTATTCTTATGTGTATGAGGCTTTGCCTGCATGAGAGTACATGCATCATGTATGTGTCTGGGACCTAGGGAGTTGAGAAGAGGTTGCCAGATATCCTGGAATTGGATGTACAGATGATTGTGAGCTGCCACGTGGGTGCTGAGAACTGAACCATGGTCTTCTGCAAGAGCAGCAAGTGTTCTTAGCTGCTGAGCCACCTCTCTAATCTGCCAAACAGCTTGCACTCACAGTCAAAAGACCAGGCTTATAATGGTCCACTGCATAGCAAGTCTCTGTGTTGCAGAATATTTGACCACACTATGAAGCCTGAGATTGTGTTACTTACTGAAAAACAAAAACCTGTTTCTAGTTATGGAAACTCAGCCCTTAGCACTCACCTTTAATCTCTGGCTGGAATACAGACACGCCCTCAGTACACACGTTTTTAATGTCAAACAATGAAGGTAAAGTTAGTTTGTAGAAGGAAGCACCCATGTTTCAATGTAATGTCTAATTGAGTGGCAAAGTGACGAATCAGAGAGAATAGAATATGAGAAGAGACAAGAAAAAGAGGCACCTCTTAAGAGGTACCACAGAGAAAAAGAGAGAGAGAAGTGGGGGAGGAGGAGAGAAGGGGCAGTTTTACTGGGTGAGTTGTACAGGACAGGTTGTAGAAAGAGAACAGGCATAGATGAGACAGAATAAACCAGAGAATAAGAAGGAGCGAGAAGATTAGAACAAATTGCCAGAGCTAGTATGAGGCCAAGTAGAACAATTCAGGAGAAGGGGTGAGAAGCCAGATTAGCATGGAGAGGAATTTGAGTCAGAACAGCTGAGATGATCAGCCAGTCAGAGTTCACAAAGAAATAGAAAGGGTGAGCTTACTCATCAGTAACTCTCAGAGGCTGAATAAGTTCTAGGCCTAGAATAGACAGTATGGATGCTAGAAGCTTCCCAGACTAGGCCTGGATTAGCAGATTAAGGCAGTAAGTCTCGGAGACGCCAATTATCTCAGGTGAATAAAGACTTTTATACTTCTCTGTATTAGAGAGTGAGGTGAGAGGCAACAAGTGGGGCATGGCACTCATGACTATGCCTATGTGGATCACTGTGTAGAGGCGTCATCACAGCCTTCATTCTGAAAATGTTACCATCACTAAGACACCACAAGGGCCACTCTTACAACTCTGACCATATGAATATGTCTATGTGTATGTATATGTATGTATATATATTTAAATTTTGATATCTTGTTTAATTTACTTCCCATGGTTTACCTCTTGCATATTAAAGCATTCATTGCTTTAACAGGAGATCATATTTTGAGTATATTCTCTGGAACAAATCAGGGAGATTTATTATTATTTTTACCATATATCATAAAGCATAAATATCAAGATCAAGAGTAATTTGTGTTATAAAAAATTAAGATTCCTTTATACTTAACCCCCATTTAATTATCTTATGTATGAGTTACTTGGTTGTACTACATGCTAGGCACTGTGCTTGAATATCATGTGGCTCAGCCTCTCAAGAGTTTCCCAGTAGAGATATGTAAAGCCACCTTAAAAAGCAGTCCAAAGATGAGAGTTTTGATCACATTGTTGGAAACATCTGTTTTGCACCCAGAAATGAAAAGAGAATTTCCTTTAACACCCTTTGGAAGTGGTTCTCAGACCCTTTTGTTATAGACTCTAAAAATTTCCTAAACTATTCAGAGGCTCTTATTCTCTGGCTTTTTCCTGTTAGAAAATGAGAAAAAAGATATATTTGTAGCTTGTAATCCATACCTTTTGCAATCCCATTCCTCCTGGCTAAAGGTCTCCTGATATTCTTGTACACTAATCACACAGCAGAAGAACTTAAGGACTAATCAAGACGAACAGAGGAAACCAGTACACATTCTAGCGGAGGCTGAACAGGCTCCCTACATGTTCACTCTGCAGGTGTTTTACTGTGGAAGGTGAGTACTGCATCCTGGTATGATCAAAGTCTGGAGGCCTATTCTCATTTCTCACCAAAATCTAGGAGGTTCGAGAACATGATCATGTTTTCTTACACTGGCAGAGACCGCAGGGAAAGCAGGGAATCAAATGAGGACTATGAAAGCGTGAGATGCTTCCTGCTGCTGCAGGGGTGACATATCTGATGCACTGGATCAGAAATCTGGCTGTGATCTCTTCTCAGCATCACTGCAGAACAAGACAGCAACTGACTGACAGACCGCCTTGCCTCACTACAGACCCTCCCTCAGCAGCACCTGAGTGGTTCATTAGAGAACTTCAGTTTATCTCTGAAAAAGGATTTAACAAGGGCAAATTAGAGAAGAGATTACTAGATTTCCATACAGTAATCAGCAGGCAGACACACTGGAAAAGCTTTTCTCAACATCGCAGTCCGTTCCTTCTCTAGGCCCTGCAAACAGAGTGAAAGCAGCATATGTAGCCAACAAGCTCTGGCACGTCACATGTCTGCAGTGGATACAGTAGGAGCCCACAGTCCTGTTACTCCAGTATGAGTATTGTAGAGTGAAAAATTATAGATACTGGGTATATAGAATCCTTTTTAGACATATAAAATATTCTTTAGGCTTTCTTTATAAAGACATGGAGAAACTGACGCATGAAGCAAGTTAAGAACGTGGACAGACTAGTTATGGAAACTGGCTAGAATGCAATTTAGCCAGGTGGAACCAAGCTGAGAATCATAGTGACAGGGCAAGGCCGAAGTAACAGGGCAGGACCACATTCTTGAGAAAGATAAGCGTACAGAGAGTTTTCACCTGATCCTGACTCACGTAGGTTGGGTTCCTTTGCCACCTTAACAACCCCTTGTCCCCCTCCCCATTCCTTGGTTTGTGGTTTTTCCCTTTAAAAATCCCTTTCAAACTGGCTGTCAATTCAGCTCCTGCGCTGGGCATACGAATTGACCAGCAGCTAGCTGTCACGCCCTAATAAACCTCGCAATTGCTCTGGTGCACGGTGTCTCGAGCAGATTACTGGGTGGTCGCGACTTTCTGAGACTTGAGTGAGGGTCTCCCCTCTGCGGAGGTCTTCAGTATCATCTACATTTATGCTACATATGCTATTTAATTTTATTTTTTAACTAGAATATCGTTAGTCAATCCCTCTCTTGATCAGAATACTTTCACTTTCCATCTTCTAAGATGTCTTAGTATCCAACTCCTTTGTCCTCAACACCTGGATAGCAGCTGGATGTTATAGTCAATTAGATTTTAGAAAGGCTTTTATGCCTCTTACTATGATTAAACCTCACAATCATTGACTACGAGGTAGGCATTAGTAATCCTCTTAACAGATGACTGGAAAAGTCAGTACACTTTTCTGTTTCCTAAGTAATTTGTTTTATGTTTGTTCTCTATTATAGAAAAAAGGGAAAACATTTCTATCCTAGACAAACCAATATGTGTCTCAAGATGTGAAAAAAGTAGCCAGATATTCCTTTGGACTGTGTATGTATAATCTATACATGTACCCACTAGATAAGATTAATTCTTTCTTTATCCACACATTATAAACAAATAAAAATACAAATAAAGGTTAACATTTATGAGTGAAATCAGTTATCTGATATCAATACTTTGAAACTTTTATTGACTAATTCATTTATTATGTGTCAAAGGTCGCTCTTATTCTGCTATGTGAAAAAATGCTCATTTAAAGTGTTCACAGAAATGTCTGTGAACAACTCTGTCCCCAAAATTATATAAATGGAACTGTACAAAAGTTTAGTATTAAAAGGCCAGTTTTAAAATGCAAGGAAGCCCAATTTTTCTATAATTACAAAAACATCTGTTACTCAGTAGTAGAGCATAAGTACCCACTCTAATACCAACCATGCGGGCGGGCACTTTACTTTTACTTCCTCCTACGAAGGATAAAGAACAGGAAGGACTGAAAAGCACCATGTCTCTACAAGATCTGGTCTAACAACTTTATTAAATGCTTTTATTTCATAACCCACATGATTTTATTTTAAAAGCCATATGACTGATTGACTCATAAAGGAAGAAACTAGCAAGTATCTCTAAATACATAATTTAAGTGTTTCCTAGTTTCTCTGACTTCTGTAATCTCGATTCTTCCTTGACTCTGACTTTGTAACTGGCCAAATTACGAACTGTCTAAGATTTTACTTATTTATCATTTGTGCATGTGTTTGTGAACATGTGAGTGCTGGTGTACATACGTTTTGCACATCAAGGCCAGAAAAGGGAAGGCACTGGAACTGGAGCCTAGAAGCTGACATTACAGGCTTTTAAAGATACCTGGTTTGTTAGGGGGTGCTGGGATGGGAGCACTCACCCTCAATGCTGCACAGTCAAAACTCTGAACCACTGAGCCATCTCTCTAACCCCCAAATTACTCTTTTCTGGCTCACTTTGTTCTATAGAGATAAATGGTACCAACCGAATAAACCAAGAGGCAGGGAGTGAGGAGCCTTTAGTCAGAGTGAGGTTCAGTCTGTGGCAACCATTTGGGGAGCTTAGCTTGGGTCCCATCCCCTGAAAACAGGGTCTTCACAGCCAGAGGCTGGCTCTGCCACTTTTATGTAAGTGTGACCCTGCAGACAGTTCCTGTCTGGATACACTATTGATAAAAACAAGAAGATAGGCAGGAATTTGTAATCTGAGCACATACAGTAACCTGTAGGTATGGTAATCCTACAAGGGTATCTTGACTCAAATATCATTTCAGAGCCCTTTGCTTATGGAGAACAGGAACATGGTCTTTAGAGCAGAAAGAAGCAACAAGAAAATAACAACAACAAGCTGAGTGAAGCTACCTTGGTCCACTGTTGATTCTCAGTTGCCAGTCTCAAGTACTTCTAAGTCTAGCTGTACTTTCTGTTGTTGAGTTAATAGAAAATATTCTGCCTCCTTACAGGTAATTTGCAAGTGTTTAAGCAGTTTCTGCTCCCCAGTGGTACCTAGCAGACCTTAACATAAAAATAGCAACCCTACCCCCTGCAGTGTCTTTGATGCTTAAGAACACCTGTTTGACACCCTAAGGCCAATGTACTTAACTACTTAACATACTGACTAAATGTAAGTCAGAAACAATGAAGAGTAAGATGCATCACTAAATTTCTCTATCATTCTGTTAACACAGACAAGCAGCACTGGCCAAAGACACAGTGGCTTGAGGACGTCTGTTCTCACTCCTTACTTACTCTCAAGGCCTTGCAGACTGTTTACTGGCCTGCCTCAGACCGTCACATCTATAGATTATTCCTTTTTTACCAATAAGTATAAGTAAAAGTCTATCTCTTTGCATTCTTTATCTAAATATTCCTCTCTGAAGGTAGCTAGACACTCCAGTCATTCAGTACAGTAACCCAGACCAATGCCCTCACTCACTGTAGTAAATGAAGGGGCATAGCTTTCATTCTTGGAAAAAAAATACACAAACACACACACACACACACACACACACACACACACTTTCATATATGAAAAAACACCTTTCATACAGAAAAAAAAACTTACACATGTGACTTTAAGGAGAAAGTGACTAACGTTTCTTAGTTAAAACAATGTAAGTCACAGCTCTGACAGTGAGTAAAGTAGTAGGAGCTTTTTAGAATGGTGTTCACATGATATTTTCATAAGATACAAATACCATATTGCACTAGGAAAAATGGTCTAAACTAAAGAAGGACCATATACTTTTGATACATTTAAATTATCAAGCAGTTCTCTCTGTCCTGTGATAAACTTGTTTTAAAAGCTAAAAATAATATAATTTATTCAAAATGATAATGAAATGTTGGAATAAGATAGTCATACACATGTACTTATTTCTATCACACATCCATGTTCATCCTGTGCTTTCAGTTAACAAGTAAAGCAGAAGGTCTCTAAATAATAGAGAATGAAATGAGGAGAATTGCCATTCCCATTACAGAGAGCTGCAGTATAAAGCACCATGACCCTCTGAGCCTGTTTCTAATACGGCACAGGCTCCAGCATGCTCTTTGCTCTTATTTATAAAAAGGAACCAATGGCAGATATAAGTCGGACCATCCTACAATGCACTATTCGGCCTCACATCTCCAAATGGATGCCTTTACAGTGGTAGGAAGTCTCATACAGAGCCTCTGTGGGACCTGGGACAGAACCAGAGCTGGGATTTACTCAGAACCCATTCACTAACCTTTAAGAGCCAGACAGTGTTGCAGGGCTTGTTTTCTGTTTTCCCCAGTCAACAAAGAGCAACTGTCCTCCGGAAGTCTTCACTAACACCCTCAGGAAGTCTTCACTAACACCCTCAGGAAGTCTTTACTGCCACCCTCAGCAAGTCTTCACTAGCACCCTTATTGAGTGGCTAGTACTTAGTAAAGAGTCAATAGCTGCTTGCTCTACGCACACCTCATGTGTCAGGTTGCCATCAAAGCAAGGCATGATCAAAAGACTGCATGAAGTTACCTCCGCTAACACATTTAAGTGCATTCTGAGATGTAAACACATTCTGAGCTTAGACACGGGCCTCACCACGCTTAATGTACATTATACAAAGTCCACAATACTCAGAACATATCTGGTGTCCTGCACTGGATATTTAACTTGTACCAAAAGCCTAAACAAGACAGAGGAGCATACTTAGACACTGGAATAATGGGAGACTGTCCAAATGTAGTCTGTCCATAAGACACTAACATGTAGATCCAAGTAGATTGGGCCTCACAAGCTGTTTCCACAACCCTAGGGCAATTTTAAATGTCTCTGGTGATAAATATATTACATATTAATATATAATTACTATATCAGGTATGTATATTACAGATAAATATCAAGTATTAGCTGATAGTTTATAAAGTTTATTTTAAATACTTATGATTTTTAAAAATTAAATCAAATGTATACACTAATGAGATAAATATTTTTGTGTATTTTTATTTTTAAAAAGTAAATTTAATTATATTTATTAAGAATTGAATATTGGCTGAATGTTTGATACTACAGGACACAGAATATTTTTATTATACTTCAGAGTTTATTAATGTTTTGATTTTTGCCAATGATGAGAATATTGCTTCAAATAAACACAAAATGGCAGAAGTATGCTTAGAAAAACTTCAAAAATTACAGGAAGTTCTGTCCTATTTCCAAGCAAAAGACTACTTAGTGAATTTAAAATGCTATTCAAATCTGCAACTCAAATAGCAATTTTTAAAAATCAAATATTCTAATGTAGTACAACACAAGGATGTACTAATTTGATATTTAAGTGCTAAGAATCACAAAATTCTCAGTAAGAAAAATAAATGTCTTTGTTTCTTGTAATTAACCATTATGTTTCTATATGCATGTACAGTAAAAACGTGAGGGGTGGTGGGGAGTGACTTGTAGGAAAGGAGAGACAGGAAACTCCATTTGGGATGGAAGAGAAAAATGAGACTCAGTGATTTACTCATTATCTGAAAAATAATAATACAATTTCATCATGATTTCTATTATTTAAATTAATTTTTATAATATCCCCATCAGAAATTATTAAAAAAAAAAACCTCCTCTGATTTCAGTACACATATCTTGGGTATTTCTTTGATAATGTGTGCTGACTGTTTTTAACTATATAGCAAGCTGACTCCATTCTGATTACTGCTTCTCCCAGAGAAACAGCTCCCTAGACTGGCACTGTGAACAAGGCTCTACCGTTCAATTCATGACTTAAAAATGCAAGGCGAAGAGTGGTTTATTCTCTCAATACAATGCCACAGATTGCTCGAGCAAAATGAGAAGAAAACGGAATTCATCTCAGTTTAAAAAAGAACAATATCTGCTGTAGATATGAAATCATCTCGTTCTCATAATTAGCAAGGGAAATAAGACATGCATTAGAAAAACTCAACGGATGTGATCACAGAAAAGTAATACACTGTTATAATATTAGGCTAGAAAAATCATGTCAAAGATTAAACATTAGAAGTATATGAAAGACAGAAGGTTACTGAATGCCAAGAATGACTAAATTGGCGCTGTTATGCTAATGATTATCAGTCATGACTAATCAATTACCGAATCTTGTTAGAGACCCTGGGTTTCTTATTGCATACTACAGAGAGCCAAAACCAATCAGTGAAGGTTGCCATTAACTCTGAGGCCTATTTACACCTGCCCTCAGTGACACTGTTCAAAACGCTCAACAGCAACATCTTGCTAGCTAGCAAATACACACAACTGCTATGACAAGTCAAGCAAAGAATGGTTTTCAAAAGCATGCAAAAATATGAAAATGGAAAAGGAAATATTGTAAAGATTTAGAAAGAGGAACAAAAATTAAACACCATTGCCATCTGTAATCCAAAATCATTTTAATTCTAATGATTAAAAAGTCAATCTCTTGCAAGATGTCATCATTGCAAATAATATGAAATTTAAGCAATTTAACCAAATGCAGCACACTCAAAATTAAAGATCAGTACGGCCGGACTGAGGGCTTGAGAGTGAACTCAGTGTAGAGCCCCTGCACTCCATAGGAGGCCTATGTCCAGTCCCCAGCATGGGGGTGGGGAAGGATACACGGTATACTGGAGATAACTTACAAATTATTAAAGTAATTTTAATGATGTATATTACTTAAGACTTATAGCCACAGACGGCCTATAACAGAACAAACCCTAAGAAGAGATACTATAGAGAATCTGATAAAATGTTTGATACATAAAGTAACTTAAAATCTCGGAAAAAATTTAAAAAATATAGGAACAAGACCTCTTATGTTAGTATTCTTTTAATCTGGTTTACTTTTGCTTGTTTGTTTGTTATGGCTTAAAATTCTCTACAGGGTGATTTGGCACACCTTCATACAAAGTAAGGCAGAAATATAGTGGTATGGCTTAGTCATAGTCATTTTAATTTCTGGGAAGACAATATTCCCACTGATGTTTTTAAAAAGGAAAGAAATTACTGAACACTCTTCTAAATCTGTGCTATAGCAGTTGACTGTTTTGCTGTAATTCTACATTTTGCTGCCTTGTCAGAATGCAGAATCAATACTCTCAGTGCAGTATCAAGTCAAGGCTGTGTGATAAGAAACCTCAGTCAACAGCAGAGTGCAGTAATGAAACCAGCAGGTAAGGGCTGTGGCACTGGGGCGTGACAGCCACCTTCCTCCAGCGCATGCAGTGTGATGAGGTTCTGATCCAGCAGATAAAATCTGCACCAGCTCTTTTTGTAATTTTCCTCATGCCCACTTAATTAACCACATCTGAGATGTGGCACAAATTCTTCAACAGGTCTCAAGGTGCACTGCGCTCAATCTTAAAGGTCGCTCTCAGCTTCAAACAACTAAAACCACAATCTAGGGGCTAGAGAGATGATGGTTTAGGGGTCAAGAGCTCTTACTGCTCTCAGACTGTCCGCACACACAGCTGCTCATGACCATTTAAAACTCAGCCCCAGGGGACTGGATACCCTCATCATACACATACAATAAAATAAATAAATATTAAAAAAATAAAAACAATACCATAACCTGTAAGCAGGAAGACCAGGCCACTGTGCAAAATCAGAGGTTTTCTAAACTTCCCTTTGAGAAGACAGTTCTAAATCTTTTACCCTTGGCAGTCTTCACAGCTAAGAGTTATTGTCAGAGCTGAGCATGGAGGCATGCCTTTTTAATCCAGCACTAGGGAGGCAGAAGCAGGCGAGTCTCTGAGTTTGAGGCTAACCTGGTCTACGTAGTGAGTTCCAGGACAGCCAGGTTACATAGAGACCCTGTCTCAGACAAGCAAGAACAAGAACAAGAACAAGAAAAGAACACAACGAAAGAAAAGAGGGAGTTGTTCTCCTAGTCTTAGGTTCTTCCATTATTTTGGAAACTGACAGTGGGCAACACGTGAAGCCATTTTGTGGCTTCAGTGCAGGTCATGTCAGGCTTGATTACAATAAAGCAAATTCTAATTAAGAGGTTAATTAGAGTAGGTACTATAAGAGACGAATCAAGTGTTTCTGTAGAGCTACCAACGAATGCTTTCACACAAAATATAAAAAGCAACAAATAAGCTTTATAGAGGGACTCTATTGTAGCAGTCCAGACAATGGGCTCGTTTTCTAGGATTGTACTCATAAAAGTGGACACGCTGTTGACAGATTCTCCTTACCTGTGAATACAGTTCCTACCCTCCAGATACAACATGCCAGAAGCAACGTCCAAGGAAAATTTCACCAACTGCTTCAGCTTTAGCTCGTCCTTCCTCTTCCTCAGGAAGGTCAGGAAATCCCCTCCTGGTGGAAAGAACAAGAGGAAGGAGGTAAGCTGTGGAGGGAGCTTCGTGCCATATTCTAGCTCATTAGGAGGCTGGACAGAACGAGAAGCACTGAAGGCTCCACTGAGCTTTGTCCGAGTTTCCTACTGAGGACAAAAGGGACACAGAGACCGTACATCGTGGGCAATGGGGCCATCACTCGTCTATACACATCAAGTTGGTTAACTATCTCATGCCATGAACTGTCAAACACGTCTATTCAAAGACAAACGTCTGTTTGCGCCTATCTGCACTGATTTAGTTTATTGATATTTTCTAAGAAATTATATTTTCTCTAATAACAAATAAGATAAAACTTAAAAAGTCAAATGATATTAATATCTAGATTCGGTGACCTACTAAAACTTAAAACTATCTAAACTACACCGTTGTGTGTATGTACAGGCACAGGAGGCTGTACTCTGACAAGCTATGGATCTTACACAGTTTTGCTGTTCAGCTACTACACATGTCTGCGTATCTGGCAGAGGCCCTGATATCTTTCTGGCTGTGAGTCTAGCCTCTAACAGCTGAGTCATCTCTCCACCCTCCAATGATGTCTTAGGAAAGTTTTAACTATCACAGTCCAAGGCATACTATGATACAAACAGTAATTTAAAACTGACAGTCTCATTTTATGAAGTTAGAAAAAAGTTAAGTTGATTTATTTAAATATATATCTCAATATATTTCATATATATATTCAATATATCTCAAATCTTGGAAAGATAAATTTATATTTTTAAATACATACTATATTTTAAAAGTTAAGCACATTTTCATTGTAAATATTTGACTGACATTTAGATTTAATAAAACTTAGAACTGAAAAATAGATTCATATGCTTAAGTTGTCCCAAATATTCTTAAAAGTTGTTTACAACTAAGTATAACTTTTTAAACTTAAATCAATTAAAATTAAATGAAATTAAAGTTTAGCATTGACTACATTTCAGACACATGCGTGACCAGTACTGGGAGACCACTTAGTGCAGCTTTACGTTTTGCACTCATTGCACTGTTTTGGCGCTCTGGCCAGAGCTTTGTGTGCACCATGCATGCTCACTCACTAAGTCATGGCTGCTGCAGCAACGGAACCAGCCACAGCAGAGGTCATCCTTCTCTCCTCTGGTCTGCTTCTCCACATAACAACCATCTCTTCATTGGAGTCATTTTCAGAAAGAAGACAGAGCCACGGCAGCTGCAGCTTTGGTTTATGTCCCACCTGCTCACCCTCATTCACTGCCATTTCCCTTTATGGACTGTGCCACCATCCTGTTTTGGATGGGTTTAGTCTCATCTTCAGCCATGATGGTAGTCTTAGGGTAGCCCACACAATGATGTCCGTGCATCAGCACAAGGGACTGATTCAGAGATTGGCACATGAGTCCCTCCAGGCCACTGAGAATACAGAATATGACTGGAATATGTCAGAAACTGGTTTTTATTGTTATTGTTTATCTTTAGAGAAGTGTCAGAAAGAAGTTTAAATAAATTAAGAAGCACATAAATCAAAAATCTTAGAGTGAAACATCTGGAATCTAAAAAGTATCACAGGAGCAGGTATGACTCTTTATAGTCAGGAGACAGAGGAGAAGATCATACGTTTGAGGCCAGCTTGGGATACAGTGAAAACCTGTTTAGGAAAGCAAAGGGAAGGGAAAAGAAAAGAAGCAAAAAACCCAAAAGAGCATCCAACCAACCAACCACACTAGCAGTCAAAATGCGGAGCACAGTGACAGCTGGAGTCACTGGATCATAAACTGCCTGAGGGAAGAATCCCCTGGCCCCTGGCCCCTGGCTCCAGTCCCCTAGCCCAAGGGTTGGGGAAAAAAAAAAACTCTGCAGTTCTGCAGATATATTCTGTACTATTACATTGCTACAACGACATCATATTAGAAGGGTAATTTGGTGATTAACTACAGAACACATATTCAACTAGAACACTCAGTCGAGAGGAGGTCACCCTCACCAACTGTACTGAGAACACAAGGCTAGCATTTCCAGCAGTGTTCACAAGTATTTCTACAATTCCGTGACATGAAAAATGGGTCTTATTGGGACGGGTATGGCCCTCATGCCTCACTGGACAACGACAGGGAGACTGGAGCCATTACAAGGTCCCCTTCAAATACTGGAGGTCAGGCCTTTATCCCAGCCTTCGCAAGTTTAGAATTGCCACAGCCCTTCTATACTTAGAGAAGGGAGGAAATGTCACGGGCAGCCCTGATTACACACTGAAGGCCTAAAATCAGCCATAGGCCTAAAATCAGCAATAGGTCTGTCATACATGTACACTAACACCAAGTCTTGGGTCTCAGTGGAAAAACATTGAAACAGATGGCTATAAGCTAATGTAAACAGGCAGCTTTTGTGGAAATTTACCAGCCCAAATAGTCATAGACCTTGTAAATAGGTAGCCTTGGCAGACAATACCAACTTAGATAAGGACAAGCGAGTCATAGGCAGAGTCATAGTGACTTGTCCCCTGAACCTTCACCTAGCTGATACCCGGTTCTGAAAGATATCTGTATTCCCCCTGAACACCCACACTCCAGTGTCATTCCCTTCCCCACATCCTGCCTTTCTGTGTTTATAACCCCTGTGTGAATGAACTACGATTTGAGAAAAAATAAATTTTAATAAAAAATTATTTTAAGGCAATTAGAGGAATAAAAACAATATTCAAAAATAAAAATAAAAAAAAGAAAAAAAAAGAAAAATGGGTCTTGATATTTTGGTGTTGTTGATGGAGCTCTAAGAAACTGATCATAATTAATGTAAGCTAGATCATGTCAACAGTAACAACTTATCAATTTGTAATTGGAGAAAAAGGATTATCAAGGCAGTACCACTAATTCACTTGTCAATGAATCACAGAGAAATCCTACTTTTTATCTGCAAATAATTTCAAAGTTTACTAAGAGGTACCAGCCTCAGTGACATAGAAAATGCTTAATTTGGCAACCTTGATGCCAGAATGTTAACTTGCTCCTTGAGAAGTTTACTAGGTTTAGCTGTATGCAATTATATACTTAAAAAACAAACTTGCATTTGAGGCAAATACTAAATTACATTTTGGGAGCTCTATTTAAGTAATTATTTAAAACTCTTACTTATTCGTGGTGTTTGTGTGTGTGCACACGAGCGTGTGTGTGCAGGTCAGAGGGTGATATGGGGTACCTTCCTCTCTTGGTTCCCACCTGATTTTTTGAGACATTATCTCTCACTCAACCACTGGTTGAGACAGATTGCCTGGGCAGTGAGCTCCAGGCATCTTCCTGTGTCCATGTCCCCAAGACATGAAACATGGGTCTTGTCCATGTTATGGTATGTACAACCATGTCCAGCATTTTACATAGATGTCAGGGATCTGTACTCAGGTACTCATGATTGTCCAGGAAGCACTTCACTCACGGAGCCATCTCCTATCTCCTAGAACCCTATTTTTTAAGATGTTGTTTTCCATAACTATCACTGATGAGAACCAAGGATTATAGCAAAAATAAGAAAAGTCTATGTGGTAGCATAAACTGTGAATGCTGGCTTGTGAATCAGAGACTGAGTAGATGTTACAAACGGAACTGGAGGATGGGACCA
Source organism: Grammomys surdaster (assembly GCF_004785775.1). Taxonomy (NCBI): domain Eukaryota; kingdom Metazoa; phylum Chordata; class Mammalia; order Rodentia; family Muridae; genus Grammomys; species Grammomys surdaster. The sequence continues at coordinate 1,953,556 of NW_021620885.1, forward strand.
GTGAGCACACTGAAGGATGTGGGTGTGGCTCAGGAGGGTAGGTAGTGCATGGGCGTGGGCTTAGCTGGAAATGCATGTTGCCTGTTGAGTGCAGTGAGCATGGGTTACAGTATGAACTAACCACCAAGTGGATTAAAACACTACATCTGTGAAGGCTCAGTGTAGAAAGAAGAAGATTAAAAACTGAAAAAACAAAAGATGAATTCACGAGTCTAGATTTCCTGGTTGTGTTTTCTTCTTTTTAAAGGATTACTAAGTAGCTTGTTATAGTTATCAGAAATCAGCTCTGAAATGCAGTATGTGGGTTTCCCAAGTCAATACCAACCAGTCTTCTTTGGATGAAGTTCCTGAAGGTTTGCATTAGGATTGCAGACTAGCAGAAGCCTTTCCGTCCTCTCCTTTGCAGATTATCTCTGTGAATACATGCTAACAGGTTATGATGTGGAGTCTATGGAATAAATAGCACATTTTCCAGAATTTCTGAGCTACTATTTAAGGGACAGCTATGGTTCTGACAGACATGCTATCAACAGCTAGGAGTGAAACCTTAGCTAACTGTTACAAGTCTTTAGGGTGGAAGGGCTCTGGGGCCTTTGGAGGTAATTCCCTGTAGCCTATTTATGTTCTTGTTAATGGTGCTGAATTTACTTGCCTTATACTTTCAGGGTAGTGATTTGATCATAGTACTAAACTTCTAGAAAAAGGAAAGTCTGAGACCGAACACAGCTCTTCAACGGTTTTTCTTAGTAAGACAGCTCACTTGTCGTCTTATGAATAGATATGGGGAAGAGTTATAGCAGAGGCTATGTGGTATCTGTGCCTTAAAATTTACTAGCTGGCTATGGGTTATGTATAAACATGCTTAGCCAGCTGAGTTCTAAAGTTATGTACTTTTCACCTAAAATGCTGCAATTAAAAATAACCTGTTGATTAGTATATACATGCACAGACACACTCGTGCTATCATGTGCACTATTAAAAATCACTTACTCGTGCATATGTGCACAGGCATACCCACCATCTGCAGTGCTACCAACCACTGCTGACTGGAGCCTACGTGCACAGGGACAGTCAGGCTACCACGTGTACTTGGAAGTCAGAGGACCACTCCCAGGAGTCGGTTCTCTCCTTCCGCCATGCAGTTCTAGGAATCCAATCAGGCCATCAGGCTTGGCAGCAGGGACATTTAACAGATGAGCATCTCAGTGTTCTAATAAAGTGACTGTTGCTTAGGAAGGACGCAGTCTCAGTTTCTTATGTCTCGGTGGACACACACAAGCCCGTCAGTCGCCCACCACCCTCTCTATCTGTGGCATTAGAGGCTCTCCTCAGTTTGATGCCAAACCACTCACTTTCGGGTCTTATGGCTTCTTATTTTCCTTCAAGTTTTCTTTTGGTAATAAAAAGAAAAAATGGTACAAATTAAATCTCCCATCAATTTTTAAAGAAAAAGGGATGAAAAGGCAGTCAAGTTACATTTAGAAGTATTAAGGGTAAAATTAATAAAATATTAAATTGGAAAAGCTAATGTTATCTTCAAGATATCCTCATTGGATTTGTCACTAGCAGAACATTTTACAAACAGTGAGGTTCTGAAGGAGTGACATCAATGGCCACTTTAGAAGCACTACACATAACTGTAATTTTGAAACAATTAGGAAAGTAGTTAGATTTCCTCTGTGCAATTTCACTGGATATAATATTTACAATCAGAAATATATTAAATTATCAAACTGATTTATTACAACAATATAGATAGTCTACTAAAATATTAAATCAGTATACTTGCAAAGATCAAATACTTTTCAGCCAAGAGCTGGAAACATCTGTGTTAAAGGAATATTAAAACATAAATGTCTTTTCTCGGTTTTTGTTTTTACTGTGGTAAAATTCACATAAATGTATTCTCTTAATTTTTAAGCATACAGTTCAATACCACAGATTCCATGCAGCCTGTTGTTCAATTTTGCAATACTGAAATTCTACATTTATTTACTGATTGCCTCTCTCTGCTTCAGGCTAGCCTGGGAATTATCATCCAGCTTCTCACTGCTATGAGGCAATGACTTTATTGATACCACCCTCATCTAAGTCGATCATCTCTCCATGATTGGCTTATTCTGCTTCCTGTAATGCCCTCAAGCTTATCCCTGCTGTGGATTTTCTTCTTTACCAAGGCCACGTAATACCCAATTGTATGTATATACCGCATTAGCTTTCTCCTGTATCTTGACTATTCTGAATAATGCTGAAGTTAAACATACTTACAAGCCCTCTCCTGATTTCTGTTTTCAGTCTGTACTCAGAAGGGGTTACTGGGTCACAGGATAGCTCTAGCCTTAAGTTTTCCAGTACTCTATTTTATGTAACAGCTTAGTTTTCCCCTACCCCTTTTAACTTTTATTGCCTCACTAACCCTGCATATGATTCTCCACGCTCATCCCGACACCTGCTGTCTTCCTACAGGAGCACCTCCACTTTGTGGAGCAGGACATCAGTGTGGCTCTGACCTACATTTCCCAGGTGACTTGCTATGTTGAGTGGCACATTGCATGCTCACTTGTTTATCTTCTTTGGATAAATGATTATTCACATTCTATGTTCATTTAAAAAAATCTGTTGTCATTCTGGTTACTGACAGTGTATTCTTAAGACACAGGTTCCTTATCTGGTATGCTTTTTTAACCTTCTCCCCAGGATGCTTTCCCTCTCTTGATTGTTGTCTTTACTAGCTGATAGTATCACTTGTCTATTTTAGACACTTATGATACCGGTGTCACAATGAGAAACCACAGTTCACTCAAGTGCCATGAAACTTCATGTTTGCAATAAGTTTTATAATTTCATAATTATAAGTACTCTAATGTGTGCTGCTATAACACAATTTCTGAGAGCTGGTAATTGAGAAAGTAAAAAGCTATATTTCTCCTGGTCTGGAGGCTAAGTGTAGAGTCAAAGCTCCCAGTGGATCAGAATCTAGAGAGGGTGGGCATGGCTCTGCCCCTAACACAGTGTTTGGATGCTGTGCTCCTCAAATACAGTCAGCCCTGTCCTATGTCAGATCTCATAGGATGAAGCACAGTGCTTAAGGTTCTCCCAGCCTGGTACAGCATGTTAATGGAGCTACTATTTTGAAACTGGCCATGGACCCATAGTTCTTCTGGCACTGCTATATAGTATGGGATTCTGGGGTGACCCTCTTCTTGGGATAGTTGTCTACAGGCAGCCATACCTCTCTAGCACATGCACCCTGCCTGTGGAACCAGTATGACTATTCACCACAAGGCTTATGGCCTATACTTTACAAGGACAGCTTTCACAGAGCACATTGTATTCTTGTCTACTGATTGAATACAGATCTCAGGGAGCCTAGGTACACTGCAAACATAGCCTAATTTATTTTGATGTTTTTCTTAGGACAAGTACTTTCATAAAAGTACTTGTGTCATAAAATATTTGCTAATGTAGTAAAATGTGAGTTAAGTGAAATAAATCAACTCTATATGCGTTTATCATTTAAGTACATTTTATTATATAAATTTAATACAAAAATCATCATTCCAAGTTTGTTAGTTGTGACTTCAAGGAGCTTAGACAAAGTATCAAATTTCTCTGGATTTCATTATTCCTAAGGAAATTAGGCCAGAATGACTGCCCTCTCAGGTCTGTTCTCTAGGCAGGAGTGTGGGGATCTATCTGATCTGTGTTCCCTGATCTACTCTGAGCATTTTCCTAAAGTCCCATCTTACTGACGGTGTGCATGTATCTTCCATCCTCATGGCCAGCACTGTCTAATGCTGGAACTACAGGGCAGCTGTGTCCATCTGAGACACTCGGGCTACTTTCCCTGATCATTCCAGCAATTTGAGAATAATATTTTATTGGTCTGTACATTCAACTCTGCCTCTGCCACTGGGCCTTTATTGTTAGATCACAACATTCCCCTTATCCATATCCTTTGAGACAGTAAGCTTTCTTTATAGGTCTCATACTCTTGGAGACAAATGAAATAATCTTGTTTTACAGATTGACTGTTAACTTATTCCTCTTATTCAGGTTTCCCTTCTTTTCTTCAAAAAATGATTACACTTTATTTATTATGTGTGTATGTGAGGGGGTGTACATGTGTCATGACACAAATGTGGAGGCCAGAGGTCACTTGATGCGAGTTGCTTCTCTTTGTCCACTAGATGGGTCCTGGGGAGTAAGCTCATGCCATCAGGTTTGATGGAAAGCACCTTTTCTTTCTGCGCCAACTCTCTGGCCTATCAGGCTTTCATTCTTGAAGCCTCGCCTCCTTCCTCATTGAGCAAAGGTAACTTGCATTGGTACTCTCAACTGTGTACTGAATCACACGCAATTCACCTTCCTCACCTATATATACCTCCATTTCCACACAGTGACTATTTCATTAACCCTTTCTATAACTTTTTATTAATTTGTCACTTTGTTACAATTCACCATCTACGTAACCTTTCAGAGGTCACACCTAGTGTATTCTATTCATCTTTCATCTAAGGATCTCAGAAAGCACAGACTCCTAAGTCACTTTGGACAACACCATATACAAATAAGCATCTGAATCTGTTTTCACTAAAGTGATAGGTTAAATATCATAGCAAGATCATCAAAGGGAGTCAGACTAAACCTTTCAAGTTACTGCAGGCCTTTGCATATTGAGTGTTGATTATTTTCAAACTATGACATGACTGTAAGTAAAATAGGACATCACAACTTTCTTTGTTAATTTAAGGAGAAGAAAATAACTCATTCTTTTCAAATCTTACTTTACTTATTTACTGACCTAGAACTCTGCACTCAGAGCATGGGAAGGCAGAATACATAGACATAGATTATCTACATGCATGTCTAGAAGGCACTGACTACACAGACAGGCTGATGAAAGCACATGTGCTCGAGGAGTGGAAACGCTGTCAGGAATAGCACCCAGAGCGATGGACAGAAAGGGGTTAGGACTGGAGAGACTGTGGCTGGCAGGGCACCTGCTCTACTGCCTGACAGTCATGCTGCTGGGCAGGGACTGCAGGTAAGCACTGATCTAAAACTGGGGAGTCTAGTGTAACACAAGATCTTTGGCCTTCCATAGATTTCTTTCATACAGTTAACTTTTCTTGGGTGCCATCTCTCTATCTGACTGCACCAACTTCAAGCTGGAATGGGGATCTGTCCTGATATGTATTCCTTCTACCACAACAAAATGCAAGTGACTTCCCACTATGCTAACAGTGGAAGATAGTTTATTACTGCCAGGAAAAATTAGGAACAATTGCTATGATCTTCAACTCATTAAATAACTAGAGTACTATTGGTCCAGACTGTCTGAAGTTCCTTTTTCAAATACAAATCCTGATCCAGATGTGGCCACAGGACTGCAGGAAAACTGTACATAACAGATAAAACCTAGAAGAATGTCCTCTGGGGCAAAACAAGGTCTGAGGGCAGGGATGCAGGAAAAAAAAACAACAGGTAAGGGGATCAAAGAAACTGTGCAGGATCTGCTTGTAATATGATCCCTAGTAGCTAGCTAAACAATACATAAACAGCAGCAGAAAAAGCAAAAATTGTTCATCTTTGAAGTGTACCCAGAACCTTATGCTTCTGTCTGCCATTTACCCTAACCTGCATTCCCAGGTCCCTGTGATACCCATGGCTGTGCTGGATGCAGCACAGTCTAACGTTGTTCCGTAAAAGGGAGTCAGACTCAGGAAAAAATAATAAAGGTTTCATGAGTCATTCTGGCTAAGTCCCCAGAGTGAGGCAGGTGGTTTGTCTGTCTGTTCTGTTGTTTTAGTTAGGGCTGTGGAGCCTTCTTTGCCTCCAAGAGCAGTTTCTATCCCTCTCATTTCTCTTCAGGTGCAGCAGTAGCAGGACCCAGACCCACTAACAATGTTTTTTGAACTTCAACTTTGTATTTGCTGTTAGAGTAACAAGATTAAACAGACCTAGTAAACTCTGATCTTGGCATCAGAACTCTACTGCGGCTGGGAAACCAGGCACACAGGAAGTACACAATTTGTATTTAAAAACTTCTTATCATCGAATCTGGCATTTGATGGGATAATTATGATTACTGTAAGAAGTAAGTCTTCAGGAGAGATAGTTTAGTGGAAAAAGAACTAGCTATGCAAGCAAGGGGACCTGAGTTTGGGTCTCCAGCACTCAGAAAAGTTGAGCACTACACATGTCCATCCTCTCAGCACTAGAAGGCAGAGACAGGTAGATAGCAGAGGCTTGCTAGCCAGTCAACCCAGCAACATCGATAATCACCAGGTTGAGAGACTCTTGTCTAAAAACAAAGTAGGGAAGTGGACAAAGAAGATCCTTCACCTTAACTTCTGTCCTTCCAATGTGCCTGCAAAGGTACAAATGTGCTCTCTCTCTCGCTCTCTCTCTCTCTCTCTCTCTCACACACACACACACACACACACTCACAAATATGGCCTGTAAATAAATGGGAACAAGTTGAGAAAATAAACAAGTAAATAAATCACCATGGAATGTCATTATAAATATGTTGGTAGTATAAACTTCTAGATTAGTGGTTCTCAACCTTCCTAATGCTGCAATCCTTTAGATTCTTTTTTTTTTTTTTTAAAGATTTATTTATTTATTTTATTTATGAGTACACTTTATTTTATTTATGAGTACACTGTCGCTGGCTGTCTTCGGACACACCAGAAGAGGGCATCCAATCTCATTACGGATGGTTGTGAGCCACCATGTGGTTGCTGGGATTTGAACTCAGGACCTCTGGAAGAGCAGTCAGTGCTCTTAACCGCTAAGCCATCTCTCCAGCACCCAATCCTTTAGATTCTTATACCAACTTGTTATCTTCTTCTTCTGTGAGCTCCCCAACCAAAAATCCTTTTATAATATCTAAACATAAGAAAATACTGCATTTCTAAAATGATGTTCATATCTTACTAATGGAAATTACTGAATGTAGATAGTGGATTGACTATTTACTAATTTACCCTAATGGGACAACGGCAGGTGTTTGTCCTCAATCCCAGACCCCAGGCTCCTGACACGCCCTCCATTGCGCCTTTCAGTCATGCAGGGCAATGCCTCTACAGCCCCCCCCAAAGAGAGGTTTGTGTCATCCAGCACAGGTAGAGGGAGTGACTACAGGCCTCAGGGCCTCAAGAGACTTACATACTAATGAGTAACCTGAAGGCCAGAGGGCATAGCCAATTAAATATTCCTTCCCAGGCCATCCTCCCTTCTCTCTCCCTATTTAACTCAAGTCTGCCCTGAGTTTCTGGGGTGTAGCCAGATCCATCTACTTTCCGCAATGACATTAAACCCTTAAAAAACCATGGACTTCCTCATGTCTTTTGCCTCCCCCCCCCCCCCCGCCCCGCCATGGGAACCGTGGAAAAGGCCTTTAACTAATGAGGCACTGCCACCTAATCTCCTGCCTGAGGACCTCTCTATGTTCCTGCCATGGAGGCAGCCAATTCAAGCAAGCTAGCCTACCCAGCGAGAGTCAAAGATGATCCAGCCAAGTGAGTGCAGTAACTACCTGGCTGGGCGCTGCTGGAACTCCTCCTCTCCCCCTCTTGGCTGCAGGTCAGTTCAGCTTGCACACCCCCAGTCTCAACTCTTACATGGCTCCCAGAGGCGGCGCCTGGGAGCCCAGGAATCTGAGACCAGTCAATCCCCGCAAGCCTTCTTGTCCAGGGGTCCCTATCCAAGAGCTCTGCCCCCACGGGACCTCAGACTGAGATCTCTCCATGTCTGAGCAGAGCCCCGTAGTTTCTGCCCAGTGCAGCATGGAGTGAACTCAGTCAAAAATCCCTGCACTTCTGCTGTCCGGAGCTGCGGGAACCACGACAGCCCAATGGGATCTATGACTGCCCATACTCTCGAGCTAACCACCCCACAAGTAGTGTTTATTCAAGTTGTGTATCTCAATGTCTGTTAAAGGTAAGCACAAAAAACTAATATCTGTTTCAGTTCTTGTCACACAAGCTACAACACCATGCCTAGAAAGTAATCTATGTCAGGGACTGTAACCTGCCTTCACAATTGGAAATGAATTGGTTCCAAAAGGTTACCTATGCAACTCTTCTACTCCTGTGGAGATTCTAAATAGTGTGCTGAGGCTTTTCATGATCTCTGACCTGCCTTCAGTGAGATGATGTAAACTCAAATTGTATTACTTGCCCTACATACAACTCCACATGCACAGTGAGCAGTCTCAGGCATCGGGCTGACTATAATTGTATGTCCCAGCTTGTGAGTAGGTTTAAATCCTGTGCTCACTGTGAATCTGGTAAAGCTGATTAGATTTCTCTTTTGACTCACTTCTACCAACCTCAGAAATTCTGTGCCTCAGCTGTGCAATATACTTAAGAGTGCCTCTGATAAGCCAACTATACTCTTGGTTTTAGAGGTGTGTTCTAATTAAGAAAATTGGCTTTGGGTACCAGCTAGATTTAAACTTGACTATAATCCTGGTTACAAAGTATGCGATATTGGGTAGCAAATTCATTGATCTCACTTGGCTTTAGTGTCCCATTTGGAGGATGAAGATATATGAGTTTAGGGATATAGCAACATCAAGAGATTCTCATGGCTCATTCTATACCTAGACTCACACATCCTCCTCCAAGGTCTAGCCTGGTGAGTACCCCCTACAACCCAATTCTCATTTCCACCCCAGATTGGCCAGATTTAGTCTGGGTCTCACAGCCAGTGACCCAGCCTACGTTGGCCATGTCCTCCTGCAACAAAGCCAATCTCTAGGCTTCCATCAGGCCCTGTCCTTCCTGCATCCACCCACGTGTCCCTTTTCTACACTTCCACCAAGCCACTCTATATCCAAAATTCCCAGGTCCTCCTCCTGGGATTTAGCCTGAGTCTCACAAGTCCATCAACCTAGTCTGCCGTTCTCTTCCTTCATGCAAAGGAGCCTTAGAGTAGAGACAGGATCCATTCTACCAATCCATGAAATGAGAGAAACAATCCTACATCATATCAAACATTTCTATTCAGAGCTATCTACCCCTGCAAGCTAGCCTGGAACAGGAAGTATATCTTGTTTACTAGCCTAGTCTCCTCTGTCCACCTGACTTCATTCCATTAAAGACATTCCCAACTCTAGACACAACTGATCCCCACTTCTCTTCTTCCTCAGTCTGCTTTATTCATAATACATTCAAAACTAAAAAGAGGTCCACATGCCCAGAGCTCACCACAGAAATAACAACATGAAAGATCAAGCCAGTATCTGACTTTATGGAATTTAAAAAAGTCAGAGAGACACAGCTAAATTAAACTAAGGAGAAAAAGCTTAATGTGAATAAACACAAATAACAAACAGGAAAAACAAACCCAGGAGACATGATGACAAGGCAATACCTGAGAATGAATTAAACCAAGACAGAAATGCTGACAAAAATTCAGGCTGAAATGGAAACCCCAAGAGCCAACTAGACAACTCACAGGAGAGTTCTACAAGTGGAACACATCAACAGAAGACAGCAGGATTCAGGGAAGACCAGGCAATCTGGACCAAATAAGTACAGGACACAAAAAAGTTGAAATCACATGAAAGAACACACAGAAAAGGTGGAACCTCACGAAAAAACAAACAGTTCAAATTACAGGCATACATAAGAGAGAAGAATCTCAAGTCAAGGGCATAAACCAGGTGTTCAACAAGATCACAGAAGAAAACTTTCTCAAACTAGAAAAGGACAGAACCATACAGATACAAGTACACAGAAACTACAGACAAGGCCAACAAAGAAAATCCCCATGACATTGTATAGTTAAAACAATAAGAATATATAACAAAGATAGAGTATTGAAAGCTGAACAGAAAAAAAAAAAACTCAAGTAAGATATAAAGGAAAATCCATCAAATAACAGTGGACTTCTCAACAGAAACTTTGAAAGCCAGAGAGCCTGGAGTGATGCATTCCAGGTCCTGAAAGACTTTGACGGCCAGACGAGACTACACCCAGGAAATTATCTGTCAATAGTGATGGAGAGTGAAAGCTTTCAGTGATAGAAGCAGTTAAACAATTACAGCCAAGAAATCAAACCTACAGAAAACACAGGATACAATAATTTTGGGCTGTAGAGAGGATGACAGAAAGATGATGGAAAAATATAAAGCCATAATCACCACTGAGAAAATATAAAGCCATAAGCACCACTGAGAAAATATCACCACCAAAACATAAAGTTATTGCTAGTACCCCTCGATAACCCCCAGAGCTAAGGAAACCATGGACTTCAGTCCTCTGCGCTGGAAGTGACCCAAATGGCCTCTCCCTGAGGGTTAGCTTTCAGGGTAGCAGGAGGCATAGCTGTGACAGCTATGAACCACACCAATGACAGCATGGCATGATGATCCTAGGTCTTAGGTTTCTCTGCAGTAACAAACTCTCTAATTGGACATGCTCAACAAGAGGGAGGCCATGGCTGATACTGTAAACCTACTTCCAGTCTAGTTATGGTCATTAGAGGAGATTCAACAACCATTAATTTACTACATCATCATAATCCCTAACAACAACTTATAAACTTTGTTGTTATATCCACAGTTAAATACGGAGTTTCCCTCTCATAATGGAAACTTCTTTTTGTAGTAAAAGGACACCATTACAGAAATAACAACTGATTACAACGCATAGCTACGGAGCCTAGTCCCATTGGATTCATCCATCCATGTCCACACCTAAGGTTCAGGGAACATTGTGGACTAGAGGTCAAAAAGATTATACAAGCCAACAGATAAAGAAGTTTGCTGTGAGACTGTGTCTGAGCAATATCAGAAGCTAGACCCATAGAGTCTCACCAACATGAGTGACCAAGGATGACACCAATGGCCATGTCACACTGGACAGTAGAAGTCCATTATAAGCCTCAGCCCTATAAAAGGAAACACAGACAACAGAGGAAGGCAGGAATTGGAGACTACACTCAGGAACATATTTTTCTATACATATATACATGCCATAACAATTAGTAAAAACAGAGGCTATGAATTTGAAGGTGAGGAGGGATATATGGAAGAGTTGGAGAGAGAAAAGGAGAGGAATATATGTAATTAAATTAATTATTAAAAAATAAGACTTAACATAGTATTTTGCACCCAACACACTCTAGATACCAGATATTAGTACACCTTGCTAACTTATTGTTTTCCCTTTACACTGACTTCTCAGTTCCTGTACACATTAAGTCTAAGTTTCAATATAGTTTTAAGACACTGCATCTTAGTCACGGTTATGCTGTGATGACAGTCCATGACCAAAAGAAACTTGGGAGGAAAGATTTATTTGGCTTACATTTCCACATCCCAATTCATCATCAGAAGAAATGAGAACAGGGACTTAAACAGGACAGGAACCTGGACAGGAGCTAATGTAGAGACTAGGGAGGGGATGCTTACTAGCCTGCTCAACATGGCGTGCTCGGCCTGTAGACCAGAGGCCTCATCTGTGCTGACTTAAACACTGGAGTCGTCCTCTGATATAACAACTTTCAAAGTTAATGCAGGGATTTCCAATCCACCTTCTATAAGATTCTCTTACAGACTGTTTCTGAGTCAGCAGGCAGTTTGTGAAGGCAGAACAGAGCAGTACTTCTGACCACTATGAACCTGAAGGAGTACCTGCTAGCACCATGACTTGGAAGAAGCACTCACTGCCATTATGAACCCTAAGGCCACATCTTGACCTTACTACTTTTTTGGTGGTACTTTGTGAAATAAAAGCTTTCATTTATGTGAATTTGTCTTAACAATGACAATAAAAAGAAAACTCCACAGATATGAAGGTCCAAAGTCCTGGTAACACTCAAGAACTAAGAGCACTGATTTTTCTGAGTAATACTTCAGACTGTCCTCTAAACAAAGGGCAACCTACAAACCACTGCATTGTGTCCATTCCCCAGCACAGAACAGAAGTCCATTACACCTGGGGAGTAGAATACAAAGCAAGCATGCCAGAAAGGAGAAAAGGCTGTTAAATGTAAACATGTTCCCCAAAACATGTAGTGACATTTAAATTGTTAACAATAATTAAACATTACTTAAATTCTAAACATCAAGTAAGTATTTAATCCTGGACTCACTATATAAGGAAATGTGATGTGAGCCACAAGTATCTTTGTCATTCACTCCATTCATGAAGAATTTGGTTTGTAACACAAGTGACACATTCAAAACTGATACTTTAGATACTACATGGAAGCCAGGTGACACCAGTTCAGAAGTGACATACCACTCACGTGGACAGAATCACACAGCAACGCTACGTGTAGGTTTCCACAGCTAAGGTCTATTTTCCCAGGCTTCTAATTCAAAAGAAACTATGGAAATGGTGACTTTCCATATCACCTTTGTACATATGATATCTATACTTTTTATTATATATACCTTCTGTAATTATTTTATGTCACTAGTGAAACATAATTTTAAAACAATCCCCTAATTCTCTTTCTTACATACTTTCTGGTTTTTAATAGCGGAAATAAAAAAAAAATCCATGTTTTTTAAAGGGCTTTAAAAAGATAGGCCTCCATATAGTTACAGATTCTAAAATAAGGCATAGTATATTTTAAATATTTTTTATTTTATGTCTATGAATGTTTTGCCTACATATATGTATCTGCCTGGTGACTGAAGAGGTTAGCAAAGAGTGTTGGATCTCTGGAACTAGAGTTACATATTTTTCTGAATCATCATGTTGGTTCTGGGACTGTACCCCAGTCCTCTGCAAGAGAACAAATGCTCTTAACCACTGAGCCATCTCTCCAGCCCCAAGGATATGGAATATTTTAAACTAATTCCTGTTCTAGGATCGTGATATATTCTCAAGGGCACAGGAGTGACGAGAAAAGTGTGGCTGGTATAGACAGTCAGGTCCACCTGACACACCAAAAGGCTGTTCATGTATAGCATCACCAGGGGCATCGTGTGCTGTCACCGACTACTGCCTGACAGACCATGATTCAACCTGAGTTTAACCTGTGTGCTAGTTTTCCATGCCAGTAAGATCAGGTGAATTATGGGAAAATAATTTTGGACACTCAGATAAGTACCTTTCTTTCAAACTGTCAAGATCATGAAAAAAAACGAGACTAAAGAATTCCATCTATAGGACTGTAAAACAAATGGTAGCTAAACGCAGTTTTCTGCATTATAACCTGCAACAGACAGAAGGCACTAATGCAAAATTAAGTGTGAAGTTCGAAAACCAGCTCTACTGATATTCAATGTATTAATGGAACACAGAGAATATACTTTAGAATTTCTGGTAAAAATAACCTCAATCAAAAGACCCATAAACTGAATATCTGATAATTATTTATTTCTCAATATTATATAAAAACTTCAATGTATGGTTCTGAGCCACAATAAAAGAACATGAAACAAACTAAATTGTATTTAGTTCTTGTGTCTAAGCTTCTATATCCAAGCATTCAACCATTGGTGGACTGAAAATGTATTTAACAATATATAGTTGTGATAAGCATGTATAGATATTTTTTTATTAGTATCCTCTAAAAGATACTTCATAACTATTATGTCTTAACATATTAAGGTACTATAGGTAATATAATATTTAAATTAAGAGGATATGTAAATATGACATATAAATACTGTACCTTTTTAGCATAAGTGATTTAAGTATCTGTAGACGTGTTATGCTCAGGGAACCTGGAACCAATTATTCATGGGTTTTCAGGGAGAACTGCGACCATACTCGTGCCATAAAGGAACTCTTTACTAATCTCTAAAATGTCTTCCTTTACTGAAAATGCTTGAAATTGCAACTTACTCCTCATGATTTTAAGATTGCTTTTTTTTCTATATCATATAAAAAAGAGCATATTTTAAATAATCTACTTTTTCTCTACTCCCTGTCTCATTCTAAATTCTAGTCCTTGTAGTGTGGCACTGGTATAACAGTGATCCCAGCAGCCTTCCAAAATTATGATTCTAAATCACAGTAACTAAAAGCTAGGTCTATCCTCTTTTTTCTACAATCCATATAAAAGGAATCTTGTATCCCTAGCAGCTGTGCTCATGTTATCAGTAAAACTCACATAACACTGTATTTTGAAGCTATTATTTTGGTCCTATAGGGAATCTTAAACTTCCTAAGTTTTCTGTCATTAGTAATTCCAGAACTATATCTCTTCTAAGGAAAGATATACATGCTCAAGCACAAAAGCACTTGGTACAACTCCTCCTCCGTGAACCACAAAGGGAGATGAAAGCTCTCTGTGCAGTATTAAAAAGGGGCCACTTGGCATTAACAAAGAAAAAGCTCTCTGTGCAGTATTAAAAAGGGGCCACTTGGGATTAACAAAGAAAAGAATGTAGGCAGACTGCCAAAGGTCCTACCTCCCATTCAACAAATGCTTTATTTACCTAACATTGCTACTCTGAAGTGTTCCAGAGTTGCTTCCTTAGAATTGTTCAACAGCCTTATATATACACCTAAAGACCAGACAGATAAAATAGCTTTTATGTCTGTTCTACATTAAAGTTACAGGTATCGATTAAAACATGTATGACATCAAATCTTTCACGAATGACATTAGATTTTATATATTTTACTTTTTTGGCTAGTTAGGCAATATTCAAATAGAGAAAGCAAGCCTGTAAGAAGGGTTTTCTTGACTTGAATTTTACCTTACTAGTCAAAGACTTATGGGAACTCTTGAAGCTGGAATGAACATGTTTTGCACTATGATATCACTACAAGCCTGTGGGGCCAGGGAGTGGAATGAGGTAGTCTGAATGAGAATGGTCCTCACAGACTAGTATGTTGGGCCATGGAAGGATGTCTTCTTGGCTGGGCCCTGACTCCCATTGGAGAAATGGCAGGTGTTTGGCTACACCCCCAGAACCCAGGCTTCTACACTTGGTCTACATCTTCATTGATCTGCACCTTGCAGTCACGTTTGGCTAGAAAGGGTGTGACTATAAGCTTCAGACTCAAGAGATTTCCATATTCATGAGTTACCTAAAGGCAGCGGGGGAGGGAAGAGGGGAGGGGGCATAACTAAATTAAGTTATTCCTTTTCCCAGCCCCTCTTCTTTCCCCCTCCCTATTTAAGTCAGGCCTGCCCTGGCTTAGACTGGGGGGTGCACATCCAGATCCAACTACCACACCATGGCAATAAAACTCTTGGAACCCATGGACTTCTCTTATCATTGGGGCCTGCCATTGCCAAAGCTTCCAGCCTTTGGAACTCAGGACTTTCTTGAGTTATTGGGACCTGCCATCATGGAAAGCCTCTCCCCCCACACCCCCAGGGTTCCGCCTCTGTGGCTCTTTTCCACACTAGTATATGTGAATGCTTGGTTCTCAGTTAGTAAAACTGTTTGGAAAGGAGCAGGAAGCTGGCCTTGTTAGAGGAGGTGAGTAACCAGGGGAGCACTTCCAGGTTTAAACCCCCTAACATTTCTGGTTCCCTCTCCCCCTGCCTCCTGCTGTGGACCAGATAGATGTCAGCTCTAAAGTACTGCTCCACTATCATGTCCACCACCATGCCTACACTCTTTGGAACTGTGAGCCCCAATGTAAGTGCTTTATTTACTTAAGAATAAAATCTCTTTGACATTTTGCCAAGTAACAACAAGATAAGAAAGAGTTTAAGGTAAGTTGTCATTGATATTTAAAAAGTTGAACACTTTTACACTATGAACATAAAATTCCATGGAAAACCTTCAAGAGTAGCAGTCTCCAGGAAGAGAGATCATGCCAAGAGAGAACAGCATCAGTCACTGAAAACAGGTTTCCACTGTGCCCTAAGTAGCTTTCACTGTTAAGACAGTCATCACGCCACTACCTGAAACACACTGCAGTGGGAAAACAAGCCAACTGTTCCTGACTTGCAGGCTGCAGATCTCCCCATCCTGTCTGCCAGTCCAATCCTGTTCCCAGCAGGTCTCTGCAGCCTCACTTTGCTTAGCCACTCTCTCTTCTTCCTCTTTTTCAACACAAAGGTCCTTTGTGCACCTCACACATACTCTGCACAAGCCAGCATGTGCTTCCCCGGCTCTGTCAGAGTTAGAGAACATTTACTCTTCAAGTTCAAGGTAAATGTCATCTTCTCACAGAAGTATCTGTGGCCCTGAAACAAGGCATCAGCCATCAGCGGCTCTCTGAGTAGCACTTTCAGCCTTTTTTTTTTTTTAAGTAAAATTTAAGTAATAAATGTGTGATTGCTAAAGATATGTCTGCTCACTGTTTATCATTTAAGTAACTAGCTCAAATCTGAGAATAAAACGTTTATAAAGGGTGGAAAGTCTTTTTAAAAAGAGTGCATTACTGAACATCAAAGTCATTTAAATACAGGATGATACAAGAATTTCAAATAAAAAACTATCACTGTATTTCTTGGGGTTGTCTTTAAAACTGACCGGCTTTGATTAAATACTGTGCTATGAACATAGAATATTATAAAAAGGACAATAAACTCCACTCTATTGTATCATCACTAGTTACAAAGAAAGAGAAATAATGATTTTTGACAGAAGTAAATAATTTCTGTGATTATTTAAACTACTGTCATGTGGCATTGTCTATACAAATTTTTTCTTCCTTTCTTTTCTTTCTTTCTCTCTCTCTCTCTCTCTCTCTCTCTCTCTCTCTCTCTTTCTTTCTTTCTTTCTTTCTGCACGTTTGGAGATATAAGAAGAGCTTCACAAAGCTACACATGAGGGAGTTTATCCTATCACAAACAGCAGAAGAACACTGCAGGCACTAACTGTAGAAGGTAGGAGGAGTTCTTCCTTAATTTATAAGTCAACAGAAAAATAACAAGTCATGTGCTTGTGCATAGCAAACAGCACTTTAAAGATACAGGTACTTGGAAGTCTTCAGCAATAATCTGGAAAACAGAACCACACAGACATAGTAGCACACAGAGAAGAGAGAAAGCAGCCTGCAGCAGGCACTGGTTGAACTGCCCTAGGCACGTCTCTCTCAAGTCACACAAAGGTTTCTTTTTAGTCACCTCTCTTTGAAAGCACACACTACCATTTTCTAAGTCTGACATGCAGACCAGGCCAACTTAACCTCAGGTAAAGACTGCATCTTCTAAGGCTTTACTAGGTCCTCCACCTCATGCACACCTGTGCGTGTCAGGAATCCACGTGCACGTGTATAAATAGGACAATGGCAACCCACTTCGGTTCTACAGGAGGGCACATGAAGGCCAATGAAGACAGTAATGTTACCACACGTGCAGTGTTATTATTCTGATGGTTTCTATACTGGCTGGTTTTGTGCACCAACTTGACACAAGCTAGAGTTATTACAGAGAAAGGAGTCTCCCTTGAGAAGATGCCTCTATGAGATCCAGCTGTAAGGCATTTTCTCAGTTACTGATCAAGGGTGAGGGCCCCTTGTGGGTGGTGGCATCCCTGGGCTGGTAGTCTATCAGAAAGCAAGCTGAGCAATCGAGGGGAAGCAAGTCAGTAAGTAACATCCCTCCATGGCCTCTGTATCAGCTCTTGCTTCCTGCTCTGCTTGAGTTCCAGTCTTGACTTCCTTTGGTGATGAACAGCAATGTGGAAAGTGTAAGCTGAATAAATCCTTTCCTCCCCAACAAGCTCCTTGGTCTTGATGTTTGTGCAGGAATAGAAACCCTGATTAAGACAGATTCCAATATTATTTCCAATGACAAGAGTCTATACAACTGTTAAAATGAAGTGCAACCTTCATACTAAATTTGAGGAGATAGACACGTTCATGTTATACTGTATCTGAAAATACATAAGGTAAAATAAAAAAAAAACAATGAAATGAGAGATTAAATATGACCAAAAAACCCTTGAAGAAAAGAGAGAAGGAAACACCAAGTGGAATTTCACAACTAATTAATCTCGATGGAGACAAACTAAGCAGGAAGCAGCTAGAATACCACTAACATCCTTTAAGTTTTCTCAAAGTCATAAAAGAGGAGGAAAAAACACAACACTATACATATGCCTGTCCAATTGATACAATTACAGAGGCCTGAGGACCTTAATTGTCTTCCACAGTAGTCATTAAATCTGCCATGGATGAAGGTCCTAGTCACATTACTTCCCTTGCCAGCTGAAGAGAAAAGCAGGAACCTGTTCACTTCAAAATAAGTATCACAAATAGCTCAAACTGATTTACATCCTCCCTCTGACCTTCAAAGTTTGGCCTTTGAACCCCATTCCTTTTGCACTTCATCTTCCAACATTTTTAGTCGCAGCCCCACCCCACGGCTGATGCTCCAGTATCCAGGGATATTTGGCTTACTGAGGCTTCTAAAACTTAACCACAACTCTACACTTCCTACCTGTGCTTCATGCTTACTTCATGCACTGAATCTAGTATGCATTTTGCCTATCTCCTGTCCCTTTTTGTAGGCTTTTTGGTCAGTTTTCTTCTGGCCAAGGTACCTTCCACATTTGTCACTAATCAATGTTCAATAACTTTCTGTAGAGATGACAGAAAGACCAACAGAGCTCCTAGTTCTAAGAGCATTTCAATAATACCCAACTGAAAGAACTCATTCCTGAGTTTGGCCTCTGACCTCCATAAATATTAATATACAAGGTACATGTCTTTGACAAAATTGAGATGATTCGATTTTTCTAGGATGTAGGTTCTCAGGACAGACAGACAGACAGACAGACAGACACTATCTTACAAAAGGGACATGATTCTAGATAGAGGTAGGAGCAGATGCTTCCCTGCTTGCCAATCCAAGCCCAGACCACGGCCTCAGGAGCTCTTAGAATGCACCAGCAAAATCACTGGGTCTCAAAGAATGTGGCTGATGCTTCCCACAGGTGGGACTGTTAACAGCAGCCATCATAAGCTGTGAGACCTGCCTTTCCCTGAGCTTCACCTGGGCCAGCATCACACCAGGTAAGGCTAGTCATGTCCCACAAACAGGCTAACACATAGGACCAGAACACTCACATCACTTCATTGTCGCTGCCAGAAAGCCACTTCTGTTGACACGTAAAGCAGGCATTCCCAGGAGGAGTAACCAAGAAAGGAAATGGCCTTTCACGGGAGGCCTCCCACCTCTGAGTGCTCACCACATGTGCCCCCTTCCCAGCCTACTCCCTAGCTATGATGTGCACATTGCCATCTGAACATGCTATTATTCTGGAGGGTCATTACCCCACACTCTTGGGTAGGGGCTGGGGGCTAGATGGACAATCAGCTTCCCCTAGTCACATGTTTGAATTTTTAATTTTAAATAAAAATTGCAATATTAAAAAATGTAAGGATGAGCAGTATTCTGACACCTTTGGCTAATGCTGACAAGAGGACTTTATCTGGTGTTCACATAATAGCAACTGAGTAAGTACCTGCAATATTTTAGTGAAAGCAAAAACAAAACAAAACAAAAAACCCCAAAGAGCATACATGCATATATACACACACACATTGAAATATACAAACATACATCCACATATAGACACACATACACAGACATACACACATACATATTTACACAAATACACACACATATATACATACATACATACATACATACATACTACACTTCCACCTCTGCCTTCAATGTAGTGTGCATTAAAAACAACTTCTGTTAAACTGAGTTTAAAGATTCTAATCATACCAGTTCCCCAATGTCTCAGTAACTGTTTCTTTTATTCTAGTAACAGAAATTCCCAGATTAATATTAGTTGCATAGATTACTGGGGAAAATGGCAAAATAAGCCATTTTAATATGAACAGCTATTTTCACCAAAATTTATTAGCTCTACACTCAAAGGATTGTCAATAATAATACATTTTTTCTTATCATTTAAAATAGTATTTTAAACTTTCTTTCTGACAAGTCTCAGACTTCTCCAAATATAATCAGGAATACAAAAATGATAAAAGCCATTAGAAAACTGAGGAACACTTATTTGTGTAGAAGGACACACACATGGTCATAACTCCCACACTTTCATTTCAATCAAGGATCTTCAAGTACCATTAAGGAAGGCATTTTAAATCAGGAGCTCAGAGCACAAGCAGACAGAGAACATACCATGCTGCTCACCATGTGCCAGCTGCTCCCACAAGGGCAGGGGCGCTTCTTATTCACAAGCACACCCACTGTGACAGAGCACAAAGCACAGGAGAAATACAAAACTCAGAAGGCTCTGTTTCAGTGTCCTCCAGAACTCAGTGTTCACAGCAATGTCCCAGCACCTGCTTCTTGAAACCCCGTCCCAGGCATGCAATGCTTTTCTTCTTCTGGATTGATGTCTTTGGCATTTAACTCAACCTCTTGTAAATGACACTCGCTAATGTCACTCACTAATGGTCACTAGAAGGGAGTGGCAGATTCAAGAACAAGACAGAGGTCGGGGTGAAATGCCAGCAGGCTCCTGACTACGCTGGTGTCTCACAGCTGGCCACTTTACTTAACTCATGTCTGCCTTAGGCTGCTAAGTAGTTAATTCATGTCTGCGTTAGGCTGCTAAGTAGCAAATGGAGCTGCAAAGAGATACATGCTAAAAGATGCCATCTTTCTGACGTTGATTTGCAAACATCTCACATCCTACCAAAAGTATCAACTGTGATATTCACAATGGCAAGTGTGCACACTCTTACTCCAATTATAAAATTCAGGCAAGAATGTAATTTACAAAAATCAGCTAACGAATCATTTAGTCTCTCAAATTGAAGTCTTCAGTGTACCAGTTTATATTAATTTAGATCATTTCAAAGTTGTTCTATCATATACAAAAAAACTTAAATTCCACACAATTGGGGTTTTTGTTTATTTGTAATATTATAAACTTCAGATAGATATGGTAGCTCACGCCTGTTATCCTAGTACCATAGAGGCAAAGGCAGGCATGTTAATGAGTATGAGGACAGCCTACTCTAGAAAGTACTTTCTCAGCTTGTTAGGGCTACATGGGAGAAATCCTATCTCAAAACAACTAAGAAATTGCCAGGTGGTGATAGTGTATGCCTTTAAATCCCCACTTGAGAGGCAAAGGCAGGCAGCAGATCTCTGTGAGTTTAAGCCATCCTGGTCTACAGAGTGAAACAAGTTCGAGGACAGGCAGGGCTGCAGAGAGAAACTGTTAGGAGCCGCGTCCGCCATTGCAAGATGGCGCCGGTTTCCTGCTTCCTGGTTCTTCTTGCGAGCCTTGCTTGAATGTGCGCCTGCGCAAGGCGCGAAAACCAGTATGCTAATTTGGCGACATCATAAGAGCCAATGAGTGTGTGGCACGTCTCCTAAAGCTCTATATAAGCCATAAGCTTTTGGGGCTTGGCGTCCCTCGCCTCACTACCATCTAAGAGAGCTGTAACACTACCATCTAAGAGAGCTGTAACACTAAAAGAGCTGTAACAATAAAACTGCTGTCAGAAGAATCCTTAGCGTGGCGTTCTCCTTTTCGGCGAGGCGGTGCCCCGCAAGAAACCCTGTGTCAAAGCCAAAAAGCAAAAATAAACAAAAAACTAAACCAGCTATACCAATTACACATTTTTCATAATCATTACTTTGAGAATTACTTTCCTGTCCTTTTTCTTGACTTCATCACTGGCCACTGTGGAGTGATACTCACTGGAAATAGGTGAACTCTATGTAAGGAAAGATGACAATTCATATTTTAAGGCTCCTTTAGTGAGCCAGGAGCCACATCCCTTAGTCCTTTGTTAGCTGTGTTTGCCTTTCCTCTAGGAAGAATCGAAGGGCAGCAGGACCCAGGGCCCAAATGGAGGGACTTAGTTCCCAAGTAAATTGGGGTTGTCACTGCCTGTGACTGTGCAGGTAAATTCAGAGCTGTGAGGGCACATGATAATGTCAAAATCAAATGAAAACATTAGATTTCAAAATGAAGAAGAATCAATGCTTACTTTTTAATATAATTACTCTTTTGGCAAAAACACATAATGAAACCTGATTTCAGGAATAACAGAATAGAATAATTAAAAAAAAAGAATTCTGGTAACTGAAAGATTTCTCCTGGACATTCTTATTAGATGGATATTAATAACCATATCTGGACTCCTAATCCTAAATATTTAGATAGTATAAACTGTATAAACTTGATTTTCTCTTTTAAATCATACTATTAAGGTGAGATATATTTTCACAATGTCTAAAACTCATATAAACCTTGCAATAATCTTAAGAGTTTCAAATTTTTAAATTTCATTTTTAAATTCAGTTAACTTTGTGGGTTTGTCAAGGGCCACATATCTGTGTGATCTGAAAACCAGTATGAAATCACTTCTATGGAGACATGAATTCAAAAGAAGGGGTAGTGGGTAGATTCTAGTGAGAACAGAGTGGAGACTGCCGGCCTTCAAGCCTTTCTAAAACTGGTAGTTGGTGGTTCCTGGTGTGCAGGCTGCTGCCCGCTGCACTGTCTGAGCTAACCATAGGCTCCCAAAACAAGTAATAGTTGACTGGACTCTAAGCAATCCTTAAGTCTGTCTTTTGTCAAAAACAAAACCCTGCCTTTATTTGCAAAATCAGGGGTCATCTGGTTCTAATGCTGTCCTGCTCTGGTGATTACTTCCCACTGCCTAGAACTTTCTTTTGCTTCTATTTAGCCAAGAGTCAGGAAGCAAGCAAGTAAAGAATTCCTACCT
Source organism: Grammomys surdaster (assembly GCF_004785775.1). Taxonomy (NCBI): domain Eukaryota; kingdom Metazoa; phylum Chordata; class Mammalia; order Rodentia; family Muridae; genus Grammomys; species Grammomys surdaster. The sequence continues at coordinate 1,976,178 of NW_021620885.1, forward strand.
CAAGAAATGATGTGAACCAAGACAGAGTCCACTCGGTGTATTCACATTACACTGGAATCCTCAGATACTTACACTCTCAAACATACATATACTTTGGGTTTATGATTCCAGAGAACTTACTTATCTGAGCAGGGCAGTAGAGTTTTAAATCTTTGCAGATTACAGTTTGCACACCAGACACTACGTGTTACTTTGTGTAAAATGGACACGGCGATAGCATGGGGAGAACAGATGGCAATGTCAGGCAAAATGCTGACAGCTGGAAAATATTTGGCAAACATATTAAATATATTACTGTTCTAATCATATAAGAACAAACACTACCTGTCTATCTCTCTATTGTAGCTTTTTATATAAAAGGGACATAACAATACTATTTTGAAGTAGTATGAGTATATTATAAGAATTTTTAAAATAAACAAAAAAGATAAATTTATATTTCCTATAGTCAGAAGCAGAAATGTCCTCCCTAGCTGTGTCTGGTCTGGGCTCTCTCCTGGTACCACTGGGAAGTAGAGGAGGGCCTGACAGGTGAAGTAGCCTGTCCAGTGAGGCAGGTCATGGGACTGGGGGAGAGCTGGGAAAGGACACCAGGAGTCCTGCCTCTCTTCCCTCATTCCTAACCAGGAAACAAATACTTTGCTTGATGCTGGGCTCCTGTCAGGATATGCCACCACAGGCCAAACGTAACAGAGGCAGTCATACATGTGTCTGTTCCTTCATGTATGAAACCAGGTCCTACTCCTATCTGTTCTTTCGCTATTGTGAACAGGGAGGTTAGCATTGTACAGTGGGGGACCCTTTACTTTGTCTTATGCTATGAGAAAGACACATGACACATGGGCCACAGGACAGTCCTCTTTGTAATTTCTTTGTGAACCTCCCCAGGGTTAACATAATGAATTATATATACCCTCAGGAACATAGTTACTGAGTCTTTCGACTCTTGTAGACATCAGGGATCTTTTGGCCTGAGACTATCTATGCTAACCTGTGACTTAAAGTAGCTTTGATAAAGGATGGTTAATATCCTAAGCATCATTTTATATATATATCAACTATTTTTATACCTTCGTTCAATAAATATCTATTTTGCCCACTTTGATTAAAGTTGTTTTTCCTCTATTGGATTCTATAAATTCTTAATAAACTATATATATGGTTTACTTACACTTTTCTCAATCCAGAACCTGAATGATGTTTCTTACTTATTTATTTATATTTATTTATTTGGAGTATTTCCTTTCCAGTGAGAAATTTAGTTTGATTTAGTATGTTTATTTCTGTTTTTGTGGCCTGACTTTCTGGTGTGACATCCATTAAACTCACTGTGAAGGCCAATTTCCTAGGGTTTCCCATAGGCTCTCTTCCATGATGTATAATTGGTTTTTGGGTAGGATATGAGTTTGACTCATTCTTTGCATATGAAAATCTCCATTTTTTTTCCTGTACCATTTATGAAAGAACCCATTATTCCTTTACTATGTCCTCTTGCTTCCCCCGACAAAAAATAAGTTGAGCATATACTGTCTTCCCTGTTTCTGGGGATTTGGAAAATGATTGCAATCAAGATGGTGTGATACTGCATGAAGAAACCCAAGAACAGAAAAGAGAGACACTGACCACAGAGTCAAACACAGACTATTAAAATTAGAAACTTTTGTAATAAATGGAAAAATCTTTGTGGCATTGTGCACAAAGTTATCTTAGAAATACGACCAAAAGCATGATTCATAAAAAATATAAATTAAATTTCATCAAAATTAAACACATCTGTTCTTCAAAAAACACTTAAGAAAATAATAGGGCTGGATAAGTCATGAAAGAAAAAGGATAAATATTCACGTAAAGAATATCCTTTCTTGGTGAAAGAACCAAGAAGCAAATGACCCGACTTAAAAGGATAGTCAATGATTATAAAGATACTAGACCAAAGAAGTTCTAGAAACGTTCTACCTAACACATAAAAGATGCTCTGTGTTTTTAATGCAGCCAAGAAAGGTACTTAAAATCACAAAAAAGCCAGATGTGGGAGTGTCACCTTTAACCTCAGTATTTAAGACAGAGGCAAGCTGATCCTGGTCTACATAGTTGAGACCTTGTACAAACAAACAAAACACATAACAAAGTACCTCCCTATAAATATTAGTAAGGTTTAAGAAAAGAAAACAGGCATTGGGGGAGGGTATAGGAGAAATAGAACTCTCATTACATGTTGAATAAAATATAAAATAGTATGGCCACTCTGAAAAGCAATTTGTAATTTCCCAAAATTTAAACATAAACATCATATGATCCATTCAATTCCCTTGTATGTCCCAAGAAAAAGAAAGTACATTATAATACAAAAACATGTGCAGGAACGTTACATCAAATTAATTTGTAATTAGCCTTAAAATCAAGCAACCTAAAAGCCTTTCAAAAACAAAATAGATAAATTATGGTATACTCACAAAATGAAACTCTATTCATCCATAAAAAGGAATAGACTACAATATCTTTAAGACGTGGATTATGACGAAGCAGAAAAGGAAAGGACAAGAACTAGGGGTAATACAAGGGACAAAGACAAAGTGTCACACATTTATTTCACACATATAGAATTTACATTTGGCTATATAAATGCACACACAGACAGACACACATGCACACAGGGATGCAAGAGAAACACTATTTGAGGAGGATGCAGGGATCAGTAATGGTGGGGAAGGGCGGGGAGGGGCATGAGAATGAGGACAGTAAGCAAGGTATGGTGCATACGGATGGCAAAGCCCAACAAAACCCATAACTCTGTATGCTAAATAAAAAATAACATAGGAAAGTTGACTAATGCCATCTAATTATACTAAGCACAAGCCCTTAGACAGAAGAATAAATATGTGCTGTTCAATGCCATGTATACACGGGTCTAAGGAATGCTAACTAACAGGATGGGGGGGGCGGGGGACGAGCGGATCAGTGGGTGACAGGGATGGTGCAAAAAGGTCAGAGGGAAAAAAAAAATAAATAAATAAAAAAAAAAAAAAAAAAAAAAAAAAAAAAAAAAAAAAAAAAAAAAAGGTCAGAGGAGAACTCCAGAGAGACATGAGAGAATGAGGGTGACAGACAGATGTGCTCATGGCCTTGTTGTTGTAAAGGTTTCAAAAGATTATATAAATGTCAACACATACACACTTTAAACATGCTCTTCATTATGTATCAAATATATCCCATTAAACCAGTTTTTAAAAACGAAGGTAAAAGAAAAACATGGTCATTAGAAGGGAGCATGTTACCAAAAATGAAGTGAGCTTCACTCTTTAAAGAAAAAGGCTGATACATTTTATGGCCATGGATAAAATATTATTTCAAATTAAATTTAAAAGTTTAGAAAACATGCTTTTGCTATCATGATCCTGGGAGTGTCCCCATTACTTTTCTATTAGATTATTTGTAACATTGATGAGTGTGCTCTTTTGACACTGTATAAGGAACCAGGTCACTGTGGCACGATCTGTATTCTATAATGACATGATGTTTTCCAAATGACTCAGTCATCATGCTACAGAACATGCATGAGCAAAGAACACATTTTAATTACATATCAACTAATGGTCTGAATGTACTCTTGTATGAAAAGCTTTTTAATAGGGTTTTAGAGTCCACGATGCAATTAGTCTTTATGAAAGTCTACTTTGGTGGGTGGGACTGAAGGATAGTGGCCCACACTTACCCTACCCTAGCCCCTGGATACTATGTCCATCGTTAGTGGTTTCTCATAAACACATCCAGGCACATGGCTGAGTGCACATCTATATAGGGACGTCTATATAATCTAAGTGGAACTCATCTCACACAGTTCTCCAGCTGGTAAGAAACATGTCAATTTGAGAAATGTAATACCTTTGAAGTATCTGGCATGCCAGCTATGTGCTACGAAGATGCACAGAGCGTGTCAGAAGGAGCTGAGGATGGCTGGCAAACCACACAGAACTAAGAGCTTCCAGCAGTGGAGACAAGGGAACTCTGCCAATATCTGAGCAGTCCTGAGTAGACTAGCCACAGACATATCTAGGTAAGAACTGCACCTGACACTTAAACACTGGTTTGAGAAAATCCAGTGAAGATTCAACTTCTGATGGACACTACAGTGAGGTAAGATGTTAGCTCCTTCAAGCTCCTAGCTACTCAAGTTTGTTAGGCTTCCCACTGATCATGTCAGGGTGGGCATCGAACTGAATGGATCACTCTGCCGAATTTTTATCACATCTCCAAGTAAGTGCACACCCACATCGAGTGGAACTTGCTTGAGGACTGTTTGCAAAATGGAGAAAGGAAAGAAAAAGAAAACAAGGAAAGAAAGTAAGTTAAAATTCACATCAGATGAGCCACATAAATTTTACAAAGGGGAATGCTTTACAGTCATGGCAAGGGACAGGCAGAAGTGGCTGATTACCAGGCAGTAACATCACAAGTTACATCACCATCAAAAGTTACATTAACTGAGCACGTTCTGTGACATGGGAAGACCGTTAGACTGTTGACTAGAAGGCGCTCCCCTCACTATGTGTGCAGATAGCAGAGTTCAGTTCCCCGCACTGCTCAACACTTGCCTGCCTACTGTACACAACTGCCTTCGGCTTTTCTCAGCTTACACTTGCATCTAAATCTTTCATCCAAGTGATCCAATGAATCACTTTTCCTCAAGTCTGGCTCCTGCCAAAGCTAAACATTTTGGCAGAATTTACTACTAACCCAGACCTACTGTCTGCACCTACAAAAATATCCACATGTGTTTATTTTTAAATATCCTAGTTTATATAATTTGTATATCAAATATTTGAGTAAACTATATAAAGAATATAGTTATATGTAATTATACTGTTCCTAAATGGTTAGACTATGCTCTTTTCATGCACAAATCATGCCAAAATATAATACACCTAACAGAGACAATGCCATTTTGATGAAGTTATTGATAATCTATGTGTAACGCAGTTATGTTTAATACCTAGAGTACTTTGAGAACAAGCAAACTAGTGTGGTAAAACAGGACGCTAACCCTAAACATAGAAGCATTTTATAGGCCATATAGAGCAAGGATCCTACGACACTGTGTTTACTCCAAGAATTTTAATTACAGTCATACATACTTTTAATATTCCTTTACATGTCTTCTTTTAAAAGAAGTTATATGAAGCACACACTGATGGAGAAAGCAAACCCTCTTTGGTTATGAAGCACTGCAAACTATCAAGGTCAAAGTTTAGCTTATTTGTCTACAACAGGAAGAAAGAAAATCAGAAAACAAACATACTATCCCAGTTTGTGGCTGCCCATGCTTGTTGCTACAAGTTGTTAAAGACCCGGAGGCAAGAAGCTTCCCTGGTAGTTCACCCATGAGAGAAGCACCCAACTCATATGCAAGCACAGAGCACCAGGAGATTTTTAATCGGAGAAAAGTGTGTGGAGATGGACTCTGGAATGACATACAGGGATCACACAGCAGGCGGTGACACTTGGAGTAGTGACAGTCACACTAATGCTCAGTTTCCTAGGCAGCTGCTTACACGTGAACTCCATACACAACTGAACTCCATGTGTAACTACACTCTAGTAAATCTGTCTCAAATATGTTGGCTGACATTTTCTAGAAAATATAAACATGTTATGGCCTATAAAAATACTGAGTATATATGCAGGCTTTGTTATCAGGAAAATGTTATGCAAGAGTCCTTGGAAACTTTACAAGGAAATATCAAAGAGATTGAATGTAAAAAGGCAATAAAACATGACATTAAAATGTCATCAAGTATACCTCTCAAATGGCATTACCTGGGACCAGTTCCATAATGATGTAGACAGGCTGTCTTTGTGTGCACACGCCTATAAGTTTGACAATATTGGGGTGATCATATTGCTTGAGAATTCTAGATGAGAAAAAAGTAAAAGTTTATCAGTTGAAAACAAAGCTTTAATTTATGATAATGAACAACATATGCAATTAGAATATACATTAATTTCACGACTCAATATTTAAAATGTCAGTGTGTTTTCAAATTCTGGTAAGCAGGATGCGTATCAACAAGTATTGATAAATGTGGGTGGCATATCACAAGTGCAGATGAGCTGATCATCCTCAGATACTGATTTAAAATTGGCACCCACTGCGGATGTGTAATTATCAGGGGCAGTAGGAAGAACACGTGGAACTCACTTCAGAACACCTAGTGTCAGTCCGCCCCAAATCACTCCACACTGGTAAATGTTACAGACATTGGTTTACTACATGATCGGTTTCATATGGCAGACATACTGTTTTTCAAAAAGGGCTACAAAAAGGGTCAAATACAGTTTCAACATAGGCTGGGGATGAATTGGTGTGGAGTTAGTTTGGATAAACACAGTATTTCAGTAGAGGTTATAAAATAAGAAACAACTGTTAGCAAGATTTCAAGCACGGGTGTTAAAAATAGAACAAGTCTCTTAGACCTCCCCTTTACCCTAATATTATAAATTCACTCCCATGGGAAAATTGTTGCATTCTTTCCTATGAAAATGAAAAAATTAACTAGAACAAAAACTGTGTTTTGTGCATATACAAATAAAGAACTTAACTCAAAGACAAACATTTTAGATTAAAAATATATTGTGATTTCTAAATGAAAATAAAATAGGAAAAAATCAAGAAACAAAGAAAATGCTGTCAATGATTTAGCAAAATTTCTAATAGAAATTAAAATTCAAGTCTCAAGAATTTAAAATAAAATAAAATAAAATAAAATAAATAAATATATATAATATAAATAAAATAAATAAAATAAAATAAAAGAAAAGAATTTAAAATAAAATAAAGTCTCAAGACTTTAAAATAAAATGTCCTTTATAACGCTGGAAGACAGTAATAAAGTCACTGCATAAAACAGCTAGCTATATAATAATATAACTGGTATCTATAAAGAAATACTCAAAAGCCTGAATGGACAGAACTTACATTTCTTCATCAAACTTCATGATTTAAGCTAAAAGGAAATTAAATGATTTAGCTTACAATAACATAATCATAAGTTTAAAAGTGAGAATACTGCTCAAAGCAATGTTAAACATAGCCTTTGACCCTAAGAATCTGTGGAGTTGTCCAGCAGGACTGTGAACTCAGTTACAGAAGCACACCTCTCAGCAACCAATCTCCAGTACTGGACATGAGAGGACTAAAACTTTGTTCCTCAGTCAGCATTTAAATTCTTAATACTTAACTTAACGTGAGCCTATGGCCATGGATGCTTTAGATCACCACTGGATGTGCGCTAAAGGACTCATGCCACAAACTCAGACGCTCTCACTGCCACTTGTCCTTGTCCTCACAGCCCTGCCATAGTGTCACTCCCACCATTTCTGTCTAGCACATGCTGTGCAATTACATTTTCATTTTTAAAACATGTAATCAGCATACCTGATTTTATAGATAGCAGACAAGTTTTAATTATCTGCAGTACAGGGATCATGAAGACGGACACTCAATTTTAGTTGAGAATATAATGTAAAGAAGTCACCTCAGGAGAGAATGGGCATGCAGCACTTCTCAACAATGCCAGACACAAAACACAAAAAGAAATCTGAGATTCTCAGAAAGGAATCAAAGTTATAGTCAATAAGGGTATTGTAGATATAGCAAAAAGTATATACAAGGTATGTTATTTAATAATGTTTTATTACAAATGTAACTACAGCACTGCAATATGTTCGATGAAATAAACAATGCTGCAGAATTTTTAAGAAAGGAGAGAATAGTTCCATTGTTGATGCCCTATTGCTACCATGACTGCTTACCTGGTCTCCAGGCTAGCTCAAACAAGAAATTTCCCACAACGAAAAAATGCCTACCCAGGATTGCTGACTTCTGCTTCAGCAATTACAGTTTAGGAGATGTCTTGAAACTTACCTCAATGGATTTAATACATCAGAATGATAAATGTAATGAATTATAAACACACATTTTATATAATTTTAAAGAACTCACTTGGCTTCCTGTAAAAACTTTATTTTTAATTCCTGAGGAAGGTCTTCCTTGCACGTTTTAACGGCAACAGGAGTTTTATCCTTTAGTGTGCCCTTATACACCTCACCAAAATTCCCCTGAAAATGAAAATATAATCATTGTTTGGCATGTCTGACAGCACATAAATCTTTGCTAAAATTTTAGGAAAGCATAAAATGAAGCATTTTGAGTTAACCGAAGTACTGTGCTGTTTATTACACACTTAGGGTTGTAATAAATACGGGCGTCTCCTCCATGGTCCCTCTATGCTCATCTCTGCTAGGGAAAACTTTGGTTAGTCTATGCTTGGCTTCAACAAAAGGAGAACACTACATCAGCCCTGCCTTGCGTGCATAGGTCTCCTTCCACTGACTCTTTTTCTATGCCTTAAGAACTATATTTTATTAAAGATTACTGTGATTAAAGAAAAAGCAGAGATTCTGAGAGGGAAATGTTGGTATTGATCCTACCAACCATGTCTGCTGTAGAATTAGGCTGATGATGTCTGAGGGTCACCCAGGGTAGAAGGTGGCTTACTCTAAGCATCTGTTCTACCAGAGTAATATTCATCACAAATTATCACCCATACAGGCTAACTTTCTTCTATACCTAGCATCTACTTTGATATATATTCCGTTCAATGTATTTAGGAAGAGAAGAAATCCACACTACAGAACAGCTCAATATGAGTAACATCGTCTCAGAGAGCTCATTCTTCAGTATTCCCTCAGGTTCTTATTACTGGATTTGAACTGAAACTGTTCTTTTAATTGCCAACTTTGAGGCTTTGTCATTGAGCTGTTTCCACTATCCCTCATCACGGCTGTCACCTACTAGAAATATTTCCCTTGTTCACTCTCATTTTGAATTCAAGTGTCACTTTTACTCTACCAACTCTATTCAAACATGGCTAAAGACCTTCACACTGCTGACTGAATTAACTAAATTCATGAACAAAAAATGTTCAGGGCCTTCCTGTGGCTTGCCATTTTTTCTAGATCATTTACACTCCTAGACTTTTGGATAACTGGTTTACTCTCTACTCTCTTTGCAACATTCCCATCATTCCTTGCTGATGTTGTTGCTTCCTATTTCTCTGAAACAAAAACAAAACAAAATGGGCCCTAAAGTAATCTTCAAGGTATTACTGTGACTCTCCTGAGTTACCATGGAGATATTGTGTTTGTATCAATGTTTCTCTTCCACTATGAAGCATCTCATGTTCTCCTTACTTTGCTGTAGCAGTTCATAATACTCTCAAATCCTGAAGCCTTCAATTAGACTATTCCAGCTACAGACTAACAAGCCATTCTTTTTCTTAACACAGAATAAGTGATCTGATGCAGCCACCCCTGTCATTGCTTCCCTTTGCCACAGACCATCAGTGTTACAATCTTAAACCATCCTGATTAGGCTGTTACAAAACTGTTGAGTCTTATTAGCACTAGGGTCTTGCAAACCCAGTGCTGACTGCCTGCCAGCACCTGACCCCAGGCGGCACTCTCCCTCCCTGCTTTAGCTTCTCCTCTTAGCTTTTAGGGCTTAGCAACAGTTCCTGGTTTTCTCCCTTCCTAATTGGTTACTTTTTCAACTTTCTTTAAGGACAGCTTTTCCTTCTTGTACAGTGCTCAGTTCTGAACCCTCTTCTTTATCTAGGCCCACCGCCAAGAATTTATATTGTATAGTGTTTTGTTTAGCCTCAGCACTCGATACTCAACTGGCTTTCATCATCATGCAAAAATCTAATAGATAAATTTGATGTATCACACATCTTTACTTTTGTTCCCAGAAACCTGCTACACATAGAGCTGACTTCTGGCTTTTTCTCAATCCCTACAACATCCATTAATACATACAACTGGTTCAACTTCAAACAGTATCTAAATTTACCACCTCCTAGCTGCAACCCTGGATCAGTTTTCACTCACCCAATTGCACTTCTTTCCTAAGCTTTCAACCCACAATGCTAAGGGCCATTTTCCCAAAGTGTAACTATCCTGCTCTACTGACCCCCCCCCCACTCAACATTCCCTTCATACAACACTTAAGATATTATAATACCAGGTCAGGCCCCATATGATCAGCATCCTCATCATCTTGCTGACTCCATCCTCCTATAGCTCCCTTACTTGTTTGGGCACAACTGTCTCTTGCTAGCCAGATGAGCTCTGCATTGCTTTCTTTTGCATTGAGTCTTTGCTTCACCCTCACTGTCAGTGGCCCTCAAGGCTCACTGGTGTTTCCAGCAAGATTTTATTCTAAAGTAAACATCTGAATAAGATCAGTCTGCACTTCCTTTTAAGAACTGCAACAGTGACTGATGAGCAGATTAAGCCTTTACCCTTTCCTTGGAACTCAGTGCTCTCTAACATTACCTGTCTGTCCCTTGCTAGTCAGAGCAGCAGTGTAAGCACAGGGATTCTCTGCTGGTTCATGCACACACACACACAAGCACCCAGGAGAGTATGCAATGCATCACAGGTGCACAGTGAATGCTGGATGACTTCATGTCAGCTCCAGAGAAACTGAGGTTAAAGGCCCTGAATAAAGAAGTTAGTTTCTACCATTACTTAACAATTACTACTAAAAAAGTTTGGCTCTTTTTATCTACTCACACAATCTCAGTATACAATAAATATTCAAAAAGGGTAGTAAAATATTGTAACAAATTATGTTCTAGTATTTTAATATACTAAAATTATGCTAAATAATAATAAATAACAAGTATTAGTTAAATTTATTGAGACTTTCATGTCTAGTCATTAAAAAAGTAATCATTCTAGGAAATATTCTTAGTAAAAAACACAATTACACTGAATAGTCATACTTGAAGTAAACATAAAAAATGACTAGAAACACACAGACAGACAGACACACACACCAGTTATGGTCATGTATGCCTTTAATCCTTTCATTTGGGAGGCTGGGGCATAAAGAACTCTGTGAGTTTGAGGCCACCTCAGTTATACAGCAAGTTCCAGGCCAGCCAGGGCTATACATGAGACCTGTCTCAAATCAAACAAATAAAAAATTAGAACACTTTCTTTAATTAAAAATATTTTTGTTTAGTACTGTAAATATTGAAAAACTCTATTCAATGTTTAATTTTTGAAATTTATCATTTAATTGTATTTTCAAGAAAATTAGTTTGTCGTAACTTTTTACCAAACTGCTGCTATTGGGTTGCCCCAAGAAATACTGTTATGTTTATGACTATTTTCTTCAGAGTTAGGAGAGCACCTCAGAGTTAATGCCTCTTTTAGCTTAGGTTCTTTAGAATTAATTCACTAAAAAAATGTATTAGCAAATCAAACCTGGTCTGCAATAGTAACTAGATGCTTCCATTTGGAAAAGGCATTAAACAATAAAAGTCCTGAAACGAGAATACTTAAATGTAGACTTGAACAAGGATTCCCTTTTTAACTTTATTAAGATAAAACTGCATAATTTTTGAAAATTAGAAAAAAACGGTCAATTTCACTTTTGGAATAAAAATTGATCACCATTTAATTACTTAAAATGCTGGACCTCAGTTAAGTCTAGCATTGATCACTCATAAATTATATAAAAGGTCTACCATAATAATATCTGAGTTTTCCACTTTTCACAGTGTCTCATGAAGCTAAATTGAACTCAAATATTGTATAGAAGCATCCATAATTAAGTCACTGACAAAATAATATTTATTTATCATAAGTTGAATGAAGATGACTGGCAGATGTGGGAAGGGTCCATCTGATTGATATCAAATGTCTGTCTTTGTTGTTGGAAGTAACACATTCTAATGTGGACTATGACTTGGAGGAAACTTCCAAATGGACTGCAGGAAAAGTGACTGTCGCTCTGTAAGACTTGTCTTTACCCACCACTAGCAGACCCAGTTACAAAATAGGTACTTGAAAGAAACATTCCTTATTCACAATATTTAAATAAACTTGCGTTTCTCCTCCATCCCTGTCCCTCCCTTCTCTCATGTCTGAGGGAATGCACATGTTCCATGGTATACATGTACAGGTCAGAAGCTGGGACTCTTCTTCTACATGTAGCTTCCTGATATTGAACTCAGATGACCAGGCTGGATGCCAGGTACCTCTAGTCCTACACTATCCCCCAGCCTCTACCACATTATGTTCATTTTGTGATAATGCAGTGTTATATACTTTCCTGTTATTTCAAGAAGCAGCACTTCACTACTTTTCTGACTTGTCAAATATAACTGGAAGCATGGTGACCTCTGGATGTTCTTTCAACTTTCACAACCTGACAGCTTCTTTCCTTCATCCAATAGTTTCAGTTTTAATAACATCATTATGGCTTTGCCCTTCCAGGGAAAATATACACTATTTTTGAAAATAAGACTCATCATAAACCTTTCTAAGATCATCACACATCTATCTCAGTGACAGTAAGAACTTTCTAGGATATTTGATGACACTGTCTTCTTCTAGAACAATTAGTGTATATGCACCCTGAAGTGTGATAGAATATAAAAATGCCCTGAACAGTAATATGAAGTGCTCGTTGATTAATATAAAAATTTCTTATTTAGCTCAGCTGATCACATACCTTGCCCAGTAATTCTCCCAATGAAACATCTTCATGATTGAGAATCCATTTCTTATCCTATAGCAAAAAGAAAGAAAAAGACACACTGTTAATCCATGCAAGAATACAGTTACTATAAATTCCTTTGAGGAAATGAATGCATTCAACAACAAACTAATAAGCTGTAACTTCAACATAATACAGAATAGACTTGAGAGAGTTGCTATACTATCAGATATTAAAATCATTACTGTGCCAAAATTCTCTCAGAAACTTCAGCTTCAAAATGATGATATATCAACCCATAGGTAACACACAGGTGTGCTTTTCACCTACGACAAAGCAAGACAATGCTACAGTCTTTTTTAAAAAGTTGTGTGACAGTATATCACAAGGTTTCCCTTTATTTATCTTCACAAACATTCTTTTCCACTTTTCCATGAAGCACACTCCTAAGAGCTCATTTTTATGTACACACACACAAACACACACACACACACACACACTGTCCTCAGCTTCTGTGACACTGCCCATACTGTCATGTCTTTTCCAGCATTTCCTGCAGTCTGACAAAGCAACAAACAGCAAGTACAATCCCCCTAGGTTGTCCAGGACCAGCAATGTGAATATGCCTTTGTAAAATGGCATCTCCCTGTGTGAGTTCAGGAACCAACTACTACCACAAAAGGAGTACACAAGTGTGAAAAGACGTGTAGCTGCAAATCCACACAACTGTGATGCTGGGATGGTAAACAGACCCACTTTAAAAGAAGGAAGAAGAGAAAGCAAGCAAGGACTGGGCAGAAGTGGGAAGTCAGGATGAGGAAAACGGAAAGAGATGGGGAGGAAGCAGACCCACAATTTCATATATTATTTATTATGTAGGCTGTTTTTAAGGTCAGGAAAAATTGGGTAAAAACTTAAACATAAAAATTTACTAGAAATTGTGGGGTACAGCAAAGGCAATGTTTAAAGGGAAGTTTATAATACTTCCTAAGCATATTAGAAAACAAGAGAGCTTAAGTCAATGCCTAAGATATTTACTTTACAGACCTGAGGAAGAATAAATGCCTAGACTGGAGAATAAAGAAAGAAAAGAGAGGAATCCAGTAGATCCAGTGCAACTGGAAGCAATAGTAGCTTAACAGAAAGAAAGCAGTCATCGTCTTTAGATGGTCCAAAGCTATGGAAAGAGCTCACCTGATGGCTGGCTGGTTGGTCATGGCTCTGAATTATGGTAGAATCTGACCCACAGAAAATTTCTTTTAGAAACCAGGACTTTTCCTGACTGATTTCATGGCAAGATAACTGTAGTTAACAGTAATTTCAAAGTCAGTTAAAAATGTATTTAAACAATGTTACTACGTGGCTAAAAGCAAGAAATATCCTTGAGCCTCTTGACAGCCTCATCTTTGGCAGAGGTCAGAGATGCAGAAGTGTTTGGGGCTCAGACTCCTGGTCTGGATCTTCAGTGGTTTTAGACCTGTCCCTTCAGAGCAGGGGAACGTAAGAGTACCCATAAAGATCCATACACACTCAGGCCTGGGTGGATACCTACTGTTCCAGCTGACGGATCAGTCATCTGGTCAATAAATCACCTCTTAGAAGGAAAAAAGGAGTACGTTTCCCTTTGTTGAGATGCTACACTTTTTGTTCCCCAGAATCTCACTTGAGTGTAGTCCCTACAAGCTGACCATCCATGAAGGCACAGCTGGATCTGACTGACTTTGAGTCCTAACTAAGAAAGGGGTAACTTATCCTTTCTTCATCCATTCCTTTTAGATGATGGCCAAACCCTACACAAGCTCTTGCTGATGCTTTGGTCTTCCCTCTTTCCTCCTTCTTTAGACCTCCCCCTCTCTTCTGCTTAGCTGTTTACCTGTCCTGCACCTGACCTCCAGTCTGGCTTAAACAGCATGCCTGTATTTTCTTTCTCTTCATCTTCCTTCTCCATAAAATTCCTGTCCTGGTTTGTTTTTATTTTAAATTCCAATGAATTTACCCTCCAGATTTTGTTTTGTTTTGTAAGACAATAAACACACTGGTTAGCTTGACACAAGCATCCATGGTACTCCAACATCAAAGCCCCTCAGGCCTTACAATCCTTGCTCTCTACCTTCCCCTCAACTGAGACGTAAGAAGAAGGAGAGAGACGCAGGCTTTAGGAGGGGCAAAGGGTCTTGCTGGAGTTAAGTAACTGCCTAACTTTATCAGAATTTTGTAGTTATAGTTTTTGTCAAAATGTGAACTGAGAAGCAAACTCTGGTGTGTTCAACTGGGTGGTGAGAAGGTCATCTGAAAGGGGAAATACCTAACATCTCCTTGGTATATGGGATACCATATTCTTCCTGCTGTTGGTGAGTGAGCAGAAAGGTAAGGAACACAGTCAGAGAAGACATTCAGGTTTTTCTCATACTTCTGAGAGTGCATCCTGAATCTCAAGCATAAAATGATGAAGAGGAGGTTAGGGAGCACAGATGGAGATGGAGTGTTTCTGGAGGAGCCAGGATCCTCCACTCTTCCTTTACCACCGCCAGCCTCTTCTACCAATCTCTTTCTCTAAACATGCTCAGACTCTGGAGTGATGGCCAAGTTTACTCCTTAGCAGGTGCCCCTCAATAAAGAGATTTCACCTGCATTTCTGCTTTCTTCCTTTGCTGTTTTCTTTAAAGGGACAGGGGACTCCTGTAACTTTATTCAATCTAGAAGGAAAAGAGGGGCAGAGGAAGTCTGCTTCTGAGCCCTTGTCTCAGAGAAACAGACAACGTGGCTTTCTCTTGCTCCACATGTGTGTTAATAATGAATGAAATAAAGCCTGTGATAAAGCTGGGCTTGAGACATGACTCAGCAGCTAGGAGCACTGGTTCTTGCAGAGGACCCAGGTTTGGATCCTACCAGGCAGATAGGCAGCTCACAACCATCTATGAGGGGATCTGATGCTCTCTTCTGGACTGCAGATGTATATGTTGGAGAGCACTCATACATTAAATAAATAAAATTAAACAAAACAAAAATCATAGACCTATGTTCAAATTCTAATGATTAAGCTTGTCTGACGCTGAAGCCTCAAGACAACTGGCTAAAACATTAAATCTGTTTTTAATATTAGGATCTCATCCTCTTGGTGTGTTCATGAATATTAATGTGTCATTATTACAGCAAAAGAAATCAATATCCATTTTCTCAATTTATTAATCCTAACTCAACATCAAAAATATGTAATTTTGAAACATAAGATTATTTGGATTTAAATTAGAGACTTTTATTTTTTTAAATATATTTTTTGTTTATTCTTTGAGAATCTTTTTACAGAACCAGAGAAGGTTAGCTCTAAAATAAACCATGCACTGCACATACCATCCACAAATCATCAAAGGAACTTTAAGAACTGCTAGAAGATGTAAGATTAGCCTACAATAGAGATAAAGGCAATTTCTTTCAATTGTCTAAATCAAAACTTTCAGTAACTTCACCTGGATATGTTTCCACATACAATTGCTTGCTGACTCTCAGAGGAATGCTCCTATCATGTTGGGAAGTGCCTGGAAGGATACTATTTCTCCATTCTGTAGATGAGAAAACTGAGGCTTGAGAGGGTAATGCTTGTCCAGGGCCCAAGGGACTGTGGCGGAGGTAAGAAGCCTATCCTTTGTCTCTTCCCTAGTACTCCAAACATAAGCAGCACTATCACTGTGCTCCAGAAGTCAGTCAGATGATGCAGCACTTCAGGCTGGAACTCTCTGTCGAGGCTAAGAACACTGTCTCAGCTAGCCAGACTGGAGCACCAAACAACTCCCTGCATGTGTAGACTGAATAAACGCCACACTACTTTTCCTATTCTGGGTGCCCACCTGCAGCATATGATAAATGAGTGTCATTTACAGGAAATTAGTTCATGCCAACCTATAGAATCCCTCTAGGGCTGAATGACTTACAAGTCTAAAGGCTCACTCAGATCCATGACCATTACATCAAATGTAAAATGCAGTTTAAAATGGCCTTTCATTTTATTAAAGAACTGCAGCTCTGAGAATCAAATCATCCTGAGCCAAGAACAGAAGGTTTTACATCAATTTAGAAATCCTACCTAAAGCACACCTTGTATAATCTTCGGTAATCACCTCAACTGTCTCAGTAGCAGCAAGAGTGACTTTAGCTGCATTATATCCAGGCTTTCAGTTTGTTCTCAAACTATACTATGAGTAACTTTCAAGTCCCAAATACAACAGTCTCCAAGGGAAATATAGATTACTGTCATGGTTGTCACGGCAATATTCCTAAGTATAGACTTTGAGATATATTATTTATTTGATCTAAATTACTGAAAAATTTGTGATTTCTATAAATGTGTTAGGAAAAAAAACTTCAGCAACTAAACTATGCATTCAATGTACAGATAACATTATAACTCTCAGCAGATAATAGGATTTAAGAAAAAATTACTAAAATACAGAGTAACATTCTTACCTCATCAACTGTGCAAATTTAAGATGAATTGTTTCAATTCTTACAGGACTTATTACAATGAGTGTCTATCAATAAATTCTAGTACTGGAGACACACAAAATATGCATCTCCTGTGTGTACTACATAACAGTACATCACACATTTAAAGACAATATGCGTTTTCTGGTGATTATTTGTGGGAAAAATTTAAGAAGGCCGCCACAGCGGCGCAAGCCCCAGAGGGGCTTCCACCACCTTGGCGGGTCCCACATTAGGGAAGATGATCCTATGGTTCCAGTGGACTGAGGGCCTTGGCGGCGGCAGGCCCCAGTAACACGAGGAAGTCCTTGGTTCCAAAAAGGTTTATTGTCATGGCGGATAATAGATAGATCTAGGCGTACCCCCCAAAACTCAGGGCAGTCCCGAGTTATATAGGGAGGGAGACAGGGGGAG
>NW_021620885.1:1993738-2009665 GCF_004785775.1 Grammomys surdaster
GCCCTCTGGCCTTCATTAGTATGTAAATCCCTAGGGCCTGAGGCTTATAGCCTGGCCTATGTGACTCTATGGAGATCTATGTGACTGCTTTTCAGGATCCTGGATGATGGGAGGGACCGAACTCCTGCCGGTTCTCGCGCAGAATTCCACGCAGAATCTCGGGGTTCTAGGCACCTGCTCAACCATGACCCAGGATACCCTCACGCAGTCCCACAATTATTAAGCATTTATTTTTATCAGATTTCAAATACAGAGTGTTCTGAACATTTTGGAAGAATATATAGTCAACATTAAGTGTATCTTTCTGTGTGAGAATAAACACACACATACGGTTAAATTCAATGAGGCAACAGTATGTTGTGATATTTATAACTCAGACACACATCTATATCACATCTCAGTATTTGACTTATGAGTAAAGTCCAGAAACAGAGAAAGATGTAATTCTAAATCTTCAAATTTCTGCTTATTATTAGTAACATCCAAGTACATTCATTAAATTATTCATTACGATCAAGAGAACCTACATGTTTTCCTAATACGTAATAGTTTATTTGGTAATTGTTAAAGAAAAATTGGATTCCTAGGTAGATGAACGGCAGCATACAGACATTCTCTCTTTAATGAAAACAGTCCTTTTTCAGTGAATCTGTAAATAACAAGCCTTTGATATTTTAGGTTTCGCATGTTTGTATTGGCATCTTTGCTACAGCCTTTCTTTTGATGAGTCTTGTCAATGGCATGACTAGAGTCACCAACAGTGGAGCTAATATTAACACTTGATAACTTGTACAGGTTAAACCACAAGCATTCAGTAACAAATTGTTCCAAACTGTACGTCAACCATAAAATTTATAGGCAATAGTAACAATGGACATATAATAATGCCCAGAAGAACTGGGAGCTTTCCATCTATACAAACCCTGACCTAATGAGACCACAATTAATCTCAATACATGGAGGTGATCATAACAGTGACCATTAGTGAGGCAAAATTGACAAAAAGCAGAAAATTATGATTACTATTTTAATGAATATTTTGAGTGAGCTTAAAAACAAAACAAATAAAAATGTAAGCGTGACTTTTCAGGTGTCTTCTCTTTATAATTATCACACATTTACAATCAAATGTCTGAAGAAAAAAATTCTTTCAGACACTGGAGAATTAAAAGAACTGTTCCTAAACTGATCTGGTTAATAATTCTATGATGCACAGTTAATGTTTCAGAGACTCCTCATTTTTCACATCCTTGAACAGAAGGCAGCTACACTATCTAAGATTCAAGTTGACTGCTAATGCTAAAATAATCTGTCCAGGATTAATAAAAGTGTCCAGGAATATATTTATTGTAGAAATACTTGGGAGCTAGAAATTATGTTTCGGTAATACTGACTTGAAAGATGAGAGCTGAATATTGAAACTCCAGTGGCCACCTGAACACATGAATTTATAATATCCCTACTAATGGCTCTGGTAATAACCAGTATTTACTTGTACAGCTCACTGTGAGTGAGAGGGGGATGGGAAGAAGAGCTGAGATGTGTTCTTTCTTCCTTGAAGAGCTAAGACAACTGAATACGGTCCTATTAACTTGGAGGACAAGGAGACACGGCTCTGTCTTTGGATTTTTCCTGAAGTGGACTCAGGCATCCAAATGCAAGAAATGCATTTAATATGCATAATATAAATTTATTAAATTAATTTAATTTGTATAGATTATACAAATGCTTAATTCTGTATAATAACTATATTATATAATATAATGGCTTAATATACAGAAGGACAAATAGACAATTAAAACTAAAATGAGTATAAATAAAACATTTATGTATAAATATGTAATAAACATAAAGTATATAATAATACAAATAATGAGCGGTTAGCTATTAATCCAAGTCTTAGTAACTTTCCGTTCCTGTGAAGAGACACCACAACCAAGGCAAGTCTTATAAATGAAAGCATATAATTGGGGACTTGCTCACAGGTCCAGAGGGTTAGTCTTTTGATATCATGGCAGGAAGCAGACAAGCATGATACAGAGGCAGTAGCTGAGAGCTTTACATCCTTATCCACAGGCAGCAACCAAGAGACACTGGGTCTGATATGGGCTTTGAAATTTCAATCCTCCCCACCCTCTACCCCCCACCCCCCATGAAACAACTCCTCCAATAAGGCCACATCTCCTAGTTGTTACCAAATACTTCCACTAACTGAGGAGCGAGCATTCTAACATGAGCCTATGGACCATCCTCATTCAAACTACTCCAATCCAGCAACCTGCATGGAACACACTCTGCAAAGGAAGACCCATGGGTGTTTACACAGGAACTCCTGAGAATCGGTAGAGGGTAGCAGAACAGAATGTGACTTATTGCCAGTGCTTATGATCACTCTGAGCACAGAAGCCTAACATGGGGATAGAGAAAAAGTCAAAGATGAAGTTCAGAGTCCCTGGAAGAGCCACCACATACAAAGCAGGGTACTACCAGCTATCCGGCATGCCCTGTGTCACAGACACGGATCCGGCATGCCCTGTGTCACAGACACGGACAGCTGCTCCTGAGGCCTTCTAGCTCTAATGGACCCCTCTTCCCAGCCCTTCTGTTCTCATCTCTCTCAAGTTCCATTTCTCCACAAGTGCAGGTCGCCCCTGGTTTCTCTCTTCACCCCAAGCCTTCCACATACACGTTTTTGAACTCAGAGTCAAGCTACTCACTAAATGAATAGAGATTCCTATTTTAAGTTCTAAGGCAACATGATTTATATATACTTTAAACAGGTGAAAAGTGATGGGCAGTTCTAATAATAAAATACAGTAATCAATAACCCCAGGAGTCAGGTGAGCTAATCATTCAATTTCCAGCCACTAGCATCTTGCTTTAAAACCTTCTTCACCTAATGTTTAGTGCAAGCTTTCTCTCACTGACCTCACACTACGTTTCGGCTGTAGCATTTGGAGTGCATGGCTATGTGCCCACTCTGGCACCCAGGCATGCACCTGGGATTTGCCCTCATTTTCAATAGGCTCAGCCCTGGAAGGTGCCAAGCACTTCAATAGGCTCTAAAAAAAGACTATCTTTATATCTTCCATCCAGATTCTTTAACTAAACAGACTTCTAAATAAAATGGCTCTTAAGAGTTTTAAATCCATTGAAATATATCAGATATCAATTTCTAAACAGATAACTCAAATCTGAGTATATGTGATAAAAAACAAAATTGCAAATTATGCTAGAAACTGTTTCACTACCATAAAATCCACCCAAAAGCTACTCCTCAAATAAATTTTATTTATTTGTTTAGCTCTTCAAGACAGAGTTTCTCTATGTAGCCAAGGCTGTCCTGGAACTCTTTCTATAAATCAAGCTGGCCTCAACTCAGAGATCTGCCTGCCTCTGACTCTGAGGGTTAAAGGTGTGCACCACCCCTGCCCAGCTGTTTATTATTCCAAGATGGGTTTCACTATGCAGCCTCATATGGCCTGGAACTGGCTCTTAGATTCTCAGAGCTCCAGCTTCCTCTGTCTCTTAAGAGCTGGGATTAAAGGTGTGTGTTACCACATCTGGCCTGATAATTAGTTTCAACAATGAATTATGTGAATATTTAGAACACCGGAGAAGCTGCTGACAAAGTGAAATCTCCCAAAATAAATTCAATATTCTCATCATTTTCATTCTCTTACAAACAGAATTTAGAGTCAAAAATAGAAAATTAAATCTGTGAATTTTGTAAATCTTAATAATGCATATACTTTTAGAAAACTGGCAACTAGTTTAGAAAATTTGAGTGATATTTTCCTCAAATTTAAAGGCAGAAAATAAATTCAACTAGTCATCCTCATTTTTCTTGTTTCACATAAGAATTTCTCTGTTAAAAAAGAAAAAAAGGAAGAAAACTTAAAGAAAGCAACACAGAATTATAAGTTACTAGGTAAGCTAACCTGAACACCATACTCCAGAGGAAAACAAATATCACTTGCCAACTCAAACCTTGTTTCTTAAAACTTTTGGCCGTTAGAAATGCACTAGTTAGTGTGGACAAAAGATAAAGATGATGAAGCACTAATAACTGAAATGTCTGATAAAATAAAGGGAAAGTTCCACATACAACTAACAGATACAACACTGTGTAACTAAGAGATTGGGTGATTTCTGTATTAATTCTTTTTTTTTGTTTTGTTTTGTTTTTCGAGACAGTGTTTCTCTGTGTAGCCCTGGCTGTCCTGGAACTCACTCTGTAGACCAGGCTGGCCTCGAACTCAGAAATCCTCCTGCCTCTGCCTCCCAAGTGCTGGGATTAAAGGCGTGCGCCACCACCGCCCGGCTCCTGTATTAATTCTTTAGAGTAAAATTTCATCAATTACTCTTTCCAGTAATTCAACCTCCCCCCCCCTCAGCATGTGTGTGTGAGTGAGAGAGAGAGAGCGAGAGAGAGCAAGAGAGAGAGAGAGAGAGAGAGAAAGAGAGAGAGAGAGAAAGAGAGAACAAGTATTACCAGTTAGTACTTGACTCAAAAAAAATGGTTTAAAAGAAATTTGAAATTTTATTCAAAAGATTGCAACCTCGCAGTCCTTCCACAGCTGTCCCTGATTTGGTAACTTGCCCAGAATCGGGATAAGGCTGACATGACCAGGCAAGTGACAACACAAACACACAGCTGAGATGCTGCTTAAAGCCAGCCGACTCTTCTACTATTGCAGTTAAGACAGTGAATGGAAGTCTCTACTCCTGAAGACCTCAGTCAAGAGGCTGGGTCCAGCCCATGGACAATGCATGAGTGGACTTGGAAGAGCAGCAGAGATTCTCAATCTGTCAGTCACAATGCCTTTGGGATTTAACAGCCCTTTCACAGGGGTCGCCCGAGAACACTGGAGAACACAGATACTTCTAGTACTACTCATAACTGGTAAAGTAACAGTTATGAAGCAGCAACAAAAATAACTTTATGGTTGGGGTCAGCACACCATGATGTATTAAAGGGTCACAGCTTAGGAAGGTTGAGAGCCACTGGGCCAAAGAAACGAACAGAAAATTATTTTTCCACTAACTTTTCTGAAAAACAAGTTAATGTACAAGAGAGACAAAACAATTTGGAATATTTCTGATCTTCTGCTTTAGTTCATAGAGTGAAACTACAAAACAGTATTCAGGACCATGGGCCATGGAGACACATCCGAGTAGATATCCTGTGCTACACATTCAGTATATCTGAATTCAAGGCAGTCAGCACGGTTGCTGCTGTGAGGGCTTTATCACGAGCATTCCATGAGTGCAGAAGGATATAAAAACTGTGCGTCAACAGTGACAGACACTCAGGCACAGGAGCTCACTGCCAGCATCATTCCTGAAGGACTCAGAAGAGCATAACACATGCTTCTCATAAAGCAGTGCCTTTGCCATGAAAGCTACTCAAGTAAGGAAAATACAATGTTTGTGTTCTAACAATCAGAAACACTAATGTATCCTTGGAAAAAACACTGCTATGCCATTCCCTGAGGTCTAGACAGGAAAAAGGTGAAATGGACATCGTGGGTATAGAGAATGAGGCACAAGAGTATAGGCAGAAACCAAAATAACAACCACACACACACATACTTCATACATTCACACATATACAGTCATATGTAAACACAGACATAAAAACATATGTTTAAAAATAAAACTAGAGAATGTTTCTAGTGAATAAATATGGTAGAAATTAGTAACTATATACAAACATGGTAGAAGCTAACAAAACAAAAAGCGAACAAACAGAAAAACTTTTTAAAAAGAGAAACTGCATGGTGAAAAAACTAGGAAGGTACTTTAACCTGACCATAAGACTTAGTTATCCAGGTGTGGAGCAGCAGAAAGCCTGGAGACAATGCAACCAAGGTGCTATGAAGACAGGCAGGGATCTTAAGACCAGGGAATGCCACGGCAGCCAAGATGACTTATATCCCACCAGACCACAGAGGAAAACCTGCACCCCCCTCCCCCAGGCAGACCGGAGGGGGGTTATCCCTCCCCTGAGTTATGAAGAGTCCTCAATACCAACACGGCAAGTGAGTCTAACCCTACTGAGAAGAGGCGCAAGGCCCTAGCAGGTTAACAAAAGGTAGGGACCATCTATGAAAAGACTGAGAAACAGGCCTGGCATGAGATACTCAATTACCAAGACATAGATGATAGCCAGAACTAAAATATAAGGGGAGCAGCTCAACAAGCAACCAATGTCCTAAAAGCTGCTGTCTCTGCAGCCTGGGATTCTTCAGCACAGACTACTATCCTAGTCAGGGCCACCATTGCTATGGTAAAACACTGTGACCAAAAGCAAATTGGGGAGGACAGAGTTAATATGGCATACACTTCCACATCACTGTTCATTATAACAAGGGGCATCAGAACAGGAACTCAAACAAGGCAGGAACCCAGAGACAGGAGCTGATGTAGAGGCTGTGGAGGACCGCTGCTTACTGGCTTGCTCTTCATGGCTTTCTCACAGAAGCCAGGACCACTAGCTCAAGGATGACACCACCCACAACAGGCTGGGTCCTTCCACATCAATCACTAGTTAAGAAAATAAAATGCTCTACAGGCTTGCCTCCAGCCACAGAAGCAATCCTTTTCCTCAGGAAGAAACACCTGGCACCCCAGCAGAGGTTACTGTGAAGCCCAAGGCAGCACTACAAAGAATAAACTGGAAGCCAAGTAGCTCCCACTAAATCAGCTAAGCATGGTACCACCACAAAGGCTCAGCAAATTAACTGTCAGGAAAACCAAAGGCTAGTCAAGAAGGTACAATGTGAGCGATAAACCTAGACAAGGTGGCTGCTTTGTAAAACCCTTTTCAAAGGACCCAGGGTCTCCTACATAATAACAGACCAATTGCCTAAGTCAAGATTTTGGGTCAAAATTTGTTTTCAAAACCTAAATGAGTAGAAACCTGAGAGAAATGCTAATAGGGATCAGATTCTGGGATAATCTGACAGGGACTCAAAAGCAATAATAAAACGAAGTCCTTAAAAAAGACTATGGGGACAAATCAAGTTATATAGGCTTTCCTTTTTTTTTTTTTTTAAGATTTATTTATTTATTTTATTTATGAGTACACTGTAGCTGTCTTCAGACACACCAGAAGAGGGCATCAGATCTCATTACGAATGGTTGAGAGCCACCATGTGGTTGCTGGGACTTGAACTCAGGACCTCTGGAAGAGCAGTCAGTGCTCTTAACCGCTGAGCCATCTCTCCAGCCCTATATAGGCTTTCCTAACATTAGAAACACAAGTTATTTGAAAAGGAAACAAACCAAACTTGCACTTTTACAAAAAAATAAGATTATGCAAACTTTTAAAACCAACTTCATTGTTTCAATGGGAAATTGAAGACAATCAAGTAATCCTGGACTTGAGGACAATAAAACTGACTTTCGGAGTTGGGGGTTTAGCTCAGTGGTAGAGCGCTTGACTAAGCAAGCTCAAGGCCCTCCCTGGGTTCGGTCCTCAGCTCTGATTGATAAATAAATAAACAAATAAATAAATAAATAAATCTGACTTTCCCCAGCTGAACAACAAAGAGGAAGTGGGTTTGGATCATCCTGGACCCTAGGGCTACAATAACAAGTGAACCAGTCACTTGGAAGAGTGAGGAGGAGGAAGAAGAGGAAGAGGAGGAGGCGGAAGAGGAGGAGGAGGAGGGGCAGGGGGAGAGGGAGGGGGAGGGGCAGGGGCAGGGGCAGGAGGAGGAGCAGGAGCAGGAGCAGGAGCAGGAGCAGGAGCAGGAGCAGGAGCAGGAGCAGGAGCAGGAGCAGGAGCAGGAGGAGCAGGAGCAGGAGCTAGAAAAACAGCCAAACATATAGTGGCAGAAACATCTCAACAAACCAGACATCCAATGGAACCTCAAATAATGTCACGATATGTAACAATCAAAGTCTGGAAAAGGAAACACAAGGTCTTGAAGGTAGCTTTAGGTAAACGATGCTTTATCTGTAACAGAACACTAATGGGGGTGATGATTTCTCCTCTACAGCCAGCAAGATGAGAAGGAAATGGCACAATGCACCTCGGGTGCCAAAACAACAACACACCCATGGGTTAGAGCTGCTCCATGTGGAAGCACCATCTTTCTTTCCCAGAATGACAGGCATGGAATGGCACTCTCAGGAAACCAAAAAGGATGTGAAGAAACAAATCTCAGCCAAGTTCCAGTATCCTCTCCCTATGCCCCATTGAATGATTTATGTACCAAAGAGACCACAAGGAAGCACATATTGGAGACAGTCAATGGTTAACTGGGATAGGAAAGATGTGATACATTTATGGGGGAATTCTGCACCTTTAAAATTTAAAATAATTTTATTATGTGTGTGTTTGTGTGTCTATCTCTGTGCGTGTGCACATGTGTGTGCACAAATGTGTGTGTGGGTGCACATCTGTGGAAGTCAGAGGATGACCTTGTGGAGCTGGTTTTCTCCTTTTACCTTTGCACAGGTTCCAGGGAAGGAGAGTGGGTTGCAGGCTGGCAGGAGGAGCCCATTTGCCTGCTGAGCTACCTTGCAGGTGTGCTCTCTTTTTACTTCCACAGTAACTGTGTGACAAAAAGGGAGGCAGCAGCTCAGCCTCACCATTCCCAGGTAAATCTGAGGTCATGTTGAGGACACTGGGTCAGCCTGAGAACTAAACTACTGGAATGTTCACAAGTGACTGCATAATGTGTGTCCAGATGTCTCCTAGGTACTTCACAATGGGCTGCCAGCATGCTGCAAGCAAACAGGCAGATTCAGGTGTTGGTGCCTAGTCATTTATCTGGAGTCCCCTCCTTGCTTGGTCATATAGAAGGAATGTGATTAGCTCTACCTAACAACCTTGAAATATAAGACTCCAATGGAGTTTCCTGAGCAATGACATCACACAATGCCATGCAGTTTCAACATAGAAAGTATGTCCTTATAGTCGTAATGGACAGTTATGATATTCTAAAGGTGTGGAGAAACAAGGTTTGAACCACTAAGTCTAAGGCTTGTGTCCTTTCTAATAAACTCCACCACCTCCCCGCAAAGTGTACCTACTGAAATAGAGAGTCTGACTCCTAAAGAGCCAGAGACGGTCTGTGCAACCGCTGACTTTAATGAGCCAGAGCACGATGGAGTCCACACTTGAAGTTTCAGGTTTTCAGTTCTAAAGGTTCGTAAACTTTGTTTCAAATGGGTGCTATGCAATGTTACAATTTCTTCTCCATTCACTGCATTAACTGGATTACAAGCTTTACATTTTGTACATTCAGGGTTTGTACCAAAAATAAAAGTATAATAAAACTTTCAAGTTGTAATGAAAAATGCTTTATGTAGCTGGCAGGATTATGAGTCAGTTCACTATAACATTTACAGAGTGTACAGCATCCGAGGAAAAGCGCATAGCCTCCTGATAACCAGTCAGTACAAACGCAGACTTGAGAAAGACTGATTTACTTTCACTAGGTAATATGCAATGACTACTCTTTATTCCCACAGCAATGCTGCCAATGTTTCTATCAAATATAAGGAAATAATTAAAAATCAGGCATCAACAAAAGCAAGCCATTATAACAGCATTCTTTCTTCTTGTGAAAACATGTTCCCACTACATTGTTCCACAAGAATAGGTATGATAGCAGGAATAAACTATGAAAAGAGCTGTAAATAAAGCTGAATGACAACTTACATTGAAACTTAAATCACAGAATTAACTATGTCTCACAAAGTTACCATTTAAAATAAAGTCACCAGTGTAGTAAGTGAGCAGTGTCCCCTGCTGAAGACAACCAGTCCATCCCACCCATGCAGCAGGGACGGCCACCATGTGCACATGGTCATTATTTCTTATGCCAACCAACCCTGCCAGATCTGACTGGAATGTTGCATTTCCCTGGTTTTTCCTCTTAGGTGTCTTTAATGGGCTACAGGGTGGTATTTGAGAGCACAACAGTGTAAAGCAGAGGGTTCTAAGTCACCACCTCACTTTGATTCTGACCCAGTTTCCCAGCCTGCCCAGTGCTGAGGAGAGCACAAAGCTTGTCCTTATAGAGCTTCCCATATACTGACTAATCAGATAGAAGGTTATCCTTTACATAGGTAAAAAGTTACTTCTAAGCAACATTTTAGCCTCATATTTATGATTACTCAGCGTTAAATACAGGAATATTTATGTACTAAGTAACTTATTTCTAAAGCAAAAGTCAACACTAGTTCACCTTAAGATGTAGCTACCCAACACTGATTATTAAAGCTTTAATAAACCACGCCATGATCAAAGGTTTGCTAACAATCAGCTAGTGTGGTATGATGGGGAGAAGAGAGGAGTGGAGAGAGGAAGTTTAAATACAGACTTAAATCTTAAAGTCTCATAACCCTTAACATTTGAAGCAGATGAAAATTTGCAAATACATCCACAACATGACATTTTCGAGATTTTATTTTAAGGAATTGGAATTAAAAGTTAGTATAATTCTTAGGAGAAATAATTATAAAACACAACAATTACAACGTAAGATGGCTGCAGGGGCTATGATTTTTGTAGTTGTCCCACTGAAAAATAATTGTTATCCTTCCTTCTCTTCTCCACACGGGTTTCTATTCACTCACCTCACTGCCCATTTGGCTGGCTTAGCACATTTCTTCCACTCATGGTGTCAGGCACAGCATGATTTCAGAGTGTAGGGATTCCTGAAACTGATCAGCTTTCTCATTAGAGTTACTAGAGGTTAAAGGGGAAAATCTTTCCTGAGAAAGACACAGAGCAGGCTGCTCTTCCAGAATTCATTTGAAAGGTTTTTAGGGACTGAACTTGTTTACATGATCTATAAATCAATCTTGAATTAATCTGCAATTCCCTCCTCCCACATGGTTCTTGGGAAAGACTTGCATAGCAGAGTTCTTGGATGTGTAAAACTTATTTTCATCTACTCTTCTAGAATTTTAATTGTTCTTATTTTTAAACAATGACTACTATAATCTCCTTCTTATGATAAATACTTGTTCCTATTAGCATAGGAGAAGTGACAACTTAAACTTTTTCATTCATCTCAACTTTAGCATATCTTATTTTTTCTTAACCAAAACTCTTGGAGCCAACAGTGGAGAACACTGGAAGAGAAGTGAAGTTGTGCGCATGACACCGCGTTGACATAGCGTCTCTGCATTGTAGCAACTGAGTGACTAAAAGTAACTTGCAAGGAAACACTGCAAGGTCAAGAAACATCTTATCTGCTCATAAACACTACTTCACAGATGAAGCCCTTCTGCTGGATGGTTAGGTTTAAACATACACTGTGAAAGGGCCCATGACTCAAGGGAGAACCAAAGTTTCTGCTTCTGGAATCAAGCAAGAGTCACACTGCTTAGAATTTGGACATGGCTGTCTTGTCCTAGAGGTGCAGCTTCAGGAACTTAGCCTCTTCAAGCCTCAGCGTCCATATTTGAAAATGAACAGCACAATGCCTACTATGAGCAGCAAGTGCATTAAGAAACAGTAACCATTCCTTTACACAAAACCTCTTACATATCTGAGGAGCACAGGAGCCTCAACACCATCTGTCCCAAAATGTCAAGCAACCCTTATTCTATGCATATTTCATTCAAGTACTTACTGTGTATTAGATGTCAGGCACTTTACTAGGTAGAATACCTGAAGCTATGAAAAAATGCCCAATATCATGTGTGTAAAAGCTTAAGTGAAATGTTAACTGACTGGTTTTACATTTGATTGACATTTTGTGAAGTGTGGTCTTGTGAAACTTATGGTTTACTTTTCCCAAAAGTATATTTTCAAGTTATAGTTTAAAGACACTTGCAGTGTATTTGACATAATTCTAACACCTCTCTGGATGTTTTAACATTACATAGTGAGCTTATGAATTTCAAGAATGCTGCTCTGCTGAGTCTTGATACGGTAGATACTGCTGATAAAATTACTCATGGCCTGAGGTCAATATTTCTATTTTAGTCAAGCTTCAAGAATGACATATATAGCTTGATCATGCTAGCCCTTTATGTCCTGGGAATATTTTTATTCCTGCCCATCCTGTTAAAGCCTGTCTTTAACAACATCAACATGTTGCAGCCAAAGTACATGACTTGAAACTGAAAATGGACCCCCAGAGTTATTAAATTAACAGGCTGGCAAGCCAAGGACAGGTAAGATTATGCACAGAGCCTTAACAACCTAAGACATAAGTGGATTGCTTTGGATAATGCATATTCCATGAAGGGTAAGGAAGGTTCTCTTGTCAGAATGACCTAAGACTGGTTCAGTCTTATTAATGAAATAAAAAAGGGGCAGAGGCAGAGAGCCTTTGGGGCTGCTTGGCAAGAATCTGGCATGGGCCAAGGACAAGGAAATGGGCTGCTTGGCAGGAATATGACATTGGCCAAGGACAAGGAAGTAGGGTTCAGGCAGGCACCTGACATTAGGCTAGAACAAAGAAGTAATTTCAGGTAGGAATCTAAATCTTAGGTTAGAACAAAGAAGTACTTTCAGGTAGGAATCTAAATATTAGACTAGAATGAAGAAGTAATTTCATGCAGGAATCTAAATATTAGGTTAGAACAAAAAAGTAATTTCAGATAGGAATCTAAATTTTAGGCTAGAACAAAGAAGTAGGCTTCAGACATGAAAATGAATTTGGGCTAGGACAGGGAAGTAGGCTCAGATATTTTGGTCATCCTGATAAGCCCTTAGAAACAGTGATCATGGGAGTGTTTGTGTAATTGGGTTTAATGCCTTGCTTGTTCTTTGACTATTTGTGTTTATTGTATTGCTTGTTCCTTGACTATTTGCATCTACTGTATTGCTAGACCCTCAACTTAGAACTGACCTTAATACATGCATGTAATTAAAATGGTATAAAAGCAAAAAGGAGGAGGGGGGATGGGATAGAGGTTCTAGGGAGGGGAAATGGGGAAAGGGAATGACATCTAAAATGTAAATAAATAAAATATCCAATAAAAAAAGAACTATAAGCTGACATAAATTTATTAAATATGTCCTATTTGCAAATATTGTAAGTCATGTCCCTGTAAGTGAGGATCTTAACATTTGGAGGGAGTTGGAAAATAAGAACTTAGAGTTACAGACTAATGCTGCCAGAAAGAAAGTAGGGCAATGCCTTACTGTATTTGGGTCAGAAGACAAAGGTCCATCTCTGGTTCCAATTCGGCACTCTGGCGCTTTCAGCCTCCCTACATGGAAGAGTTTAGACATGTGCTCACATGCAGCTGGTGTAATCCATGCCACAGTATCTAGGACCTTAAATTCCCTGGTAGAGTGATGATAAGCCTACTTCCCTGACAACAGTCCAGGTCCATTCCTGCATGGATGGCCACATGGAAGACTGATGATAGCTCTGAGGGCCAGAAGAGTAAAATATGATAGGTAACAGTAACTATGAAAATATGATTGTCACCCCATGAAAGAACTATAAACCACTTCTTTCCAGTGCTGTAGATCAAGTTCAGAGCCCTTGTCACATGCTATATAAGGACCACCCTCAATCATAGTTCCTAAGAACCCTCAAACTACTAAGGCAGTTAGACCATAGAGCTTCAGTAACTAAATAACCAAACTCAAAGACTCAATCTAAAAAAGGCTAGACTCCAACTGCAAGCTTCTCCAGGCTTCATCAAAGCCAGGATGAAATATACACTTCTGAACTTCTGGCTGTCAAAACAAAGCCACAGAGCAGAATTAAGCAGTAGGGTCTGGGGCAAACACAAGAGACTATTACAGTCATACAAAACAATTGACCTTCCTCATACATCAAGTTTTCCCTAGACAGACTTATAGCAAGTTAAAGTTACTCAGAAATTCCTCCCTTTCATTAAAAGCAAAAAAACAAGAAAAAACTAATCTAACAACATACAACAATAGTACTTTTCTCTCTTTTAACAAATTATAAACTGGATAAAATATTTATTATATAAGAAAGAATATCAGCCAGATGCGGTGGTGCACAGCACACCTTTAATCCTTCAATACCAGCACTCAGGAAGCAGAGGCAGCTAGATTTCTGGGAGTCTGAGGCCAGCCTGGGCTACTGAGATAGTTCTAGGACAACCAGGGCTATGTAGAGAGACTTTGCCTTACAAACAAACAAACAAAGCAACACACACACACACACACACACAGAGAGAGAGAGAGAGAGAGAGAGAGAGAGAGAGAGAGAGAGAGAGAGAGATGTTTAGCCTCTTTTTAACTTTGTCTCCAGACAATTACTACTTAATTGGTAGAATTATGGTAGAGAGTAAACTTTGGACAACTTAAGTTAAAAATGTTAATGTCCATAAATGTGTAAAGGCACATGCATCTCTGTGCTGCAGGTCTGCATGGACTTCCCAAGTAAGATACAACTGACAGCAGGAACTTGTCTCCCATAGCTTGGGAGAATGGCTAGTTCAAGTTCAAAGTACCTGTCCCTCTCCCTCTGGCACCTAAGCTTCTACAGATTAGAAGCTTTGTCTTATGAAGTTACTTTGCACTGTTCCCTAACCCCTACCCTGTCATACATTAACAACGGGAGTCGTGATGCATGAACGTGTGTGAGTCTGCAAGGACACACATGCTATGGTACACATATAAGGGTCAGAGGCTAACCTTGGGTCTTGGTCCTCACCTTCCACCTTGTTTGACCAGGGTCTAGCCATTGTGTAGGTCAGGTTAGCTAGATCCCAGGGCTCCTGGGAATCTTCTGCTTCTGCCTCCCATTTCATCATAGGAACATTGGAAATCTATATGGGTTCCAGAGGCTCAAACACAGTTCATCATTTAACTTATACTTTCAGTCTTATTAGTGATTTTAAAGAAGCTATCTGATATAATTATAGTTGTCAAAAGAGCAAGCACAGGGCTCCAGATTGTTACAATCAATGCAGTCTGTACACACTGGGCTCTGTGTATAGGCACTGCTCTATATTCTCGTGTTACTCAGTCTCAGCACGAGGCTGCATAGGAGCAGCAGCTTCACAGTGAGACTGTAACGACAAAGGCAATCTTGAGCTGCTCACAAGGCATCCCCAGCACCTTCAAGTTCATCATCATCCCACGGCAGTCAGACAGGTAAAGGGCTCCAAAACTCACAGTATAGTATATGCTTCCCTACACAAGTCACCCTGGTGTGTGCACAGTTTTATCAGAAATTAAATACTGACAGAGTTAATATGTTCTCTCTGGCTATTGAAAAGATGAACAATTCTTGCCAGAAAGAGGAAAATAACAACAGAAACCCAAACAAACACACACACCCAGAGAAAAGCTCTTGGTTTCGGGTGCTTCTGCTCCTTTCCTGCTCACCTAGTGACCCTTAAAACAAGTCCAAATCAAATCCTGAAGCTCTCTTATTCAAATTCACCTAAAGCCACAGACAAGAAGTCACAGAGGAAATGGGGCCAAGTGCTTTAGACGCTGTAGAAGCTTGCAGGGAGGGCGGGCTCTCAGGGTATGGAGGGGAGCAGGCAGGTAGGAAAAGGCATGAAATGAACACAGCAGAGCAAAGGGGTAATTTCCAAATAACAGTTATTAAAAATAAAAATGCAAAAAATAACTGTTTCTGTTGAAAATGTATTTTTCATGATCTTTCCACAGGTTGAATTACTGTGTACACACACACACACACACACACACACACACACCCCTCTAGCTCCCCCAAGGCATGATGTGTTCACCTCCACAGTTCTCCTGTAGTTGTGTTTATGCCAATGCTACCTTGACTACAATGAAGCGCCACTAACCCATCAGACTCCACTAACAGACCAGGCACTCCTTGAGGGCAGAGACATGGCTGTTCCCACTACCGTGACAATGTAAGGCTTCAGCAAGCAGTCCTTTGAATGAAGGAGTGGATGTGTGTTTCCTGCAATCTCGCTTTATTTTTAGGCAAGCTATTGCCCCTCCTTCCCTTCCCCTTCCCTTCCTCTTCC
>NW_021620885.1:2009765-2052280 GCF_004785775.1 Grammomys surdaster
CCCGCCCTCCCTCCCTCCCTCCCTCCCTTGCTTGCTCCCTCCCTCCCTCCCTCCCTCTTTCTCTCTCTTTTTCTCCCCCCTCCCCCAGGCTTAAAATTTATCTAAAAGTCTATTTTAAAAGATAAGGTTGTTTGATGCCAAGAACCGATTCTCCAAGTTTTACTACAAAAGCAACTGATACCACACAGTTTTAAAAAGTATCGACTGGCAGGGATTTATGAACGGAGGTGATGAAGGCACTGTGATGAGTGAGGTGCAAGCAGATGTTGTTTTGATAAAAATGATGCACTGCTATGTTCCAGAATGAATCGGCTTAGGAACTCATACATAAAAGATTTAAGAGCCATACAACTCTCAGCCACACAAACAACTTTGCTGGAACAAGGAGTCTGACATTAATTCTGTGCACAAGAATATGCTTTTGCATTAATGGGACATTTGGGATGAACACTTTAAAAACCAACATGTAAAAAGATGACTCTAAGAACAATGTAACACTGGTATCAGGAAATGCATGGAATGCACTATCCTTATTCTAAGAAGTAATCCACCATACATGTTCAGCAATGAAGTAGGCAAATACATTATATTTCTAGTGTCTCTTCCTCCTGTCACTGGTATATAGTAAGATGTGGCTTCTTCATATCTATCACAGGCTCTTGGCCTTCTCTAGAATTTATGCTTACTAAAGTTTTTCTGTTTTCCATTTTGACAAAATAAAACAGTTAATAATCCCAAGGCAGTTGATGGTATCTATTTGCAGCTAGAGTGTGAAGCCGAACAGGTCTCCCAGGAAGTCTCACCAGTGTTACATTGTACTTGCAGCACTGATGTGCAGAGAGCTCACACAGGCCTCACAGTTTGGGAAAGACTTACCAGAATCATGGTATATGAATAGAATCCACAGTTTTTTGTTTGCTTGTTTGTTTTTTAAGTTTTACTTTGGAAAGAAAAAAAAAACAATAAAAACATAGTCTGGAGAAAGACAAGCACCTTCTAAGACTAAATTAACTGATTAACTGTGGAGTTGAGATTTAGTGTGAAAATAGGCATGAACAACTCCAAGTGGCATATATAAACTTGCCGGTCAGCTGTTGGCAATGCCGCCATCTCTGCTGTGATACTGGAACTGCCTAAAACCCCCTCACTGATTCTGAAACCACATCCTACATGTAATCGCTGAGTTGTTTACAGAGTAGTAGAAAATGTCACTAGGGGCTAAAGCTGGCTTCACTGAGAGGAGCAGGCTAGGGCAAGGAAGAAAGAACAGTGTTCAGGTGAAGAAAACAGAAGAAGGGGCTCATTCTAGAAATGATGCTCCCAGTCTGGGCAGCCATTAATAGCCTGTAGCCCTCCATCTAGGGGCTGGGCTTTGTAAACCCCTGCTCCAGATGCGTTAGCATGTGAACTGGTGTTGTCATTGTGTAGGTCTTGGTTAGATAACTATAGTGTTGAGAGTTCATTGGGGGCAGCTTCCTTTTCACATATAGAAGGCAGGTGTCCTGGTCCTCTGGCTCTTACAATCTTTCCATCCCTCTTCTCAATGCTCCATGATCTTTGGGTTCAAAGGTTGTGTTGCAAACGTGTCAGGAGGGTTGTCCATATCTGAGTGACCATCCCTAAACATATACCTAACAGCAACCCTAGATGAACTCAGTAGGTTGTATTTACTCTTACAGGTGTATTCATGCCTCCCCCCGCCCCCCGTCTCACTCTCTCTCTCTGTGTTTGTGTGTATGCGCACACATGCACGTGTGTGTTAACAATCATAATTTTAAAGGAGGTCATGAGAGATTGCCCTCCAGGGATTTATTATACAGAGCAAGGACCCTGTCTAAGAGAGATGACTGGAATAACTGAAGTTGAAGCGCCTGTAGGAACAGAGACCAAACAAAAACCAACTAAGCAAAAGTCCCCTCACATCCCTACGGATACTGTTATCTCCAGTGATGTGCTCAATGCCTTTATGAACCAGGAATCACAGTGAGAGAAACTACTACTATTTCATGTAAAGGTAAATAGTGTATGATTATAAGGGAACTATTTCATCCATGTGTGCAGGACTAAAATATTAATTCACTGATTTCTATCTTACTATGACTGTCAAAGAAGATATATTGATCATAAATACATATAGGACATGACGTGCAATATTATGAGTCATAAGGGGAAATGCAAATTAAAACTATGGTGATATAGCACTATGTGCCAACAATAGCTAAAAGTAATTACCTATTGTTTAACTTTTTAAACAGGAAAACAAATCAAGTGTCTGGAATTCTTGTGTACTGGTGGTCAGAATGAAAGTGGTATCAACCCACTAGCAAGAAGTTATACAAGTTTTTTTTTCTTTTTACTGTTTTATATAATATTTTTATTTATCACAGAATTTCCTGCTTGTCTGTAATGTATTTCGATCATATCCATCGCCTTCATACCTCCAGTTCCCCTAGCCAAACTCATGTCTGTTCTCCTTATACTGTTACTACAACTCCCTGAGTCCATATAAATGTGCACACATGTGGAGCTGTCCACTGAGACCAGGGCAAGCTATCATCCTCACAGAGCTGTCATGGCAGCTATGGAGGTGGCAGTGTCTGGTAAAGTTAGACACACACTCAGTAGACAAGTCACTAGTCCAGTTCCGAAGTATATCGAGAAATAGAAAATCAGTGTTTATATAAAGCCTTATACAGGATGTATTAGTGGACTGAAACTCACCAAAATTGTAACTATCCTTCAAGTGAGTTTTAGAAACCATCAGCTACATCTATACATTAGTATGTCACACAGATTAAAAGGAAATTACTGACTCGTGTAACAATGTGGATGTCTCCTAACTTTCTTGGTAAATGAGTCAAACCAAAAAGGTTTGATTTACCACATATTGTATTATTCCTTTTCCATGACACACTGGCTCATTGTTGACATTCTTATACAGGACATGATGGAACTGTATAATTTAACTGGGCTGTGCCACATAACTCAGCAGAACTATGCTACAAAGCCTTGATTTTATTTCACCATACAAAACCATTCCTCTGTAAGTGTAACTGAAGTGATGCAAATTTTGCCATTTCAAAACAAAGTACACTACAAAGGCTGATGTCTTCCACTACTGTTGGCCAAACAAGTCTTGTTTTTCCTAAGGAAAGCTACCAGCATGAGAATTTCTGAATGAGCTACTCTAAAGAGAACACACACAGTAAAATAATCAAATCATAAAAATTCTTTTCAGATCCTACACAAAGCTCAGGATTTCCTTATTGATCTATATCTTTGAATTTGATGTGTTCCCAAATTAATGGTATTTGGTTAACACATCAGAATATGCAACCCCGGCACTGCAGAGTATTTAGAGTTTATTCAATACCAAAGTCAACTAATTGAAGTAACTTTGAACTGAAGAACCAAGACAGCTTTGCCAAAGCTCTTCCTCTGCAATTCAACTTCAGAATCAATATATTACCTTAATAATCTTAAGCAGAAATACATTAGGCAAAATTTTTCCATAAAAGCATCAAAATCACTTCACTGAGGCCAATTTTGGGGATATTTGTATTGGAAAGTAACAAAAAAAGTAAATTTCTATGAAAAGAAATTTTATGATTTTTTAACTCATCTTTGCAATCACATGTAAGAATTCCCCTCCCCAATTTCCTATTTCAACAAGAGCTCTCTCAATAACCACACATACACACACACACACACACACACACACAGAGAGAGAGAGAGAGAGAGAGAGAGAGAGAGAGAGAGAGAGAGAAACTACCAAAGAAAAGTTCAGAAAATCTCTTTTCTTCATTGGCGTACATTAAATATAAGAACTAAAAGCTTGCTCGCTGCTCAGTGGAAACATCATAGCTGTCTGTATCCGTGTCCTCAGTACATTGAGTAGGACAAAGTAG
This sequence comes from Grammomys surdaster, assembly GCF_004785775.1. Classification (NCBI taxonomy): domain Eukaryota; kingdom Metazoa; phylum Chordata; class Mammalia; order Rodentia; family Muridae; genus Grammomys; species Grammomys surdaster. The sequence continues at coordinate 2,013,674 of NW_021620885.1, forward strand.
ACTCGCATCCCTCTCCTGTCCAGTGCTACCATCTATGACCATCACCCACTGCCCTGTGCTTCATGGAGCTGTGATAACAATGAGCGGGTAAGAGGGTTTTAGGCTCTAGAAACAAAACCATGAGTTGTTCTCATATTACATCTTCAGCAATCAACGTTATTTAAAAATAAGAATTTAAAAATTTTATACTTGTGTTTTAAAAGTTGACAAATCATACAATAATTCCTTAGAGTTTTGTCTACAAAACACTATGCTGTGGTTGAATACAAACAGTACTGAGTTAAAAGAACTAAATGCCCTAAGCTCTATCATACATGGGTACTTCCTGAGTATGCCGCAGTGCACACAGTATACAAATGGGATACAAATGCCCTTAAGGGATGTCAAGTGAAAGGATATTTTAACTCTGTGCTTAGTGTGCCTTCACATGGACATCTGCAACTTTAAAAGTATTTCCTACAGATTCTCAGCAATGGTTTTAATCCGCTAAGAATTCTTTTGCACTCAATGTATCTTTCTGTATTTGGAAATTTAAGTTACGTCTGAAATTTAAGTACCTTGTCAATGTGAATTTGCTTACTTGTAAGTACATACAAATGATGGAACCCTCCATAAACACTTGATATCTACTTTACATGATGTGTCAAAGCACTTCTATATATAGTACACCAAAGAGAAGTACATTAAATGAATATACACACGCACAGACATGGACACATGAATTGAACTACTCCATTTGCCAACCTATCTGTCGCTCCAGCTCCTGTGTGTGCCCTGCTCAGGCCTGATCTTTGCCGCAGGTGTACTCTGTGGACCCTCTTACTGACGGCCAGACCTTACGCAGTTTCTAGTATGAGCTACAAGAGAGGGAGGAGACTCCCATGTCTTCGCTATTCTTTCCAAGTATTACAGCAGCCCAGGCCCACTACCCCACTATCCCAAATGCTGGGACTAGCTACCTAACCCCTCTGGTCCTTCTTCCTCTGGGGACGATAATGACTTCCAAGTGTGGCTGTTCAGGGAAAGCGAATCATCTCACACATCAATTCTTCTGTCAGGAATTCACTTATTAACATGTTCCCCTCATTTATCCATTTGGATTGAATTCACATTTTTATATGTCTTTACATATTCACATACATATAGATATATCATCCACACACGTGCAATATGGCAATAAATATATAAATATGCTAACCATATCTAAATTTCAAGTGAAACAAGAACCCTAAATGGATAGCATTATTGTTTCATGAGATTAAACCAAACATATAAGTGGTGGTTTGAATAGGCATGGTCTCCATAGACTCATGTATTTAAATGCTCGGCCCATGGGGAGTGGCACTATTAGGAGGTGTGGCCTTGCTGGAGGAAGTGCATCACTGTGGAAGCAGGCTTTGAGGTCTCATATATATGCTCAAGCTACACCAGTGATGGGATGTCCCATTCTGCTACTTGTGGATCAAGATGTAGAACTTGCAGCTCTTTCTCCAGTACCATGTCTGACTGGACCCTGCCATACTTCACGCCATGATGATTATGGACTAAGCTTGGGCACTACTATAGTAAAATAAGTCAGGCATAGAATTACAAATATAATATTTAATCAAATATAAAGCAAAATGACTGAATTCCCAGAACTAGAGAATAACAAAAACAGTAAAAAGAAGCTTGGAGGAGCTATGGGAAGAGAGCACAGAAAATGCTTACCAAGTAGAAGCCAATTGAAACACACACACACACACACACGTAGACATGACCTTCTGATGTTGGCATTTAAGCCCCAGAGCACAATTTTCTCCTACACATTGTGTTAATAATCATTTTCTTGCTGTCACTTTCGCATTATAAGTAGAGATATCATATACAGATGTTTATTTGAATATAAGAGCATACATATGTGTTTATGTATATAATATTTATATTAACTCATAGTTTTAAAATACATATCCCATATTATTTTGCTTCATAAGTTGTATGGATATCTTAATATTAAAATTGAGATTATTATAATGTTTTATCATACTCGATGCTGAAATATTAATGAGTCAAGTTGTTATGCACAATGTCGGTGTAGAAAGATGTTAGTATAAATTGCATTTCATTTCAGCAGTTTGATATAGTAGAGCACTTCTGTAGAAATAGGCTTCAATTAAGCTCATTTCCCGGATGCTAATGAAGACGGCCCTGCACTGCGCTCTATATGAGAAGGTAATTAGCCTCTTCACTCTCTCTCTCATGCTCTGCCCTTATAGAGAGGCATCTACTGTGTTAGTCCCTTGGTCCCATCTCATCTTTTTCAAGTCCCCAAATGAAATTCCTACTAATATGTCCAAAGACACATGAGGTGTTAAGAGCTTTCACATCTCCTCACAGTCATTTCTTTTTTTCTGTCTTCATCTATCATTTTTATATAAATACTTTTACCTTGATATGTGTTTCTTTCAACTGTACATTTGTGTTTCACACTTCCATAATAGTTTTCTGAGCTGAAATATTAATATATATGCGCTAAGATGTTTTTTGAGGCAGGGTCTCTCTCTATGTAGCTCTGGCTGACCTGAAACTCACTACATAGATCAGACTGGTCTTGAACTCACCGAAGTATACCTGCCCATGCCACCTGAGTGATGGGACTAAAGGCACATGCCACTATGCCCAACTGAGCTAACATTATTCACAATACGTTTTACTAACTTCAAATCTAATTTTTGTACATTTATTATTAATCTCATTTTTAAATATATTATTACAAACTGTACTGAGAATCAAATAGAACATATAATGTTGGTTACTTTTAATTTTACTAATATTTTATCATAATGTCTATGTTAATTTTAATAAAATGTGTTTTTACTTTTGACTATGAAGCTACTATTAAGCAATTTATTTGTTTTTATATATGTATTCCAGAAGAATATACTGATCTAAGGCAACTGATTAATTATTCAACAATCGATTTGAAATAAGAAAAAAAACAAAGCACTATCAGGACAAAAAATTATGTCACATTTCTTGACCTTATACTAATTACAGCGGAATGTGATGTCTGTAAGTGACTAAAGAAAGCACAAGTAAATGGAACCCAAATGACCTCCACACCAAGTGATACCACATTAACTCTGTCATATCAGGACTCCTGTGTTTTGCCTTGTTCAATCTTGTATAATTCTTAGAAAAATAAAACAGTTATAATATTCACAAGATTGCTTTGGGTATGTTAGTTATCAAGACTGTTTTGCTGTCTTTTTGAAATTTGTAAAAACTTTACTTTGAAATAAACTTTACCTGGATCTGCTAATAAGGCCATGATTTATCAACACAAAATGTCAAGGAAGATTTCTTGAGCCAAGGAGTTCAAGTCCAGCCAAAGCAATAAGGAAAACTTTGTCTCAAAATGACATAAAGATGAAAAAGAGGCAGGGTTGTGGGTGGGGTACCTAGCAAGCACACTGCACTGTATTCAATAGCCAGCACTGGAGAGAAAAATAAGAGACAGTTGTAGTTTTATTTGCAAATGTTATTCTGGTTGAGGCAATTTATAAGCAGTTGTAGACCTTCCCTTGTGACCTCCCAAGCTGTTAGTTGTCCACTTAAGAGATGAATTTTTAGCAAATTTATTCTTATTTTCTATGCATAATTTCTAGTATGAGCACAAGTCCACATCTGTGCTTTAATCTGATCTTGGACTTTTTTCCTTTCAACATTTACCATATAATTAAGTGCTCAAAATTTCTAATATTATCTTTCAATTTTTTCAGTATGTTTTTTAACTTGAACGTCTTGTCTCTATGTCTATGCATTTGTAATGATTAAAATTTACTTTCTTCTTTATTATCTATGTATATGAAGTTTTAACCAATTTCTAATATACTAGGTATCTCAGTTATTGCATTACCAAATAGTTTTCCACAGTTGAAAGATAATTTCCCTCCAACTGACTTTCAATAATCCTCCATTGTAATCTCCCCACATCCTCTCAGATAAACACTGATTTCTTACATTTCTGTGTTTATTATTATAGTGAAAAGATCAAAGATTGATTTATGTCTTGGGATAAGAAATTTTCACATCCCAGTCTCCTAAATTTTCAACTTCTTAGCCGATGTTCCACTCCTCTCATTTTTAATCTTAATCCCCACGCACACTTGTAATTGTCCATGCCATTGCCTAACTGTAGTGGGGCATTTTATCCAATTTTATACTTCTGAATTTTTGGTTGTTATCAATTCAACCGGTTGAATAGTTTCTATAATTGAGTACACCCGCATTTCCAATTTCATATTCTCTAGAGATCTCCCTCTACAGACTTTAACTCTCCACAAAGAGTTTATGAAAGAGCTACCAGCAGCACAACTTTATATGATGAGTGATCAATAAATCCTTGCTGATCACATCAACAACAACAAAAAAAAAAAGAAAAGAAAAAGGAAGAGAAGAGGAGGGGAGAAAACAGAAAGGGGAGAGGAAGGAAGGGTGCAGAGACAGAGAGAAGAGGACAGAACAGAACAGAGAACATAGGGTGACCAAGGAATGAATGTGAGAATACAGGTGTGTGTGCGTGTGTGTGTGTGTATGTGTGTGTATGTGTGTGTGTACATGTATATGTATGAACCTGTGTGCTAGTGTGTGCACTTTCCTAGAGCAACCTCTTCATGCTAGGTCAAAATTATACCAATTTTAGAAGGATGCATTTTAGAAGCTGTAGAAGAACTTGAAAATGGATTTTTATTCTACCACTTGTCTTCTGATCCTCTGTGACCTTGATTCTGCTATTAAAACTCTGAAGTGTCTGAAGTCAAATGTTTCTGAGACTCCAGATGGATAACTCTAATATTTCCTCTGCTCTTAAACTGGGAGTTCCATATGGCTTTGAAAGGCTCGTTTTCCTGATGTGCTGAAGAAGGTGCTAAGAATGACTGTCATGCCAAAAGTTGCTCTGTCACTGGTTGACAAAAGTTAATTTATACTACCTTACATATATTTCATACCTAGAATTATATGTGTCATCTCTCCACATTCTAGTCAAAACTCAACTCAAGAATTAGACAGATTTTTAAGTTGGGATAGAGCAGAAGCTGAGAGAGATTTGAAGGAGGCAGACAGCTAGGTGCCAGTAGGACCTCTGAGAAACCAGCAAGTGTGACAATATTACGTCATAGTGGAAGGATAAGCCACCATCAGAGGAGTATCAGTGCTGAAGTCTGTCCTGAAGCTAATAATTCCTTCCTCAGAAATGTATACTGCAATGCTCAATTATCTCAAACATCACTCTTAGCTCTGTACAAATCGTCCTAGGATCTCATCATCAATTCAATTATCTCATTGGGAAACTCCGACTGAAGAGTAAACGCTAAGGAACGCAGTGGGACCTACAGTGTCCATGCTTGCCATCACTAGACACACAAGAAGGAAGTATACGGACATGTTAATAGCAGCAGTAAGTAAACACGAAAGCGATTAACATGTTCTATGCGTGTTCTATCACACTTAAGTTAACCGAGCTTAGGAGGCAGGACTGGCACCCTTCTGGGTAACGAAATGAGCGATGGGAATTCGGAAGTGTATTATTGCAGGAGAGTTAAAGTATGTTCAAAGTATGTGCTACATAGAAATGAGGATCATTTCAATAAAGAAACATTCAGTTTGGCTTCCTTGATCAGTCAGAAATATATCAAATGGCGTTCAAACGTCTAATTCTTAAATTATTTAAGCTCTATATATTCTGTTCTAAAACCACCTTTGAATTAGTACAGCATACAACTCTCACGATGTAAAAAAAATAAGAACATAATCTTCATGCACAATACTATTTTAAGTATCTTTCTCTAAAATTCTTATGAGACTGTGAAAATCAATTTTGGAACATCAACTTCTCCAAAAAGCTATAAAAATAAGTCTTTCTGCTTTACTGCTTCTTGATCATTAGGATACTGTGAGAGAATTAAAGTTTATCCCTCCAATAACTACCAGGCTATTCTCTGATGAATTTGATTCCCCGCCCCCTCCCTGTCTTTCCAAAGCCCAAAGAGTGAAGAGATCTCACAAGGGTGAGAGCTCATTCCTTTTCACACAGGTTAGTGTGCAAGGATGGTCTTTCAGCATCAGCAGGCATCAGGACCACCCATAGGGTGTTAAGGCTTTTCTGCACCACTCCCAAAGTCCCTCAATCTGTAGGCCTGCAGCAGGGCCAGAACAGAAAATAAGGCGAGATGGTAAGGGTCAAGTCTTACAGACTTTCACAGATAACTAAGCAAAGGATCACAAATTTATCTCAGCAATACTGTATCATTATCTGAGTCCCAAACTTATGTCATCTTATGTCTTATTGCATTATTTCAATCTATCACTGGTCATCAAGATACTCACAGGCTTCTACAATAAAGCCACAATTACACGTACAAAATATAAATTTGATCATAATTCTTCTCAGAATAAAACCTTTCAAAGCTGGCTGTCACCCTTAATACAAAGATCAAACCCTTTTTCATAAAATAACAATCACATGCCACTTCTAACCTCACTTCCGGCATGTATGGCTGCTGTAAGGGATGACCACAAAGTGGTCTAAAGTGGCACAGACTGGTTACCTCACAATTCTGGAAGTCAGAGGTTCTCCAAAATCAAAAATGAAGCTCTCTGCTCCTTGTGAGTGTCCTAGGGTTCAGTGAAGGCAGTCTCAAGGGGACAAGGTGGAGCAGAGGCAGATGGCACCCGACGCCTTCCTCTAACCTCCCTATGTGGGACATGAGTGCATGCACCACACACACACACACACACACACACACACACACACACACACACACATCAAACACTTCAGACACAGGGAAAGAAATGGTCCCCAAGTTTTCCAACTAACGTGGATTTAATCATTTAAATGTTTAATTATTTAGAAGGATTTATTTAAACAGGAAATAACACCACCAAAATATATTTGAAAATTCTACCTATTTGATATGACCAGTGAGAGATGTCCCTAGCAGCAAGACCACAGATCAAAGAGGGCTACAGTTGACATATGAACATCTATTCCTAAAAGTCATGCCAGAAGAAATAACTGATATCAGCTGATGCTGACTCTGCTTTCCATCAATACAGCTAGTCCCCACTGAGATTAGGTGACAAAGAAATTATATTTCACTTTTACAGTGTTGTCAACTGTTTGTTCCACCTTTAATAAATGCAATTTGTTATATAATAACAGAAACAGTTTCTTTTTTCCAAGACTTATAAATGTATATGGATGAAGCTTTCCATTTAAAAAAATAATTCTCAATTATCTTTCTAATGCCCATGGCCTTTCTAATTTAAACCCTGTTACTTCAATGTCATTAAGTTTTTTAACATGCATATTTATTACTCTTTGAAAAAGAGACAGGTAGAAGGTGAACGTGAATTTAGTTAGTAAGATAAAATACCAATCGCTCTTTTCCATGGTAAACTAAGCTTGCTTTCCTGTATACCATCATCCTTCCCTTCTGAAATAGGGTTATACAGGACAATGTTTGCAAATAAGAAACTTTCCGACTTTTACTATCAGAGAAAAATATCAGTTAAGTTGTCAAATCAACTTTAATAAGCTAAAATATAGCTTACAATAGTCTAAAGTAAAGAGAAGGCTAATAAGAGGGCAATAAACACTTCTTTCAGTACTTAAAAACTGATAATTGTTTTTAAGAGGGCTGAACCTGTATTATTACAGAAAACAGTTTTGTTTTCTGCAGTGCTTCAGATAGGACTGAGGGCCTTGGGCTTGCCAGGTAAGCATTTACCACTGAGCTCCATGCCTAATTCCACATAACTTCTAATATAAAGTAAAAAAGAAAATGGTAACATAAGAACTAAATTGTTGTATGAATAAAACTGAAGCCAAGCACACATTGATAACTTCAAAAGACTTCACTCATAATCTAATCAGAACATTCAACTTTCTGACACTGTGAAACACCTATCATCTCCAAAGTTCAAACTGAAGAAAACAGAATTAAAATTATAAAAATAAAAAAATTACATAATGTTTTAAGTAAGTTTATTATATTTTGTGGAGCCGCCTTAATAGCTATTCTCAACCACATGCTACAACATAAAGTAGTTCACAAGGTACACAGAAACAGAGACCTTCTTTGGAAAATAAAAGCCAAAATTGCCACATTTTACCATAATGTATATACAAAAGGTACCTGTGTCATTTTATTTTTTTCAAAATTTGTTAAATTTCTATATTTATCTAAAGAACAAAAACAAACAAACAAACAAACAAAAACAAAACAAAACAAAAATCACCCAGCTTCAAATATTTATGGTCTCCTATGTGATAGATTCTGTGAGGATCGTGGAAACAAGTAAGAATTCCTATTGCTCTTTAATACCTCCTTAGCCAGCAGGAGAGTCAGGCATGTACAAGCAACACTGAATGACATCACCCTCAGAGGGTTCCCCATGAGGAGTTTTGTTGGGCTGCAGCTTCTGGGACAAAGACAGGAGTCAGTCTAAGAAGGGGTGGGTTCTGTGACTGAAGAGGCCAAGCCAGGAAGGACAAGACAGGTACTGTCCTCTGTTACAGTCCCATTCGTATTAATGTGCCCATTCCCAGTGCCACACACCCACTCTCAATGACACCTCCTCTCCTACTAAAGGATGAGCGACCGATGCTTGGAATAGCTGCATCCCATGTATTCTTTTGTTCTTTCCCTCCTAGAGAACTTTCTTCCTTTATATGTGTAAGCACTTGCCTGTGTGTGCATACGTGAACCACTGTGAATGTCATACCCACACTGACTGAAGAGGGTGCTGAAACTCCTGCAGCTAGAGTAAGAACGGGTTGTGAGCTGCCATGTGGGTGCAGGCATGGAACTTGGGACCTGTGTAATGGATACTCTTAAGCACAGAGCCAGCTCTCCAGCCTCCCAGAGACCTTTCTGCTTCCTCCATCTGCCTTAGTCCATGGGGCTCCTGAGTTTCTTAGAATGAGTATCACATACGTGCTGGATATGTACATTCATCACTTGAAAGTACAACAGTATAGATTGTTAATCTGTTTAAATGCCTCAGAACTGACCACTTAGAGATCTTAGGAAGTTTCTAAAACTTGGTCCTGATTTTTTTCTTCACCTTTTGCTAATTGTTACTGAGCATGTTAGACCTCTTCTATTGTAGCTAAATACTAAACATCAAAACATAATTAAGATGAGATCACATATATTTCACAAGAATAACCCTTTGCTATTTAGGCATCTGCTTAATATTTTTAAAGTACTTAAAGCTGATTTTCTAATATCTTGAACATATATCTGGAGTCTTATAACTTTTCTGTTCTGTTCTATAAAAGTACACCACCTTTCTACGGCTGAGCTGGAGCATCCTGCGCTAAGCTGTAGTTCATATTTTGTTCTTGTCTATGGTACAGAATGCAATGGCACAATTATACAGAATGAGACTACTGGTAATGAAACTTTACTATAAAAAATTAAAATTCCTTCTTCCTTTCCAATCACAAAATTGCTTCTCTTCCTAGCAATTTTCAGGGAGGTAATAGCTAAATTCCATACTCAGTCTATATTTTATATAGACTGTCAAGAGTGCCTGCTTTATTTTTTAAATTATGAATTTGCATTGTTGCTCATTTCCATGGCACTGGTAATTTTTTCCTACTTAAACATCACTGTATAATAAATTGGAATAGTTATACAAGTTTGATGTGCGACACGGCAAATGGAAATTGAGTTTCTGTTGTATAATGTGCTAATTGGTCACATTGGTCACAATCTTTAAGCCACTAAACAGGTGTGCTAGGTTTCAATACTTTGGTGAGTTAGGCAGTACAGGGGCTATGCTTAGGTCACATTCTCTGTGTGCTTATCTGTGGCAAAATAGCACATCTCATGTTTACTCCTGGATTCAAGGCTCTCAAAGCCTGACTTCCACGAACACTTCAGGTAATCCACCTTCCAAACCACCTGCTTTTGCCTGCCTGATCTAGCCATCCTTAAAACAAGCCTTGGGGCACCCATGCCTTACACTATTCTTCTACCAAGCAGCACCCCTACTCTGTATGTATGACCTCTTCCTATTTGTTACCTGCTTCAAGTCTTTGTTTTTCAACAAAACATTCATGGCCCCTGCTATTTCTCTTCTAGATTACTGAAACATACGTTGTTATTTTTAAAATATTAATGAAACCCCTCATGCATGTCTCAAATTGAGGTTCACAAATATTATACTGACACATTTTGAAAACAGTACACATCAGTTTTATATGCCTTCTTTCAATACAATTCTGTACATTAAGACTCCTCAGTTTGTGTGTCCAGGATCTCACTTTAATTTCTCCCTAAAGAAACTGAGCACAGTCACCAAACAATTCTTTACAGAGTTCTACTACACAATGCCATAGGATACAGTTATAGAAAAGTTTTCAAATAACAAAAATAATGTTTAACAAAAAAATTAAAACTACGCTTAAGCTTCCCTAAATCACCCCTTCAAACAAAAAGTAACATAATTCACCTCCCAGAATATGGCCTTTAAGCTTTTCACACTTATTCACATAGATATTTAAACTTATGAAAATAAAATACTAAAATACTGTTTTAGAGATTATTTTCCTAGTTTAATATTTTATGTCATCAGCATCTGGTCCTTCTGTCATCTGTGTGTGCACACAGGTGATCACAGACTTGTATGCATGTGTGACAGACAGGAGTCAATGTTATCCAAGTCCTCAGCCACTATCCTCTGTCATTCTTTCCATTGGCATTACCTTCTGAAGCACACCAGGTACTGTATCTCCATTCACATGCCTTGCTGAGTTGTAAGACCTACAAAAGCTCAGGGAACAGGCCATGTGGGGCATTCCTCCCATCACCCCGACTCAGCTCTCATTCCCTCTAGAACTAGAGGAAGGAGAATTAACTACAGATGATGAGAAGTGGAGATTCTAGACGATGAGCCTCAAACCATTTTAACAATGTTTTTCTCTAAAACATAAACATATCTCAGAACACTTCAGTGACAAATGAGTTGGCCTATTAAAGAGTCTAGTTTGACAGCTAACCTTTTGGACAAATAGGTTCTGAACTGGTTACATTCTTACAACTGCTCTAGACCTGTAAGCCAAGCCAGGCGGACATGTAAAGAATATTACTAGCTTCACTTTACTGCCTATATTATTACAAATACAAAGGACTCTTATTGTCCCCTTGGTTATCATATTTTTATGACTACATATTTTTAACTATTAATAAAAAGAAGCAAAATATCCTGGAAAACATACTATTGAAAGAAATAAAGATAATTATTGAACATGTAGCCAAGGGTTTTTACTCTATTACTCTCTTCTTTTTGGAGATAAGTCTCTCACTGATTCTGAGCTCATGAATCACACTAGAATGTCTAGCCTGCACACCCTCGTCATCCCAAGCTGGGATACAGGTACCAGGCTCAGCATTTTGCATGGATGGTGGAGATCCAAAGTCAGGATTTTGGGCTTTGTATGCCAAGAACTCACCAAATGATCCACCTTCCCAGCCCAATTCTGTTCTTAATACTGTTCCAATAAAACATCTTCCTGGAAAGTCCTAATTGCTTGATAGCAAATGCTACATCACAAGACTGTTTAGGGTTAAGAATATTAAAGATGGAAAATGTGAGCCAGTGGGATGAATCAGTGGGAAGAGGCATTTGCTCCCAAGCCTGATGACCCTTGAGCCCTAGGACCCACACTGTGGAAAGACAGAACTTACTCATGCAAGGTTCCTCTGATCTCCACATGTACACTTAAAATGTAATACATTAGAAAGTATAACTAATTTCTTTTACATTCTGTCTGCCATTCATAAACATATTTAATTCACAAACACACACACACACTTACCTATGTTGGAGGTTAGATTAGTGAATGACAAAGAAAGTTCTATAGCATAGACCTACAGACCCACTCTGTGTCTATGTGCAGTGTTTCTTGATGAGTTAGAAAATTCAGGCTCATCATCTCATACTCCTTGGTCCTCATAAACAAAGGCAATGCAACATAAACTCTATTTTGTAATATTCTCCTTTTAGACCATTGAATTCATTATTCAGAATATAGAAAGCATCCCTAAGTACCAGAACTCCTTTGGATAGAGGACCATGAATTATTTAGCTAGCCCAGTTAGTGAAATTTTTCATCTGCTGATGCTATGAACGATGTTACACACACACACACACACACACACACACACACACACACACACGACAAGGACATAAATTATGAATTAATGCTGAGTCAAAGCTACATGTTTTATAGTTTTGGCAATTCCTACCACATAACCTTGTAGAAAGGTTTCTAAGCTCATGCTCTAAAAGCAAAGGACCATAGTGATCTATCACCATGTATGTCAATAAAATGAGATATTATTTTGAATTTAGATTAATACTCTAGATAGAAATGGCATTTGATATAGTTTTAAATTTTCTTAGTCTACTGACATTGGAGAATTATCTCTACTACCATTAAAAGGCTTTTAAAAGGTATTTCTTTATATCTTTTTTAAAAATTTTTTCTCAAATCATAATTAATTCACACAGGGGTATAAACACAGAAAGGCAGGATGTGGGGAAGGGAATGACACTGGAGTGTGGGTGATCAGGGGGAATACAGATATCTTTAGAACTGGGTATCGGCTGGGTGAAGGTTCAGGGGACAAGTCACTATGACTCTGCCTATGACTCGTTTGTCCTTATCTAAGTTGGTATTGTCTGCCAAGGCTACCTATTTACAAGGTCTATGGCTACTCAGGCTTGTAGATTTCCACAAAAGCTGCCTGTTTACATTAGCTTATAGCCATCTGTTTCAATGTTTTTCCACTGAGACCCAAGACTTGGTGTTAGTATACATGTATGACAGGCCTACTGCTGATTTTAGGCCTATGGCTGATTTTAGGCCTTCAGTGTGTAAGCAGGGCTGCCCCTGACATCTCCTCCCTTCTCTAAGTATAGAAGGGCTGTGGCAATTCTAAATTTGCGAAGGCGGGGATAGAGGCCTGACCTCCAGTATTTGAAGGGGACCTTGTGATGGCTCCAGTCCCCCTGTCGTTGTCTAGTGAGGCTTAAAAGGTATTTCTAATTGTTGAACTTTTCATTCACCTGGAAGGCCAATTACTTTCATTGGCTGTCCGCTTTTGGTTTTTCATTTACTAGTACCTTTTTGGTATGCTGATGAGATCTATTATTTTGTGGAACGAGTTGTACTTGACTAGCAAACATTTTATATACAGATTTTTTTTTAAAACAGCACATATATATGTGTGCATGCGTGTGTATGGAGGGATAGATAGATAGATAGATAGATAGATAGATAGATAGATACACACACATACATAAATACATATACTCTGAGGATAATCATCTAGAAAACATCCCTACAGACTGACTAGCTACTTTGATGTGTTAGTGTCCATGCTGGGTTGTCGAACATTTCACTGTTACCCCTGTATATAACCACACAGAGAGCACTTTTATTTTGACATCTCTATGAAACTATACCAAGAAACCTTATTTGATCACAATACTTGAGGTAAGCCAGCTGCAGTACTGCAAGACTTTAATCCTAGCACTGGGGAGGTGGAGATTCAGGACCAGGAGGTCACATTCATCCTCAGCTACACAGTGAGTTCAAGGTCAATGTGAGCTATATGAGACCCTGACTCAAAACATTAAAAACTCGATTTTAAATATTTTAGAAAAGAAAAGCAGTAGCTATTCCCTTGCCCACATAATACACAGGCCCACAGTACTAACCCATGCTTTCGCCACATTAACACAGTGCCTCTGTTACCTCCTTACTCTTTGATATTTAGAACATGCTCATCACAATTCAGAACACTGCTGAGCACAGAGTGATTAGTAAGTACATATCTATGAATGAATACTGAACCATGTGTATTTTCCATTTTTTTATTTATTCAGATGTATAATTATCTTTAAAACTACCCAATGGGTCTTTATAAATTAAGGACTGTGGACACAGATTTAGGGGAAAGGTCTGGTTTCACAAAATGCTAAACTATAAAACCTAAATAAAGCAAACCCTGTGTAATAAGCTAGTGTAACAAGAAAATCTCAGATGACACCATTGGGAGGGTGGCTGCCTCCCCAACGCAGACAGCAAAGCTGGCTCAAGTCATCTGCATCTACCACACAAAGTGTGCCGACACACTTAAGCCTTCCTATGTGCGCAGGAGCGCCATGTTCCTTGCACTTGATCCAGCATGTGGCTGCCACAGACTCTCTTCTGCAGACAAGGTAGAACTTTTAGGCATAGAGAAAGAAATGTATTACATCTTCTCAAAAGAAGCCTATAATATTTGGGCAATCCATACTAAAGTTTGGTAAACAGCCACAGTCACTTGATTCAGCCAGGAGGCAAGTGTTTGCTAAAGTCACAGCTCTCTGCCTGGTTGACCTGCATTTAATCATGAACACAGTGAGCTCTGCATTCCATTCAGAGAATTTCTTCCCTAAAAGCTATGTCAGAAGAAATATTAGCTTTACCCAATAAAGTAAGTTCTGAAGTGCCATTTAAATGTTAGATTAGGTGAATTATACTTATATTTTCTCAAACTTGACACTGTATCTCAAATTTCAGTTGTCTAATATTAGATTCATTATTTTCCTTTTATACAAATTTATAGGTTTGAATATTTAGACGACTCTTTCCAATTCAGCATTTTATCAAGGTAGAAGACGTCCTTTCCTCATATTCACGTTCACACTTCTTACAATGCACAGTTCTTGTAGCTTCTACTAAAGTTTGTGCTCTGTGACACATGGTTAACAACATGGACTGTGTCCCAGCACTGTCCCTATCTGTTATGCAATCCTCAGAAGGTCTTTTACTATTTAAAGCAATAGTTCCTCTTCCATCATCCTGTATGACGTTACAAGGAACAATAATATTGTATAGAGATACTAACAAAACATATTCCATAGCAGTACAGGAGGGGTACATAAGATAAAGCATATGCAGAGGTCAGCCAAGGATTAAAGGTAGGCCTCAATGCTGGAGTACCTGCTAGGTATCCAGGAGGCTCTGGACCCAATCCCCAGCACTGGGAAGAAAGAGGATGAGGATGGGGGGAGAGGATTGCCCAAAAGACCTAGGACTTCATTGATAACGTCAATCTTTTAACATCTGCTGACTGTTTATTCTTGTTCAACACTCTTGTAGGTACTAGGGAGACAGAGATACTAAGTCAAATACAACTTTGATGTTATAGAACTTGCACTGTACTTGAGGGATAGTAACAATTAAAATACATGATATCATATAAAGGTGAATATACATAACCATTAGAAATTGACCATCAAGAAGTAAGAAAAGGAATGAAGGAGAATATACTATTTACACATAACAGAGAAGGGCTCTCACTAAAGGAACTCTCAAGAAGCAACGAAATTAAGAAAGAACAGGCCACAGAACCATTAGGTTTGCTGCTTTACGAGAACAATTACAGGTGTTCAGTTAGTACCACTTACAACAATACTACCCCTCTCCTAAGCCTCTGTACAGGCTCAGGGAGGCAGTACAGGAAGAAACTGGACAGCAGGTGAGGAGCAGATTGGAAGGCACCCGTGCACTAATAGCATTATTAAGCAGGAAAAAATAAACAATCCCCCCACTCTAGCTGTCTAGTTTCCCTGCATTTGTGACTAAATACAAGGAATAAACATAAGAAAATGACTTAGTCATTTAGGCAGTACAGTAATAAAATTATATTTTGATGAATAGGGAAAAAAATAAATGGGAAACAGAAATTGCATCTAAAGGAAAGCAACATTCTTTATGTAGACTATAAAATCTGTAAAAATGAAAATTAGATATTTTATAGCATATTATATAGTCAAATATTGTTGGGAGCTGACTCTTAGCAGAAAATGGCTATCATCTTTGCAGCCATCTCAGGCCATATACCCTGACAAGAAACTTGTTTTTCAACAGCCTACAACAGCTGAGCACACTCTGATCAACATCTTGTTTTTCTCACATATCCTGCTATGCTGTTTAGTGCTCCCAGCTGCAAGGTGCTCGTGATATCCACGGCTGCAATGCATGTAGCATAGTGCCTTCAGCTGTGTTCCCTTGCTTGTCCACGGCAGCAAGGCACGTGGAAAAAGCATATAAATACCCAAGATTTCCTTTCAATAAACGAGACTTGATCAGACTCTCTGTCTTGTCTCTATTCTTCGTGTCTCCTGCCCTTCCATCCCCACTCTCTCTCTTGCTAGACCCTGACCCACGGACTGGAACAGTAGCTCAGGCCGAGACAAAATATATTAACTTCTTACACGATTTAAATAAAAAAATAGATTCAGTAATAAGAGGACAAATGACTTTTCAAAGGAGGATATATGGTGATACCACCACAACAAAAGCCTGTATCAATTTGTTCCCACTCATAACTGAAAGTTGCCCTCAATGACCCTTGTATTTCTATTATTTTTACAAAGGACTAATAGAATTCTTTGAACAATGTTTACAATAAACAGATACGTGCATATTTCAATGCCAGGTTTAAGTCAGGTTAGTATGCAGATCAGCTTTGCTTTTACCCACAACACAATCTTCTATAGCTCTTTAACCTCCTACAGCTGCCACCATTCACTTATTTGCATATCTAGTACTATAAAATGATGGAGTAATCAGCTCTGTTTTATTAGAGATCTGACAGAAAGATAGTAATTGACCATGTTACAGTCTAGAGAATCTAATCCATTACCTAAGTTCACTTCATAGAAATTTGTATTCAGTGGGAGAGGTAATTTTATTTGAAATTATATATCCCTACTCAGACCCAGATCTTAAGTTACTTTCCATCAAGGATTTGATTTCTAACGTGAACCTGACTAACCTATAGATTGTGCAAATATCTGGTTAGCTTGTAAAGCCAAGCAGAAAAATATGTAAAACAGTTTATTAACCTCATGGGTAAAATTGTATGCTACTGGCTTGAGGTTGATACGATACACTAGAACTGAAGTTCATACTCAAGTATATAATTAAGAAAACAAAACTCTTGTCATTTAATTGAAGAAACTAGGTGCAGATGGAAACATTAAAGGTAAGCTTGGGTTTGTGGATTCTGAGAATCTGGGTATAAAACAATAACAACAAAAGAACAAATTGTCAAGTTATACGTTCTAAAATGAGTATGAAGTAAAAATTAGGGAGTGTCTACATTATAGGAAGGATAACAGGATTGGTCTATAAAAATCAACTAGATAAATGTCACCAACCGATTTTAATGTCTTTCCCATTTTTACATCATTCTTCATGTTGCACAGACCTCAAAGGAAAGGACCCTTGCCATTCCCAACTCAATTCCCTCAACCCTCAAAGTGGTGAAAGGCCCGAGTTCACTGTTGCACTGTGGTCTATGTCCCTAAGGTGCTGTCTGAAACACATACACTCCCCATGCCAATTCCTAACCTCACAAATCTCTTAGTACCTGAGAGAATTGTTTGTGATAGATCTTACAGGTAAAAATGATGTAAAGTGAGCTCTGACCCAGCTGCCTGGCTCCTCAGAGGGAAGCTATGATTTTCTGAGAAGAGACCAGTCCAAAACTTTCAACACACTGTAAACCTAAAGCTTAAAACTAAAATTCTGACATACTCCTAAATGCCAGACCTCTTCTTTGATGTCTACATCTTCAAATCTTTTGCCAGAACCATTCAAAGTATGATCCTCACATCTTTCAAGATAAATTGGGACAGGAAAAAAAAACAAAAAAACCCAAAAAAAAAAAAACAAATTAGGCCATTTGTATCCTAGCAAATGCTGAGCAGAAAGGCAATGTGTCTTCAGAAAATTAAAGGAAGTCTATATCTCAGCTAGATTGCCAGGAGTTATTGGTGTTCACAGAAGTAATTTGTCTCTGACATTGGCACATACCCTAAAAGCTTTCTTCTGTGACAAATGCTAACAAAGTATTCTTGTTAAAAAAGAAGCAAGATTTCAGCCCTACCTTTGGAATAGGATTCAGCAGAACCACCCCAGACTTCTTGGTGATAACTTGTTTGGTATTGAAGTGGTGATCTATAAGTTGAGGGATATTTGAAAACCCAGTGCCCTCGAATCGATATAGATTCTGGGGAGAGAACAACAACATACAATTATCAGGCAGACATTGTTTCAGAAGAAAATGATCTTAATCCAGGAGTTAAATTCTGTTTAAGGAGAGCTGAGTGCACAGCAGCATAAATATTTCTAACAATACTCAACTACATACTTACAGATAGTAATATATTAAAATAGATAGAAACATGAAACTCTATAACCTACTGCCAAATATTCTGACAAAAATAAATTTTTAGACTAAACATAATTCACAGCATTATTACAGTAAGAGAAAAAGCTAATGGAACTCAATTGCCTTTTACAAAAATGATGACCAAAGCAAACAAGACTGGTGCCCACTCAAGTTTAAGCAGAAAGAAGGCATTTGCATGCGTTTCCATGTATGCTCCATTCAATAAACTTTTAGTACTAAAAATACCATGAAAGGTTGAGGAAGCCTAATAAAATAATAATAATCATTTCTTCTTTGCTAATACAATGGGGTTTTCTACAGTAGGATCTCAATGTACCATTGATATATAAAAAGTAAAGATGCAAACATCATTCACAAAGACAAAGAAGTAACGAAGAGCGATAAGCCTTTGAGATCAGCAACTTTTAGATACATCTTGTTATTCAGTTTGTTGTGTGCGTGCGTGTACATGGAGGACAGCGCTGGGTAGATTGACAGGCAGTTGGGAGCCTAACAGAACTTCATCCTCTGCATAAGCAGCAGGTGCTCCTAAGGGCTGAGCAGGCTCTCCAGGCTCAGATCTAAGCATGCTTCACATTTCCAATCAGTAGGAAGCAGCGTTTTTTCACACTCTGTTGTCTTTGCTAGTTTTCATATTTAAATAGACAGCAGTGGGTTATTGTGTGTAAGAACTGACAGCAGGAAATGTAGAAATAACCCATTAATGCACTTTTCAAGGCAGGACTGCAATGCACTGTAACAAAAGCTTCCAGGGTGGTTCCTCCTTGGGTTTAAGGAACAGATCACAGAAGTGTCAGAGATGCAATGTACCACTTTAAGAAAACTGAAGAGACAGAACTTCCAAACTTTTTAAAACTAGGAAGGGGGACCAGGAGTCACTATTGAAGACTGAGAAGGAGAACACAGGGGAAGCAGAAAGAAGCTGGATCAAACAGACCAAATTCCCACTGGAGAGGAGGTGCTATTCTGCCATTCCCTAGCACAGCTTGGTAGATACTGTTTACAACAATGAACAATGCAGAGGAAACTACCATGTCAACAAAGAAGAGCCTGCAGTAGTGACATTAACCGCAACGACACTTCAACCAGATATGATTTCTACCTGTACCTTCTTTCAACTTACACTTAACATAGCAATCAGGGCATACTGTCCCTGAGGATAACTTCTTTGCCTTGCTTAACTAAAATCCTTTCTTCCCTCAGCACAAGAGCCAAAGCTGATGCATGGTAGACCAGGCTCACGGTGGTCTTTTACTTCATCTCTGACCACTCCTCGACTTGCCTCACTAGCCTCTGAGCACTGAAATCACCTTCCTGTTCTAAACTATGAGATGCACTCCTTCCTCAGAACTAGAGGTGTACTGGTTTGCTACATGAATGAATGTACAAAGCAGAAAGTCCTGTGGGTAACAGCTCCTTTACTGACTTCCTGTCCAGCTCTCAGCAGTGTCTTTTCAGTGAGCTTATCTCTAGTCAATACACAATCTCCACTTTCACAATCTCCACCTTCACAATGAAATTTTGTTTCCTACCTCCTCTGAGTTATTGAGTTTCTCCTTACACTGTATAATTATGTTTGACCCTATTATCACATATATTATATTTATTTTTTAAAGATGTGAGTGTTCACAGAAGCGCCCCCCCCCCAAAAAAAAAAATCGGTAGATTCCCTCAGGCTGGAGTCTGGAGTTACAGGTGATTGTGAGACATTTAGCATAGATGCTGGGGAATCAAACTCAGGTTCTCTGGAAGCTATCTCTCCAGTCCGGATTTTACTTACGATTTTTATTATCTCCCTCCCTTCTAGAATGCAGGCACAGTAGGCAACAGATTCCTTTATTTTCACTCAGTGTGATAGCCTTATGGTCTAGTACAATCTGTGGCATGTATGGCTTGTGGAATTAACATGTGAATGACATGAAATGTATTAAATGTTATGAAGTAAGAAGACAGAGACCTTACACATGGTTCACACACTCATGAGCACGAGATGTCAATGTGCAATATTTAATGAGAAATAATAAAATAAAGCTCACACACAATGAAATCTCACCTCAACCCTGCTCTAAGTTTCATGTCTATCTGTTCTCAAACATACACAACTACCTAAGAAAACAGGAGATTTTCTGTTTCCCTTTTTTAATTTAAGAACATTTCAAAAATTGAAATTACTAACTTTATAAAAATTATCCTGATACCTGTGAAGTTCTCAGCATCCTAACATGGTATAAAACCAGTAAATTCTCTTTCTTAAATAGGAAGATATATTGCCGGACATAAAGACATTGTCAATGAAGTTTACGCAAATAAGAGAGAGAAGACTCCCAGTGCTTTGGTTTGTTTCTTTACTCTCAAGATTCCACATGCTGTACTAGATTTGGCTTCAAACAGAACTGTATGACTTTCTCCTACCTCCTCTAACCCAATCCCATACAGAGTGACGCAACTCTATGATAAGACAGTAAAAAGTAAGGCTAACTTGAGTTTCTGGTTTGCTTGGTTTGATTGATTTAATTTCTTTGGAAACAGAATCTTGCCATGTTCCCCAAGCTGGCCTTGAAAATGGTAGTTACTTGCTCAGTACCTCCTGGGAAGTATGGATTTGGAATGGCTAAGTCTGAAAGTGGATTAGAGCTAGAGAAAATTACATAATAGTTTCACTTAAACGTTAAAGTAGTTATTGCCTTGCCCTAGTAATGACTGAATGATTACTATACAATGGAAAAAATAGTTTTAACTATACATGGATAATCCACAAGTTTAGAATTGCTATGCAAAAACATGCTGGCATTTTACTGCATACAATGAGATCCACAGCATGAATTTAAAATGTAGCTTTAAAGACCTCAGAGACTGCAGTAATGAATCTAAGTAATTCATAGATTTAATTACCTCAAAGTGAACTTGATACATGATCAATATCCAATCTCTTTCCATTTCTTAATTTAAAAAATATGTGGTTGGTCAAAGCTTTGTGCATTTATCAACTACAATGTGATATTCTCATTCATGACTATGTCAGGTATCAAATAACTTTTAGTAGGATATCCATCACTTGAAACTTTGCTCATTTCTTTATGGTGAGTACAGTAAAATTCTTCTACTTTGACATGTATAATGTACTACTATTAATTATACTCTACCTATTATACCATGAAAACCAGGACTTCCTGTTTCTAATACAGCCACTGTACCCCTGTACCTGTGGACTGACCTCTCCCACTTTTCCCAGCTTCTGTACTCAACTCTGGGCTTCCCCACAGCAAGTGTTTTCTACCTGAATTATTTCACATAACAACACTATCCCACTATATCCACAGTGTTAGCCATGGCAGGATTTCAAACGATTTTGTGGCTGAACAGTATGCCAAGGCGCATGTGCACCAGCACCTTCCCTGCATCTATCTACTGGACATTTAGGTGGATCTCACATCCTGGCCACTCTGAATAGTGTAGAGGAAACCATGGAAATGTCTTTTAAACATGCTCTTCATTTCAGGTAGTCATATGATCCAAGACACAGTGTTTCCAGATCATGTCACAGCTCTACTTTCTGGTTGTTGGGGACACCTCACACTGATCTCTATAATGGCTACACTAATTAACATTCCCCCAAAAATGTATGCTTCTTTTTCCATTTCCTCATAGCCTTTGCCCTTCAGTCTGTCTTCTGAAAAACAGACATGCTATCTCAGTGATCTGATATGATTAGAGGTGTCAAAGATCTTTCATAAATGTCTGTTACTATTTACATTTCTACTTCTAAGAAAAAACATACTGAAGGCATGCTGCTGTGAAAGGGGGAACTCATGGGATCACAGCCCTGGACAAGACACTACAGTCAATGGGTCATGGCTGAGAGGGAAACCAGCTCCTCCCTCCCGGGAATGAGCCCTATAAGAGGCTGTCCAGTACAAAGTGGCCAGCTCCCAAACCTCACACACATAAAAACCAAAAAGTCTTAGCAGGCTGTATTTATATGTTTATACATACACAAATGTGCATGTGTGTGTATGCGTGCGTGTGTGTGTGTGTGTGTGTAACAATAACAACAGGATAAAGAAGCTAGCAATAACAGAATAGGAACATGGAAGGAGGTGGAGGGAAAAAAGGGAAGTGGGGAAAGTCATGTAATTACATTCTTATTAAGTTTTTATAACAAAAAAAAAAAAAAGAAAATTGCTTTAAGAGGTCTACTCAGACCTTTCTTCTTTTTGAATTGGGTTACTTGGTTTTGTGCTAGTGAGGGACTTGATTTTTTATATATTGTGGATAATAATCCCTTTAGCTGTATGGTTTGCAAATGCTCTGATTCTGATAAGCTGCCTCTTTCTCCTGTTGATGGTTTCCTTTCTGTGCAGCTACTTTACTTTGCTGTAAACCAGGCAAACAGTTTTCTGTTGTCTATATTTGGGGACAAGACTTTCCTGTTGAGAATGTCATTTGCTATGTTCTGTAAGTTTTAGTGTGGTATATTCCCATTTTCATTTATCTTACATTTCTTATTGAATGCCTTCAGTGACCTGTTTCTTTAAAGAAATGTTTCATTTCCACGTGTCTAATGCTGCTTCCAGGTTTCTTCCTGTGTTTCTTCTAGCTTCACAGACATCAGAAAAGACTTTTTTTTTTAATTAAAAGACAGTTTCTTGTGACATATAATCTGTCCTGGAAAAAGTTCAGAGTGCAGTTGAGTGGAAAGCAAAGTCAATGGCTGCTGGATAAAACACTCTATAGATGTCTCAGCTCTACTGTGTCCAAGATGGTTAGCTCCGCTGTTCCTTTGTTAATTTTTCTGGTTAGATTATCTAGTCACTGATGAATGCTGAGTGTTAGACTTTGTTATTGTTACATTACATTCTATCTTTCCTTTATGATTTATTAGTACCTTTTTTATATAGTCAACTAACTACTAAATTTCACATATTAAATACCACTTTTGTGCTATTGATGGCTCATGTGTTTAGGTCTAACATAATACTTAGTAAGTATATTCTGAATAAATGAATAAATAAATAAATAAATAAATAAATAAATAAATAAACAAGAGAATAAACAATGCCATTATGGTGAAAATTTTCACCAAAGTTTTTTTTAAATATGTATCATTTTATCGTTAATTTATTATTGCCTGTTAATCTAAGTTTCATGGCTCAAGCAGTCAACCCTAAGTTCACACTGATATGTATACAAGTTTCTAAGTCACTAAAATCCTATAGGTTTTGCTATGGTTGAGGCTTAATCTTTACATAAGGTAACTAGTATTACCCTTGTGCCTTGACATAAACTAAAACTGTGGACAGGCATTTTTCAGAAGAGAGTCATTTCAAATAATAGATTGAGAAATAACAAATGCAGGCAAAATTCTTCCATTCGCCAAAACACTGCCACTATAAATTTCTCAGTTAGAAAATGTAAAAATGTCAAAATTACTATTCATCTATTTAGTGCTTAATAATGACAGTCTACCAGGGAGCGGTTTGGCAATGCTTAGGGCCTATCAGAAGGCTTAGTGGGTGAATGCACTTGCTGCAAAAGCCTGCAACCTGAGTTTCACTCCCCAGAACCCCAAGAGTTAGAAAGACAAAAGTGACTCCAGTGAGCTGTCATGTGACCTCCACGCATGTGTAAAGCAGCACCACCTCCTCCCCACACATCACAAACACACAGAATGATCATAAGTCATTAAAAGTAGTTTAACAATTTAAAACTTCCAAGAGTATTAACTTTAGAATATATAATGTGGATAACTGTTTATATTTATCATTTTCTGTTTACTGCTTAATAAAGTCAACAGATATTATAGAAAAATAGAAAAAACAGTAATAGCCAATCATAAAATAAATTCACCACTCTTGAAGTCTTTCCTTAATACTATTCAACAAAAAAGATCCCAGTTTGAAACTAGTCAAATAGGTATACATCTCATAATCTTAAGTTTTACTACACGAAGAAAAATACATGGTATTTACATTACTTTTGTTTTTAACTTTGTATTCAAATTCAACATTTTAGATATTTCCATTTAAATTTAATTTTATTGTCTTTTAAATATGGTATTTTCTCATTAAGATCAATATTTCAGTCAGTTTTAGAGCATTATATTTATGGAGTTACCAGAGAGTTAATGTTAAACTTATAGCATGGACAGCAGTTCTCATAAGCCATCCACCAGTATATTTCAAGCCTAGCACAATGGGCTACATCAATGTATAGGAATGAACTAGACTGGACACGTACATCAACAAATTGTATGATAAAGTGCCTCCTTTGTCCGTCAGAATATACAGAAAGGACATATTCACCAGGTTTCCCATGGCTCTCTCGAACCAGGAAGTCTCCTTGCTGCTTCAGGAGTTCTTGTGCCTCTATCCGGGGGATAGCGCCATGGTACCAGTCATGCTCCGCCAGGGGCTTCTCACCCATAGAGATCACATCGGAGAGCTGCTAAACAAATATGAACAAAAAAAGTTAGGGAAAAAAATTTTTTTCCAAATAAAATTCTTTGCAAGTACTTCATACATATGTTCTGCCTTCATTGGCCAATTAAAAATTAAATGATAAACCTGACATTTTCATAATTATTTTTAAAAAAATGTCCTGGGCCGGGCAGTGGTGGTGCATGCCTTTAATCCCAGCACTTGGGAGGCAGAGGCAGGTGGATTTCTGAGTTCCAGGACAGCCTGGGCTACAGAGAAACCCCCCAAAAAGAAAAAAAAAAGAAAAAAAAATGTCTCCTGGAGTACCAGGGCTGAAGTTTAGTGCAAGTAAATATCTATTTCTATCATGGGCAGGGACATTAGCACTTCAGGTTAACAGTTCTAATCTTATTCCTCTTATCATAAAATAAATTTATTTAATACTATTGACCAATCAGAAAAATGATGAAAGAGCATTTCAGAGAAATGTATAACAAACACAGTAGACATGTGTTTGTCATTGAATTGATTAACTCTGGAAGCACAGACTGTGCCCTGTGCAATGGCAGGAAGGGGTCTCAGGTTCAACCTGAAGCAGCCTCACTAACTTACACTCACTCCTCTGCCTTACCTCTGCTAAGCCATTGCTCTGCCACATGGCTGCTCTTGGTTTTGCAAAGCAATGGCAGTTAAAGCTCTGGGAGAAACAGCATCAAAGAAAATCAGCAGCATGCGAACACAACACATGCGGGGACAACTATAAGCCATGAACACAAAGCAAGTCATCTATGACTTTAGGGGAAGAGATGCATACCAAACGGCTGAAATAAGTGAGAGCTAGCTACATGGCCTTCAAACCCCTGAAACTAAAGGAAGGCGAAAGCACACATGCTATGACCACAAGTAAGCTTTCTTGTGCTCTACTCATCCACAGGAACTAAATAAACTAAATAGAAACACTGACATAAATTATTATGGGTCTCAGAATTGATGATCCTCATGGAAAAAAATTATAAGTTGGAAATAATCAAGATTAATAATAAAGTTATGGTTTATATCTAAAATGTCCTCCAAAAGCCCTGTGTTGAAGACTCTGTCTTCAGACCCTGGTGGCTAGAGTCAAGGTAAAGATGGTAGACCATCCGGTGGCACTGCCTTGGAAGGACTCCTGACTCCTTCACAGATGAGCAGAGCCGAGTATGTATTTTCACCAATGACTCAAAATAAGCTGTTCTTCCTCAGAAGCCATTTATCTCAGCACTCTGCCATGGTGCAGGAAAGCTGACCAACACAATAAATAAAAGGCAAACATATACATATAATAATTTATAGGTTGATATTATTAATCTTATGACAACTACGTAGTAAGTGAAAACTAATTTTAACAATAGCCTCCACTCATCTGTATCACTGAAGAGGTTTAAAATATTTTCATTCAAGTCCAACACACCATTAGCCAAAGTTCATCTTATTTGTGATAAAAAGAAAATGTTCCAAATAGGCCTCAAGTATATCACACGTTTTTGTGGTTATTCTTCCATTTATGACAGCTACATTTTTAAAATATGAACCTGATGTGGCAATTTTTCATTAGTATGCTGTTTTTTTTTCTCCTAGTGCTAACAATAATGAAAACAGTGACACATAACAAGCCAGCCACCATTAAGTAAAAAAACAGATGCTACATTTTAAAGGGGATGTGAAACCTGCCCAAAGCTCTTGCTGAACTGATACCAAGAGCTGGTAATTTTTAAA
Source organism: Grammomys surdaster (assembly GCF_004785775.1). NCBI lineage: Eukaryota > Metazoa > Chordata > Mammalia > Rodentia > Muridae > Grammomys > Grammomys surdaster. Next base: position 2,040,156 of record NW_021620885.1, read on the forward strand.
GAAGGTAATCAAAAACGTTGTATATTTCTTCCCCACATTCGTCACAATCTATCTAAATATAATAGTCAAGATTTTTATGCTACAGTAGAAAGCTATTTATAAGCCTCTCCTACAACAAAGTACCCAAAGATGAGTTCAAAAAACATCCTTCTCAAAGGGTCTTCCTGACAGGAAAGCGGCACAAAGCAAGGATGCCACAGTCTGATCCCGTGCCTCATTAGCCGACGACCCATCACAATGCCATTTACTCAGGGCAGGCAGAGTACGGAATGCTCAGTAAGTCTGAAAGGGGTTTCAAACATGAGGTTCAAATACTACCGAAGATGCTAGAGACAGATTTGAAGATAAACTATGTTTGGAAAGAAATTATCTTGAGAAAATATCTATCAGGTTTGTACTCTGTCTTTTGTGTTTAAGAAAATAAATATATTTTATTGATAAAATAAGCCCCGATATCAATGACAGCATGTTTTCACCAGTTGATTGTGATCACTTGTAACTTTATATCACACATTTCAACTAAGATTGTGAGGAGACCCTTAAAATCATCAGCACATAGCCATACTTCAGTATAGAATACAGGAGTCCAGCATGGTCTGTTTCTTATTTTAAATATTTGAAGAAATACATGAAAAGCAGATTTGGTCTCATACAATAAAAATTGTACAAAATTAACCTTAATAAGACTTTCTTGAAAAACTATGTATAAGAATATGATATAACACAAAAGATTTATAGTTCCTTGTTACCTTTTTTTTTTTTAACTTTAAAGCCTGAAAAGGGGGGCTGGAGAGATCGCTCACTGGTTAAGAGCACTGACTGTTCTTCCAGAAGTCCCAAGTTCAATTTCCAGCAACCACATGGTGGCTGACAACCATCTATCTATCTGGAATGAGATCTGATGCCATCTTCTTATGTGTTTGAAGAGAGTGACAGTGTACTCATATAATAAGTTAAATAAATAAATAAATAAATCTTTAAAACAACTGAAAAGTAGGTTAAAACCTTAATAATAGAAGACAAATGAAATTTAAAATGTATAATATTTAATTTTAACCTGTCTTGTTATAGAAACTGCAGGTTACTTTTCTGGATACAAAGATGAACACAGAAAACTACATGAGAATGACAACACCACTCCACCCTCCACCTTCCCACCCCCATCACCCACACTTCTGAAATTATAACTGATAACATCCCTACCCCTAACCCTGCTGATGGTGGAAGGCTCATATTATATCTCTAATACTGGAACTGATACACCTTTAAACACAGCTGTAATGTAGTTTGCCAGAAAAATACAAGCAAAACATATTTGCATTATGAGTCTACATAAAAAGACATACATACATACATACATACATACATACCAAATTCTAATTCAAAGATTCCTAAAATTAAAATAATTCCTATGTCAATACAGTGCAGAAAAAATAACTTTTAAAGAGATAGGGTTGACTAATTTAAAACTTTTAATCTTTATTTGAATTAAACAATAATAATTTGGATCAAGACTTGTATGAACCTGATTTTAAAGAATGTTTTTCAAAGAGTGCTATAATTAGAGGGACATTATACAGTCCACAACCAGTAATACAGTTCACAGGCAGCTGTAACATGGAACCAGGAGGTTGCTCAGCCAGGCATTGCAACAATTCCATATAAAATGAGCCTTGGAGAAAGGGCAATACTCTTGACATGGCTAGAGCAGGTCTCGATAACTTTAATATGGTTTGAAAGCTTTCCAACTCAAATGAACTATTAGGATTGCCAGGACGCTTTCAAGAGGTGCAGTTAATGCTGCCCGACACCTCTGCCACTGGCTTCAGAAGCAGGGTCTGGGAAACAGTTTCCAATGCAAAATGACAGCCTTGTGAAGATGGAAAGACACTAGATGTGGAGCTGGTCCCAGGCTCTGGGATACTAATGATGTGTTACCTGGCTCCCTTCATGCATGCTGAAAGAGCATGCATGTGCTTGGAGCTGATACAACGTTAAAACATGATCATAAGCCCAGTACATCTGATGTATCAGACACAGTTAAAATTAAAGCCTAGTTTGTCTATCAGCTAATTATCTCATGTCCTTCCTTCCATCAAGATCTAAACGTCCCACTAGACACTCTTTAAAGTGTCCACAATTCTACCACTGGTTACAAACATGCAGACCAATTGGTATGGCAATTAAAAATGCAATTACAATTCATTTCATTTTCTATATATATTTGCTTTACTTTATCTAAAATTAAGCATTAAAACTCCAATTTTAAATAAAGAAACAGCTATTCCTTACTGCTGAATTCTATGCTTCTAGATGGAGAAGACTGAATTTAGACCTGTACCCACATCAAGGCGCATACATAACTAAACTGTGAGTGTGAAGAGCACACAGGATGTGCATCAACTTGAGATGGGCACAGCTTTTTACACTAACATCAAATTCACAAGACTAATGGTGCACACTATTGGAATTAGAAGCTGTGGAAGAATAGCAAACTTACAGGCTAAGAGAAAACATTTGTACAGTACATCTATGATAAGGGACTTGTTTCCCCCAAAACACTTAAAATCTCACACAACTCAACAGCTAGGAAAACAAAGCTTATGGCTGAGGGTGCAGTTCACTGATAGAGTACTACCATGCATGAAAACCTAGGTTCAATCAGCAGACCCTCAAAAAAACCATATAAAAAGATTTTAAGAGTGCCAACATTATAAACAGGTTTATCTTTAAAGACTACATAGGTTGGCATACGCCATGCATAAGTAGCTGCAATGTGTAGGCAAGCTTCCTGGAGACGGTCATTTTTATGCAGATCAATATGAAGATGAACTTTCAAAAATACAATTTTTTGAAAAAATATAATATTGTTGAGATGAATTAATGATTTTACAGAATTATTGATTTGGTTTACATAGTTTTAGGAAGTTAGGGTAATTGATAGCAAGTTTCAGGAGATGGCTTAAGTTGGTTTGCCAGAAAGCTGTAATAAAGTTGGAATTAAGAGTGGTATGTGCCCCTCCTGATAGAACAGTGAGGGCTGCAGAGGTTGGTTAGAAAGGGAGCACAGTGATCGTGCATGCCTGACAAGCGTGCAATTGTACTAAAGAGAGAAGCTGGCTTGAGACAAGTTAATAATTACAGGAAATACTCTTTCCAGGTTGAGCCTGAGTTCTTCGATCTTGTGATCTAGGGGCGTGGCCATAGGTTTCAGGGTACACCATGAAAAGACAGAGTTATGAATAAAGAGCAAATAATTCTGAGAATAAGAATAGAGGATAGATGCTTAGCCAGCTTAGCTGAACAAGACTTCAAAAATAAAACATAAGATAGATCATGATCTGTTTCTTGGTAAATACAAATTGTTGTCAGCTAAGCATAGGGAAAATTTGGTACTAAAGACTGGCTTCCTTAATCAGCGACATAAGAATTATGGCTTTGGGGTTACAATCAACTTGTGGAGAGAAAGGTAGATGAAAAATGTTTAGTTGGGTATGAATTTCAAAAGATGTATACATAATCAATAATCCTGTTGTAATTTCCTTTTGTGTAATGGTTTTAATCTGTTTTTGATGAATATGTTATGTGGTGATTGTTTTTAGAGAACATGTTTCTTGTGGCTATGAGGTAACTTTTTCTTACATAGAGAACTCTGTCTTAGGTGATAGAAAGAAAGCTATAAGAAAAAATAAAGTTGTTAGAGCCTACTTGTTGAAGCTTTGCTTCACCCACCAAACGTGTGTGTGTGTGTGTGTGTGTGTGTGTGTGTGTGTGTGTGTGTGTGTAAAGTGGCTGGAGCTTGCCACTGGAGCTTTTCTCCATCCATCCACAAAAATGTATGCATGTGGATGTATCTAAAATGGTGGGAGCCTTGTTGCATCCACCCAACATGTGAATGTCTGTGTGTGCATGTATGTATGTATATATGATATATGCATGCATGCACATGTATGTATGAAGTTGTTGGAGCTTGCTTACTAGTGTGCATGAATGTGTGCCTGCTTTACACCATCACTGACCCCATATCCTCTCCATGGATTACTGAACACATTGTCGGAGTTAGGCTTCCACAGTAGGTAGCCAATTAGCACATGAAGGACACTTAACATTATTACTCATTAAAACTTCCAAATAAAAATGACAATGACAATGCACAGTGACTTCATGCTTGAATAAAACAATACAATAAAACAAAAGAAAGCCCAGGCTACATGCAGAGAAACTGTGTCTCAAAAACCAGAACACAAAAACTAGAATACGATAGATAGATAGACAGCGATGTGAGATAACAGTAGTACTCAGATTTATACTGTTGTTAGAGCACTCAGACATACACTGTTGTTAGAGCACTCAGACGTACACTGTTGTTAGAGCACTCAGACGTACACTGTTGTTAGAGCACTCAGACGTACACTGTTTGAAATATCAAGAAACGGGGTAAGTAGGGACTGAGCTATCTTCCAAGGGGTGTGGAGTACCCTTCTGGGGGACTAAACCATCAGAGCATCCTGTGGTAATTATTGTGGGAACAGGAAACGGGAAGTAGGGGGTAAATGGAGGCAGAGTCCATGATGATGCCTGCAGTTCAGACTCTGGAGACCAGCATCAAAGTGCAGATCTAGCTTTGTTGTTTGTTACACAAGCTTATATATAGCTTTTTAGCCAACTGGGGTATGTTTATGCACTCAAGGGCAAATCAAGGCACAATAGGTGTTTAACAGAATCTGGCTCGCCTGCCCATGCCTGTAGGGGAGGGTCCAATGCCCCATAGAGATTTCTGTGAAGGAGCTACCAGCCCAACCTCAGGTTCTTTGTGTTACCTCACAGGCAGGCCGGGAACAGTGGAGATCATACACTGTATATGACATCAGGACTCCTCAAGGAGTCACAGGAGCCTGTGCATCACTTCTCTGTCCCACTGCCTCCTCCACAGGTGAATGGCCACATCCCCACAGATGCACAACATAGCAAACACATGAAGCCTCTGATGAAAATGTGAGAACATGAATTCTGTGTCATGTGAAGTTTATCACAAGAAAACAAACTAATGTGGCTAGTATATAGGGCTTGTCTGTATAAGAAAAGATATCACCTAATCAAAAAATTTTAAGTTACGATAAAATTGTCTCTAAATGGCTATTCATTTGTAGATTCCCAGGCTTATCGTGTGCCACAATCACATTCACATTAAAACTCAAGCCCTCTGTCAGCTTGTGCTTGGAAGGCAGCAGGCAGCATTCAGCAGGAGAGAACAGCTCCAAGTGGTTGCTTGGGGTATTTCATGCTTGAACTACAGATGTTAAAATAGATCATTCATATTCTACTATGCTCCACCAGGAGAAGCCAAACTGAAATTTTAATGATTAATCTAGCAAAGAAATTACTTTCATTATCAAATGTCCTTTACAATGGAAATACAAGCTTACACATTTTAAGAACACAGATACAGTACTAGCTATTATAAAAGCATTATTTCCTAACTAACACTGTTTACACTAGGCCTCTAGTAAGGTTCCAAAGTCACAGAAAGCCCATTAGATACATGCCGCACAAGGTACCTGTAACCTGCTGCTTCCCTTACCATGTTTGCCACAGCAATTCCAGTGTCCACACACAGCATGGGCTCACATCATCTCACACCTTCAGCAGACCTTAGAATGGTAGATTATTTTGAAAAGTCCTTCACCCAGCCTTCATTAGTATGCTGTGAAAACTGTTCTACTTTATCAATACTTGACATAGCTAATATCCTACCATGCCTCGTAAATTGTATAACAATGGAATATGTATAGAGTGTGTGTGTATAATCGTTCAATACTACCTACAGTTTCCACCATCCAGCAGTGGCCGCAGAGTATCCATGGCCAATAAAGGAAGTCTACTGCAAACAAGCTATTTCTATCCTTCCTATTTTGCCCGGGGGTATACTACATTCATATGTAAACAGAGTCCTATGCATAAAAACAGTTGAATCCAACCCAAGTTTCCTATTTGTGAGCATAAACATATAACCGGAAACAGCAAGACCGTGGTCACTACGAGACAGCACATAGTTAATCCCACTTACTGATGAAGATCCGAGGACCGATTTTGGAGACTTAATTATCCCAGCAATTGAATGACGAATAGATTCAAATTTGGATAGTCTCTCCTTTCTCTCCTGGAAATAATAAGAATCAGCCATGAGTAACAGGAAACCATTGAGTGTTTACATTTTACTATCTAGGTATTTGTTCAAAGCTCAGTTTTCTAACTATGTCAAATATAAACTTCCTAACCTAACCAACACATGTAAATGTAAAGCATTTTACATTTAAAGAATGATCTGCTCTTCTGGTCCCTCAATATATCACTTTATTTGGGAAAAAATAAGGAAAGTCACATAGATGAAGGAACGTCAAAGAAGAGCAATTAATTATTAAATAATAGGTACATAAAGAAAGAGGCATCGCTCTAAGAAAGCAGCATAGGTATAGAGACTCTAAAGTAAACAAAAATAAAACACACTTGTGAGTTTTCCATAAGAAAACATTAGAGGGAAAAGAAAAGAACCATGTCAATCATCATGTAACATGTCAATCGTGTACCATGTCAATCGTGTACCATGTCAATCGTGTACCATGTCAATCACACTGTAAGGACATGACTATTGTAAGCCAAGTTACATTTCCACAGGACTCACTTGGCAGTGACCACAGGGAAGGATGGGGCAGGTAAAACATCAAGGAAGGGAGGCAGAACTTGCTGAGAAGCCAGTCAGTCTGCACTTCTCTTTCCGTGTATATTTCTGAATATCACACACCACAACAGAGACAAACCTTCTGGCTTTTAAAACTTTCAGGTCTAATTTACTAGTGCAGATGAATGGAGTGAGTGTAGGCAACAAGACTCAGAAGGAGAAGGAGTAGAGACAGGCTGGGAAGAGTGCACGGATCTGTTTGGAAGAACTGGCAGGTAGCCCAGGAATGCTGCACGTCTCAGCCTCTGGCCAGCAGCAGACACAGAACAAGAGAGCAACATTGGCCATAGGGTACCATGAGGTCCACTCAGCAGGAGAGCTCAGTGCTGTCTTGCACTGCCCACTCACTCACTCACCAACCACCTGTCTCCAGAGTCCACTCTGCTGTCAACACTGCAGTTGCTGAACCTCGCTGCCCCTCTCTACTTGACTACCCTGCTGCTTTTACTTCTAAGAGCAGCAGGCCAACAGTTCTAAGCAGTCTATAAAGACATTAGTATTCATCATTTGGAACAACTTAAGAGAATCTAATAGAATAGGTAAGGTAATTTCTCCTTTTTCAGCACTACTGTGCTAACTAAAGATTTCATGTAAATCACTATTTGTACATCAATTTGATCATAAGACTGAGAAAAATAATATAAGCTTTGTTTAGAGTTACAAGTGAGGAGAAGCTGGCACTTTGAAGATACATATATTTTGTGTAATGTACTTCTAGGGAAACACATCATTCCCACTGTGCAAACAATGATCCCTTTAGGAATGTGAGGACCTGCTATATAGCTTCAACCCAAACATGAGATACAGATATTTCAAAAAAGGAAAAGGAAAAGGAAAATCCTGCTAGAAGGCTTGAGACAAAGAACACTGAAACACAAAAACATAGCAAGCACTGGAAAAGCATGTCTGTGCTCAGGGTATGTTTTGTTGTTTCCTAAGTCTGCAGCAGTAAAAGCTGAGAAACCATTGCCAGGACACAAGGCCGACTGCATGGGAGTCCAGCACGTGTGGCTATGTGCAGGATGGTGAAGAGCACGTGTACTTCACAGGCTGGGTTTCCACTCCCCAGGGAAACCTGAGCATTCTCCCCTTCCTTTCTGAAATGCCTGTCTGTTCTGAGCAGCTGGAGAGGTCACCTTGTGCAATAGCTGACTGAAAGATGCAATGGAAATGCTAATGTCACCTGTACAGCAATGACAGTGTCACGAAAAAAGCAGCAGGCATTTCTGCTGTGCCTGTATGCTGTTCTGGGCAGTGTTCTTCACGAGCACACTAGAGTGCTCTTCCAGAATGTGAGTACTAAAAACATGTAACTAAACTACATGAAGAAAGCAGAACCCAAAAGTATAATATTTCTTCAAATAAAGTTAAAAAAATTTCAGGGGAAAAGTTTAAGTATTGAAAACATTTTCTGTACATGAAATGACTGTATGTATTCGTATGTACTCATGCACGCACAACTTGCCCTAGTTTTGCTTTTGGCACCCCACCCTAGAAGAGGAAGCCTTTCATCAAAACTCTCAGCCATTCCCTCAGGGGGTTAATATAAGGATTATACCACAGGTTAGAATTATCTAACAAATAAAGCAGGTGTGAGAGGAAAATGACTTCAAAACCCAATTTCCTTTGAAGTCACAAAGTACAAGGATACAATCTGGAAAAGCAGGCTTTCTAAAGTTTAAAGGCATTATTAGATAGACTGATCTAAAACTATATCAACCATCTTATGGTTTATAGATGAGCAATCAAAATGTAAGTGGGATTTACACATTATTCTAGCCAGTGTCTGCTCACTCTGTGCTCAGATTTCCAGGAGTGAAACATCAAATTCATTTGCCAAGCTCCTGTCTATGTAATATCACCTTTAAATTATAGTTGACCAGTAACGTATCAGACTGTGCTGAATTTACTGGCAGGCTGATTTTTACAGACAAGAATTAAATGGCTATTTAAAAGAATCATTTCCAAAGGCACAGTGACGTATGCGTGTGCATGTGTGCACGTGTGTGCGTGTGTGTGCTCTCGTGTGTGTGTGTGTGTGTGTGTGTGTTAGGCTGCTGGTGTGAGGGCCAGAGCATTCACTTGTCCACCTCCCATGAGGACAAGATGGAGAGCTTGCTCCACAGAAGACAGGAGAGCGGATCACCTGACAAAGTGATAGCTCCTCCCAGTGGAGGAAAGCAGGGGAAGGCAGTACTATGAAAACACATCTCATGTCATAAAGATTCTGATGAGAAAAACAACCTTGATAGCCAGTTCCACGTGCAGAATTAGTTTCACATTTCATTTAAGAATAGGTTTTCATAGTGTGAAATTAAGTAGGTAAATGAGATTAGAGCTTGATGGCCCTGGGTCAGAGTCGCACACGCACACACGCACGCACACACGCATGCACACACACACACACGCACGCACACACACACACACGCACGCACACACACACACACGCACGCACGCACACACGCACACATGCACACATGCACGCACTTCACTGTTGACTTATATCAAAGAACTTAATTTTTAAAAGTAGCCATTTAAGTTAGGAGGCTACCTTTGAAATCAATCACCATAGATACAATGCCCCTGATTACATCCATAACTGTATGCACATACAAATATAACTAGACTCCTGCACGTTAATGTACCTGCTGTCATCCATTACTGATATATTTAACCTCTACAGGAAACAATTCCTAAATTACCTTAAGCGTCATCAAAACCTTCTATGTCTGACTCAAGGTATAACGGGAATGTCACTGGTGGCCTGGTGAAGCATGAGCAGAAGCAAAAAGGGCAAGAATTAGGATTTTGTGAAATCAAGAGCCCACACCAAATGGCTACGGTAGGAAAGACAAGGCTCTCCTGCTGAAGGGACGAAGACCGTCCATCCAGATGTCTGCCCAGGTGACAATGCTGTTCTCAGCCTCTCTCCCCAGCAGTGAGAGGGAAGGATCTAGACCAGAAAAATGTCTGCTAACAAGACTTCTCTCCTTGTCACTGTGATGCATCGATTCTGATAAAGCATGAACATTGTCCGCCACAGTCACTGCCACAGAGACTAGTCCTATTCTGTCCCCAGAGGCCCTCAGCACAGAACACAAGGAGAAGAAAAGTCAACTCTCAAAGTAGCTACGGGAAAACATTTTTGTTCATAATGAGATGTTAAAATAATAATCTAATATTACTTCCTACAGACTTCTGCAAACAAATCCAATCTCATTATATTCTTTAAAGAGGCAATTCTCAGTGGATCAAGTCAAAGCTGAACACCTGATGATTCAAGAAAAAGATGAAGAAGGCAGCTGTTCTAGAACGCCGTAGCTGTTCTAGGCATTCCTAGGGGCTTCTTGTTAAAGCAGCCGTGCCATTTGCAGGGATGCTGCTGAGAAGCCACTGCAGCACAGAAAGGGTTGCCTGAGAACGTTTGACATTGACGGTAACTTCATAAGAAAAGGAAATACTGTAGATATCAGAACATCCTTGTAAAAGGAATGCACTTACACATAACAGTTTCCTGCAGGTGAGGGTATTCCTAGGAAGAATGAAAAGTGCATGAGTTTCTGTTTCAGCCAGGGTTTAGAACTGGAGTATTAAAAGAGTTCTGGGATGCTTTGTTCTAACTAAAGGCACTGTAGCACTCAGGGCCTCGTCATTAAGTTAAGAGTGCTATGCTGGCCTCTGCTGCTTGCATATTAAGGATCTTCATTTAAAGCAACACAGCTCATGTCAAGTATCTTCATATCCCTCAAACAAAATTAAGGCACAAATACCTAAAGAAAAAGTCTGGTGTTTTAAAAAGACCTTACTGTAAAATAGTAATGCCCTGACACTGAGCGCTAAGCTGTAAAATGTTATAAATCATCTTTCTAACTTTCTTAATTCTATGCCATTTGTCTAAGTTGATGGCCCTGGGTAAGCACAGCTGCAAGAAGCTCCCTTCCTCCTTAACATCAGATACAGATCAAGCTCTGGTGTGTCTTCTCCAAATATGTAGCCCAAATCACTGATGATGATGATGATTCCTCAAGACTATTATATTTAGAACAAATGTGGACATATAGTATAGATAAAACGTAGAAAGCCATATGGCTTTCTCTCTCTCCATGTGCACAGTGACACAGCACTGGTGACTCAGAGTCACCAGATGGGATGAGGATTTGCTCTTGCTCTGGTAAGCTCAGTTTTCCCCATCACGGCATCACATAGGAATGTCACTGCCAGAAACTCCATCTGCACTTGGCCTACTCACTCCTCCCTCCCCCAAGACACTCTGGAGAAAGGACCCAGAAGTATGAGATGCATTTCAAGCCCTTTCCTGAGGAACAACACCCTGGTCCTACAACTAAGTGTACATTTGCTAAGTGTAAGTTTGTTTTTTAAATATAATTATTATGAACTAACTCATCTAGAGTCAGTGTAACCAAGATATTGTTTTTAAAACATTCAAGGGACATGCTAACACAGTAAATTCTTCTACTTCCCTAAAGGAACAATGAAACCTGGATCACAGAATCCTGAGAGCTACTGCAGCCCAGTCATACGGGAGCTCAGAGTCCAGTTCTCCTTGAACTGAGTTAGAAGCAGTTGTGAGTGCCATGTGGATACTGGGAACACAACCCAGGTTCTCTGCAGGAACAGTGAGTGCTCTTAATGATTATGCTAGCTGCCCAGCACCTTCATGCCTCATCTTCAAGTTTCTGAGAAACTATTTTCCATAATGCCTAAGGCTGGGGATATAGCTCAGTGGTAGGGAACTTTCCTATCATGCATGAGGTTCACAAAATGAACGAACAAATAACTAGTAAACAATGAAAACGTAAAACCAAAACAAATCTGTTGAGCACTTAAGAGGAAGTATGTTAAGGCCTAAGAGACTCAACTGGAGACTAGTTTTCCATCAACAGTATAAAAATGATTCCAGTGAATGAGGAGCCAGAGAAATCTGTGAAGTGCCAGGGTTTCTCAAACTCAGAAAAAGGTTGAGGACGGATCAGGAGAGAGCAGTCCCTTCAGGTATCTGCATATTCTTCATAATACTGCTGTAAGAATACAAGCTTCCAACTTCTCCATTTCCTCACCAACACTTTTTCTGTTTCTTGATGACAGGCATACTGGTTGGTGTGAAAGGTTACTTGCCTCACTTCTGAAGGATGAGTTCATTGAAAGTGGAATTCAATGGTAAGATGGGTTTTTAGCACACAATGTCTTCTAAGCTTCACTGTTTCTGGTAAAAAGTCAACTGGAACACAAAGAACCTTTCCCTTATACATAATGGGGTTTTTCCCTATTTTTTAATTGAATACAGTATGAGTAAATGTAAACTTATTCACATACTTGCAGAGTAATGTAAGAGATAGAAGAAGGGAGGGAGGGAGGGAGAGAGGGA
>NW_021620885.1:2052380-2057163 GCF_004785775.1 Grammomys surdaster
AGTGTACTGCTATAAAAATAGCATTCCTCGGCACTATATGGAGCCCGAGCCTCGTTTTGTGGGGTGCGTCCGGGCGGGGGCGGCCGAGGGGGGGAGGGAAGGGGAGCTGCAGCTTGAAAATATAGAAACCACCCAGGCTTCCATCTCCCTGATCTTCTCTTCTTTGTCTGTTCTATTACCAACAAGCCCATTTAATGAGTCTCAGTTTCCATATACTTCCCAGCAATGCTATTTTTATAGCAGTACACTGCTGCTGAAATGCTGCATCTTTCCACACCCATTGTCCACCCTTCATTCTGAATCCTTTTTGAAAGAGTGGTACTGAATGCACCATCTGCTCATTTCACTATCTGGGTCATCTCTTGTCTGTCTATGTTATAAATAATGAGTTACAAGCCTTTTGAGCGTGTCATATAATCTTGCATTATTGCCAGGAAACTTGCATGAAAGAACAGGAGTCTGAGCTCAATATTTACCTAGAGAAAAGAATACATCTATTCACTGCTCTTGCTGTCACACTTGCCAAGGTACAGCAACAATTACTAAGCAGGGCCTAGATCATTGATATTTTAGTTTGAACCGATGATCAGTCCCTCACATCACTAAGGAGCAGTCTTTTAGACTCAAGTACCCCCTGTGAGCGGTCACAGCACCACACGCTATATGAGCCACAAGCTCAAGTAAGTCCTCCCTATTATAAGTTTGTCTTGGTCGTGGTGTTTTATCACAGCAACAGAGAAACAACTAATACTCTTGGGAGGGGGCGAGGGGAGAAAAAACAGAAGTGAGGTCAGGTAAGGAGATGGAAGGAAAGGGGGCACTTCAAAAATATTCTTGTTCCGCTCAGAGGACTTTTCTAATCTGACACATGGGCCTAAACACTGTCATTACAAGTAAATCCTATCTGAATATAAGTAACTACCATTCGACTGCTGTCATAATAACAACACAGGAAAACTTTTGTCAGTTAAAAATATCAATTATAACATGCAACACCTGTGAATATGCCACTATTTTTTTGAGGGTGATGGGATGCCGGTACTAACAGTTACATATCAGGATGAGACTATTCTACACGATTCAGGTTGGCCCTAATCCAATGTCACTTACCTCAGAAGATGGCAGACAGAACAAGAGAAGCCAGTGAGGCTAAGAGGAAGAAACACATTTGTGTACTCTGTCTAGGAGGCAAAGAGCAGCAAGGATTCCAGCAGCCACCAGAGGCTGAGAGAAGTAGGAGCAGGCTCCCCACAGAGACAGAAGGAAGCACTAACCTAGAACACTGCTGTGCAGCTTCGGACTTTCCCAACACTGAGAGAGGAATTTCTGTCCTCTGTCAAGTTTATAGTAATGTGTTACGCTGTCAAGAACACTGATATAAGGTGACAAAGAATAATCACTTCACATTTGTCTTAGAAAACAATCACTGACTACACAAAAAAGTCACCCTTTATAACAAATAAAAAAAAACTGTTCAAATATGATATTGTTCTCAGAAATTCTATACAACAAAATTAAAGTATGTGTGTTTGTGTGTGTGCACATGTATATGCATGTGCAATTTGTCTTTCATTTCCTATCCACATTTTAGACAATTATCTCTAACTGAAACAACATTTTGCCTCAAAATTTACTGCCAACAATATCTTGCAGTCGGAAAGACAGATTTTCCCAGCAGGAGCCTTGATCATTCCAAGAAATCCGTAACAATATTCATAATCCCTACAAGGTCACCCAGCGGCACAGGAGCAAGAATACCCGTTCTTTCTCTGCCTTGCCTGCATCACTTTCACACAAATCAGCTCTTGGATTTCAGGGTCCAATACTGTTTCTGATGGTCTATCAGGAAATAAAGACTGTAAAGGCAACAAAGGGCTAAGGAGGTGTCTCAGTGTTCAGAGTACCTGCCTAACATGTAAGGTTAGGTTCAATCCCCAGCAACATGGATGGATGCATGGATAGATGGATGAATGGATGGATGGATGGATGGATGGATGGATGGATGGATGGCAAGAAAGAGGGAGGGAAGGAAGGAGGAAGGAAAGAGTATCTAACTTTCAAGCCAAAAATAAGTAGTGCAGAATTTGTGTATGCAGATAGGACATTACTAAAGACATCAACATTAAAAATAATTACAGAAATTCCTAATCAATAATTCCTCTCTCATCTGTTACAATGTAATCATGAAATAAAACTCCATAAAATCAGCAGCAGAAAGGACCCCCTACATCTAAGTTTTGACTTTATAAAGCATGGAGGCTGAAGGTGAAAAGATTTCCTAATGCTTACACAAATGACAAAGCTAACTCCTACTCCCTGTCTACTGTCATTAGCTGGACTATATCAAGAGTCAACCAACGACCAACATCAGTAACTCAGGCAAAAATTTCAGTGGGAGGGGAGGTAGATGTATTTTAATTGTTATATTTGAAACTTTTAATCACAACTTATACTCTATGCAAAACTATGGTTTACTTACACCTAAAATGATCTTCAATACCACAATTCAAAAATATGGTAGAGACAAAAAGGGATAAATGAGTTTTGTGATTACAAGAAGCAAGAGGATGCCACTATGAAGGCACACACACAGGAAGGACAATTTTGTAATGGAATGGCAGAAGATCATGTTAGAAATGACGGGGGACACCCTCCCATTAAATAAATAAATAATAAATAAATAAATAAATACATAGCCAATGACAACCTCAGGAGTGGCTGTGCACATCTGCAAGGCCAACACATGGGGAGTGGGGCAGCAGCAGAAAGGGAGCTCCAAGTGCAAGGCCATTCCTGACTACACATGGAGAGTCTGTCTCAAAAAGAATACGCAATCAAAAAGATGAAACAGAAAAAGGGAGGCCTTCCAATAGTTACCTAAAAAACCCTGGAGTCACATTTCAGAAATGCTTCATTCAATGTCTTTTACATCCATTAAGAAAGTAGTTAAGAGAGTCACCCACTGATTCTAAGTCTTGTCAGATGACAGTGCTAACACTGCAGGTGGTCAGCCTTCCCTGGGTGCTGACTGTGCACCAATGGCAAGCACGACTACCTTGTGCTACACACCTTCTACATTACCATGGATCAGGTCCCAGTAACACCCTCTCTCACAGATCAGAGAGCCAAGATTACAGAGTGCTTCAGTAATGTCTCCAAGAACATAATAATGAGTTCTTATTCAAAATACTGCTTCTCACAGTCAAATCTAAAGTGTACTATAAACCCAAAATTCCTTCCTAGACTTATCGGGTGACTATTTATAGAATTGAATCTACAATTTTAAAGATCAACTTCACTGCTTCAGAAGTGAATATATAGACACAGGGAATATTCTTTTGAGGCCTGAAAAGATATTAAATAGCTAAAAGATATCTTAAACCTTGAATACAATTTGAGAATTTAAAAATATCTTTAAAATATCTTACCTTCGAACTAAGCACAACTGATTAAATACTTCATTTGAACTTATCTTTTAGCAGATAGTCTTCATAAAACAAACTGTAGATCCCTATCTTCTGAAATACTTGCAAGTGAGCACTGTCTGATTTTCTTGTGATCTGAGGTATTGCAGATTGCTATGCAGTTTCTTCTGTCTGTATTTTGTACCTTTCCTAACTCCCATGTTTTTAAAGTACTCATGCTTTGGGACTAGGTAGTATTCTAATAACAGTTTTAATCAATAAGCATCTTACTATTTTATTGTTCTCTTAATTCACATAGAATCCATCCTTAGTAGCTTTTCAATATATCAAAAACAAGCATGCTGAGTAAGAGACCAGAGAAATATTCCCATCCACAATAATCTCAAAAAAAAAAATCTAGAAATAAACCTAAACAAGGAGCTGAAAAAAAGGTTAAAATAAAAATTTCAAATCTCTGAATAAAAACACTGAAGATATCAGAAGAAAAAACAAACAAACAAAACTCCAATATTGTGAAAATGGTCATCCTACCAAAAGCAATTTATAGTTAATAAAACTCCAATCACAGTAACATGCTTTATAGAAAAAAAGAGAAAAAAAATCCCTAAATTCATATAGAAGCACAGAAGACCCCCAAATAGCCAGAACAATTCTGAGCAAAAAGGTCATTTCTGGAGGGATTAGCACACCAGGTTTCACGCCACACTGCACAGTGACAGTAATAAAGTCAGCATGGTACTGGCACAGAAATACACAAGTAGATCAGCGAAATAAGACAGACCCAAGCACATCTGCGTAAGTGCAAGCAGCCTGAACAGCTGCTGTGGTAGTCTGAATAGGATTAACCCCCCCCACCATAGTCTCTTATATATTTACATGTTTACTCATTAGAGAGCGGCACTATTAGAGAATCACTGGAAAGACAGGAAGGTGTGGCCTATTGGAGAGGGGTGGTCTTGTTGGAGGAAGTGTATCATTGAGAGTGTGAGCTTTGGGGTTTCAAAAGCCCACACAAGGCCTACTCTGCTCAGCTATTTCTCCAGCACCACACTGCCATGACTGCTATATACTCCCTTCTGTAATAACAGACTAAGCTTCTCAAACAGTAAGCAAGACCCAGTTAAATGTGTTCCTCTATAAAAGTTGCCTTGCTCATAGTGTCTATCCACAACAATCGAACAGTGACAAAGACAGTAACAAATGAAGATGGAGAGGAAGGAGGGGGAGGAGAGAGGGGAGGAAGAGAAAGAGGATGGGGAGGAAGGGGAGAAGCAGAAGAAGCAAAAGAAGGAGGAAGAAGAGGAGGAAGAAGGAAGGAAGGAAGGAAGGAAGGAAGGAAGGAAGGAAGGAAGGAAGGA
>NW_021620885.1:2057173-2287481 GCF_004785775.1 Grammomys surdaster
GGAAGGAAGGAAGGAAGGAAGGAAGGAAGGAAGGAAGGAAGGAAGGACCACTGACAGACATAGCCATTGTTTAATGAATGCAGATGAATGAGAAGAAGTTTAAAATATTTCAACTACAAGAAAGTCTACAATCACTGTGAAAGAATAATACAGGAAGTATTAAAGGACTACTTTCAATATTATGTTGCAAAGAATAAGTAAGAGTGGGTATTCTTTAAAAGAAAAGCTGCTTAACAAAATGAGATTTCAGACTGTAATTTGTAAAATGCTGAAATGTAAAGCTATATGAGCATAAGAGTAGAGCTAAAATCCCAATCACGATGGATCTCCGGCATAGTCTTCAGTGCCGGTGTCAGTGGAGTAGCAACAATAGCCTAAGGTGCTGTGTTACCACAAGAAAACTACTTCGGACCAGTCCTACTTCCTAGGGCATTTATAGCTCTGATTAAAAGAACAACTCCTACCTAAAATTAGCTCTTCTCAGCTATTGTGTACTCTATGCTAATTTAAAAACATAGCTGGATGCATCATAAAAACAACATCAGAGAGTAAAAACCAAAGCCACAACATCTCTCGAAAAAGAAGAAGGTAAATTGTGACTGTATGGGGATGTAAGCCCCCGTGATCAGTCCAGGAGCAATGTCAGCTCAAACCCTGCCAATGTCACTCTGAATGTTTGTCTCAATGAAGACAGTGACACCAGACTGAGGGAAACAATGAAGAATGTCCAAAAGGGTACTCACGGACCTATCATATACCCAAACTCTGACTACACTCATGCCAGAGAGAGTTAAACACCGATAAAACATGGCGGGTCTGCATGAAATTTCAGAGAAGAGAGTCCAGTATGTGTTTACTTTGTTAAGCTGTTGAAAGATTTCATTTCAGTGTGTACTTCTATGATAAATATCTTTCTGAGGACAGTGGTTGAAAACTATTAACATAGCAACTGTTATCCTGCTTTCTCTATAAAAAACACAGAGTAATAAAATACTAATTTTTAAAATTTCTACTGTTTTTAAATGTAGTAAAACAGATACAAAGGAAAATGAAAACAAAAACAATTTCACAAAATAAAAGATAAAAAACTATATTTAAAGCCAATTTAACATATAAAGAACAAACTGCAAATATAAAATATCAAAGACAAAAGAATATACAAAAATAAGGAGTAAAAGAGTAAGACCTATCTTTAAAGCTAAAGAGTGACTTTAATTGTGTCATCAGCTCCTTATAATATCAATATCTGGGAAGTCAGAGATGATGCCTACATGATGACAGGTTGAGTGTACAGGACAATCTCAAATGATTTTATTATCCTCTAATGTTTTTATGAATATGTGAATTGAGAACCATAAAATCCATGCACTCAGTGATGACTATTTATAAATAGTATTACCTAATGACAATACAATTAATTAGAATATAACCTAAATATTCCACTGAGTAACTTTAAGGCGGAAATTGTGCATCTGTTTCCATTCTTTTCAAACAGAAGTAAGAAAAACAATAGGCAGTTACATGATCACTGAGCATTCTCTTTTGGTTTTCTCATTCTTATTTCAAAGCCAGAATTTGTTTTTCCTAACTTAGAAAATGTGGACAAAACAAGCCTAATATATCAGAGCTTTAATTAGAAAATGCAGGCAGTTAAATCTGAACTAAAAGCAAACAAACAAAATGTTCATAAAACTCTTTATGAACTCAACAAAAGTGGTACACGGCATTATTCCTATTATCCACAGAAATCTTACGGTGTATGGTAAAAAATTAATGGCTGGTATATTTCAGATTACCAAATTAATCTGTGTTAATTTATACAAAAAAAATAATGCTGAGCTACACAGTCACATATCATAAAAACTTCTCAGTTATTGTCCCTAATTATCTAATATATTTGTTCGTGATGAATACTACTCTCTTTTAGTAATGGGAATTGAAAACAGGAAGTTTAAATTGAGCTCGGGAGGCAATAACGTCTGAAAGGTCGAAAACGAGGTCTGAACACCATTACAAATTTTAAACTGAATTGTGCTTCTGCACATGTGCAGTCTCTTTTACCTTCTCACGTGTTAAAAAGTCTATTTACTCTGAAATCTGAGAGGCAAATAGAAAAACAAATTAAGCAAGTAATGAAGATTAGCACTACCATCCCCATCTCCTTGGCTAAGTATCTGAGTAGTAATGCTCAAACAAGAAAAACAAAAACAAGAAAATAATCAAGATCAGATGATTACAAGGACTACAGGACTATGTCCAGGCCTGGTGCAGGACTGGAGCCACCTTCCTCCTTACCTGGTATCTCTGGATCTCTGATGAGGAAGGTTCAGGGCTCAACGGTATAGAACGTTTTTTACAGAACTGGGGGTCAGATTCAGGCTCCAGCTCACCCTCACAGTGGGGACACTCCACACTCTGCTCCATCTCAAATCTTAACTAGAGCTAACAGTATGCAGGCAGAAGTCAGTGTGTCCACAGATCTTCCTGTCTGAGACAAAAGCAAGACAGAAAAGGCACAGGCCTTCATCTTCCATTTCAGTGTCTCCCTCTGTTGACAGGGCACTGTACCAGTCAGCTCTGGATCAAAGGACCATGCAGCCAACAAATGTTGAGAGGTTTTGTTTTGTTTCATCTTCTTTGGAAATGCCCATGTGCATTAAATAAAGACCCATTATCTAAGACACAGACTACATTATTATGATTGGAATAAAATAACTTATATTTTTCTATACAATGTGCAGAGGTCTTCCAACTGAATAGGTAGATACACTTCAAAAACACTGGGAACTCCCCAAACTGTCTTGAAACAAACCTTCATAGACAGCTGGGCAAGGAAGCTTGCTTTCAATCACCTTCTGTAGTTTTATATTGCTGAAGTATAATTATCTAACACTTCATAACTCTTCTAATCAAAAGTAAAAGAATAAATTATGTTCAGATGATCACTAATGTCTCATCAGATTTCAAATTTCCTTATGGCGAGAACATACTGAAGTATGAGAACATACTGGTAGTACATGGTGAGGAAGGAGGGTGGGAAGAAAGCAGGCTTAGAATATTCAAAGCCATGAAGTACAGGCTGCACAGAAAGTTCTTGTTTAATATTTGATTCTGGTGTGTGGTGACTGGATTGTGAAAGAACTGCAAACAACAATCAGAGACCACAGCATGTTCTTGAAGCACACGCAGGGCACTCTGCTTGTATTTGTGTGTGCGTGTGTGTGTGTGTGTGTGTGTTTGTATGTGTATGTATGTGTGTGTTTGTATGTGTGTGTTTGTATGTGTATGTGTGTTTGTGTGTGTGTGTGTGTGTGTGTGTGTGTGTGTTTTCAGGCCCACTACAGAGCCCTGGCTGGCTGTATGCTTATAATCCCATTGCTTCTGCCAGGAGAGCACTAAGCTTCCACATGTGCATCACTACCCTTGGCCAGAACAAGGTTTTAAGTGGAATAAAGTTCTTAAGTCTCCAGGGAAACAAAGCAGGAAAAAAATTTAAAGGCAATGGACACAGGTCTTGGTTTCAAAACTTACTTGGACCACAATTCTGACATAAACATTTCTCCTTTAAATTTTCATACTCTTTACAATTTGACATACTTGAAAGAACTAAGGCTAGGCCTGATGGCACATGCTGGCAATCCTGCCATTTGGTAGGAGTGGAGGAAATGTGAGTCCAAGGCCACCATGTGTCACATTGTGACATCCTACCTCAATCAAAATAGAGTCTCATTTCTGTCCAATTGTCTGTGTGTCCACTTTTTCACTTTGTTGTACACTCATGTTTACATCATGCCTATCACAAACTTCTCATTTTGTATTCAAATGATGATTTCATAAAGTTTCCCATTAATAAATAAACAGTAGGAAACTGGATAGAAAGCTTCTTATGACCGAGCACTGTCCTGGCTATGAACATCCTTCCATTGAATCTCTCTCACTGGCCCTCCAATATTGGTTCCACTTCATACCTGAGTTTATAGTTGTTCAAGCTGAGGCACATAGAGGTTAGCTAACTTCCCACGGTAACGCCCTCAGTTAAGTAGCTGGGTCAGGACTGAAATTCAAAGCACTCTAGGACATTTCTTTAACTCCACTTCTCAGGTTAGGCCCCTTACCCAAAGCACTGTTTCCAGAAGGACGTCTCTAAATACTCTAACTTAACTAATTCTCTTCTGCTTAAGTGAGGATAAACTCAGGGAACACTACTAATGTTTCTTGATATTCTTCGTTGGTCTCACATTTTTCTAGCTCATTTTAAACAAGTAAATTTGATTTCTATATCTGAATACATTTACTTACATTTTCCTATCTTTGTTGCTTACTTACAGCTTGGTTCTAGTCATTTATTCTTTCAGTATTCACTGAGGATTTACTAGGTGCCAGGCACTCACCAAGGCTCACAAAATCACAAAATTTTAAATCTGGAAGCAATCTTGGAGATAAAAATAAATGAAAATTAATATTTATAGCCAGAAATATAAACCTAAAACAGCTATATTTATTTCTTCGTTTACTCCCAGAAGTAAGCTAAGTCTGTCATTTCCCTTTGCATCATGTCTGCCCTTGGTTTTGTTTTCTATAAGTAGAAGAATTTGAAATCACCTACACTGCTAAGCAGACCCTCTTTCAGATCATGTATAAAGACAGTAATCGTATGGATGATGCACTAGTTCCCAGTTGCTAAAACAAAGGCCAGAGATGTAATTAGTTAGGAATCTATCATTTCACATTTGTGAAGGTTAAGCATTGTTTTCCTTCTAAATCTAAACAAGTTTGGGGGCCATGCTAAAAGTGTATTTCCCATTCCAATGGTAGCCTAACATACCATAACCATCAATAAATATTCCTGTCAATCTGTTTTCTAAAACTCAAGTAGACTGCTCTCTGGATACTGTTGTCTTTGCAGAGACTCTGGAAGCAGTCAGACATGATTCTGTTGCTGGAAAATGCCCCCTTTCCCTTAGAAAAATATATTATATAAATATCCAATGACTCCTTCTTACCAAAAATTCTAACGCCTGTCCAAAATGTAAAACAAAAAACAAACAAACAAAAAAAACCAAAAAAACAAAAAACAAAAAACAAAAAAACAAAAAACAAACCAAAACAAAAAAACACTATTGCTGAGTCTAGATAGCAAATCCTAAGCAAGGCAGAGCAAACGGCAGTAAATAAAATGAAAGTGTTTGTCTTTTCAAACTAAATTAGGGCATAATGGAGAAGAATATACAAAACACACACACAAACCTAAACAAATAAGTTAACATATACATCAATATACATATTAGTGTATAATCCATGAAAATGGTAAGACCTGTTGACTATTTTGTCAACAAAAAATGGTAGTTATAGGTACTGTTGCAGTAGCTAATGGTAAAGACATTAGGAGCTGATACCATGTAAGGAAAGACAATGGATGATGCAGGGCCAGAGTAGGCTCATTATAGCTATGAATCCTGAGAAATCTCTTAAGGGAATGGCCTTTGAAATGTAATCTAAAACTATTTAGGGATGCCAGTCAGATAATGCGGGGGGTGGGGGAGGGACGCAGATAAGAATACACAGGAATCATCCTCAGTTGGTGGGTGGGAAAACTGATGGATCTAGTGTTTGGATGAGCCACCAGGAAAATCAATGTGGTGGCTCATCCAAACACTAGATCCATCCTCTAGCCCTGACATACATACCACTTGCTGGGCATATGCTCAAAGGACTCTGTCCAACTGTAGAGATACATGCTCATTCATGTTCATCAGTACTTTATGCACAACAGCCAGGAACTGGAAATAGCCTACAACTACTGAATAGATAATGAAAATTCCTATACTATGTAGCATGTTATTCAACTGTATAGAACTGAAACTTGCATACTAATGGATATAACTCTAAAAATATATTGAGTGAGATAATTTTAGACCCATAGCACCAAACATCATATGTTCCTACTCATGTGACACCTTAGTATGAAATCTTCAGATTTTGTTTGTTTGTTGAACTTGTCCTCCGTGGAATCTAGGAAACTAGAGAGGGGTGGTTGGGGAGGGAAGCAGACCTTAAGAGAAGAGGAAGCAGGGAGCAGATGTGACATGAAGAGGGAAGGAGGACAGTGAGAAGCAGATTAGGATGAGAGAGGTGAGAAAGTAGGGAAGAAAACACGGGACATAACTACCACTAAAGATCTTGGGAAAATCCGTGTGGAGAACTACTTGTGAGCTTCTTACATATTACTTTTCATACAAAAAAAAAAAAAGTTTAATGGGAATTACCCTTCACAAGGGATAGGTATTTTCCCAGAAGCCATAGACTCATATAAAAAGGCAGTGCCAAGTGTCAATATTCCCATCAAATTGTTGAAGTCAGGATGAATTAGAGACCCTCTCCCCAAAATAAGTTGTTGCCACTGTTCTTCAACACTCATGAGAACATGATAATAAGACATAACCGAGTAAGACATTACACACTGTGGTATGAAGAGATATGAAGAAATCGCCTTCACAATATCACAGGGTAGCTAAAGGAGAAAGACCACCAACCACTTTACCCAGCTAGGAACCCTGAAAGTTACAATAACCACTGGCATGCATGATATGCCCATGGGTGCAACCGTGGCACAACTGCATTGAGAATATCTGGATTCCTTCTGCTGGATTTAAGGTCGGCTCCATAGGGGACCATTTGTCAGATTCTGTACAGCTGATCAAGACTGGCTGGGAATTCCAGGGGTGAAACTACTACCATTATTCTGTTAAGTGACATTAGTATCAAACTGTTCTCTGTATTCGTACTCCTATACTCATAGATTAGAAACTGCTATGGGTAATGGACAACAGTTAATGCAGACACCCAAAGCTGGAGCTGGTGCACAGAATAAGTATCTAGGAACACTCAGCCCTAAATGGAACCTCTATGTCATATCCATCCTGTCAATCCTCAGCGAAGATGAGAGGGAAGTAGCATCTTCTGGACAGGACAGGAATGCTGCTCTCAGGAACTCCATGGTGGCTGCCTAGACAGACCTGTGCACACTCAAGACAATCACCATCCCAGCATGGAGTAGGGATCATTAGTCCTGGCCCAATCTGAGGAGCTATCAACAATTGGTGGCTGCAGAGAGGAAGCATCAGGCTTTTCTTTTTCACAAGTGATTCCCTGGATTCCCATTCTTCAATGGATCACCTATATCCATAATCATAGATACAGTCAGGAATGTGAACTTCATACTAGTTAGAGATGTGCCACTGGAGGTCACATAATGAGACCACTCTACATAGAAAATAAAATGTAGGAAGGGCAAAGCAGCACACGGGGAGACTGGTAAATAGTTCCGACCATCTTTCAGTAGGTGTCACCTGTGTCATCCCAATGGAGATGCTGACCAGAGGTCAGGTTGGAGTGGAATGTGCAGGTAATATAACAGGAACTTGTCCGTGCAATGCATATGAGACTTGAAGAACACTGAATATTAAGTGAGTCTCCCATTTTGATTTTGGTTTGAAGAGTTGATTGAGGTGATGGGTTATCCCATTTACATAGAAGTGAAAGCCTGAATGACTAGCAAAATCCAGTTTTGGTATCTCACATTTAAGACTATCAGTTCAATTATGGGATGAATTGTTCAAGTTCAAGTCCTGTCTTCAAAAATTAAGTTTATTAAAATGTTTTAGCCATGAAATGAACCGCCATATCCTATATATGGCATTAGATAGAATAAATAATTTAAAATAAGAATAAAGTATTAGATTCTCCTACTATAAAATTAAATAGCAAGATAGTGTCCTATGGTAGCATGATAAAAACAGAAAGTCTCCACATACATTTCAAAACCAATACGCAATTGCTTTATTTTTTTAAAAAAAAATAAGGTAACAAGATACCTCCATTACAGATGTTTGGTTTTCTGACACTGAGCTCCACCTACTGGGAATCTCATGACTTTAGTTATTATGCCATTAAAAAGGACGACAGCATGTCAGTGCAGAATGTAGTCTTCAACATTAAAATAAGGGGTTTAAAAATTAGGAGATACTACAATAACATTTTCTTTTACTTACACATACTATTTAGTGAACTTATCCATATGCAAGGGATTGAAATATACATTTTTATATATACCTTTATTAAACCTTCAAAGCAACTGTGTAATGTTTCCAGAACTTGCTGCTTCTAATTAACAAGGAATCTTATTTCAAAGTGGTTCCACAGCTTACCCTGTGGTCACACAGTAAACGTTTAGATGCACTGTCAGACTCTCCAAGTACAACCAATTCTGGATAAAATATAACTCTAACATTAGAAAATTGATAAATGTCCACAGTCTCATCAAATTTAGAAGTTTTTCACTGAAATGTAACATCTCAGTAAGACGTTTGGATTAAAAATACTACTGTGTAGCAAAGTGGTCACAACATGGCAAAGAGTTACTGAGGGTGTGAGCCTTTCTCTTAGCAACTTTGTTCAAATGAAAGTCAATGCATTCTCATAGGAGGCTCTGGATGTTTCCAAGTGCTAATGAAGCAAATTCTTTATCAAATAATCTCTTTAGAAACTTAAATATTTGAACTGTGATTGATATATAAAAATTTTCTTAGACAAGTTTTCCCTCCAAAATGAAATGTCTTCATAAAATAGCAAAATTATCTACAATTACTTATCTTTAAAATATACATTAATATATCTTAAAATATACATTAAGATTGATTTCCTACATATCCAACAAAGAAATTCATAAAGTGAAATTATAACTAAATAGAAATGACACATTACATAAAATAATACATCATAAAACTGTAAGCCAAAGGTGAAAAATAAGACTGAAATTTTCCATTCAATCACCATCAGTAACAACATTTTTTAATCTGAACAATGGGAAATTAGAATAGTTTTATAGAACTAAGTTTCTACAAACATACTAAAATATTCCCCCCAAATTTTTTGAAGATAACAAAGATGTTCATTTTAAAAAAGAAAAGTTACTGGCATTGGCCAGTAACTATCCATTGCTCATTCAACTTGCAGCTAAGAGAAGTGGTACTGAAACAAAATTTGGGGCTTGGGTGGATTTTGTCTAGCTTTGTTTTGAGACAGAATCATGTGGAGATGTGTCCTGGCCCTGAGTTCCTGAAACCATCATTACCATCTGAGAAGCAGCTGAGAGTGTCAGCCAGCACCACTGCAGCCAGCCTAAGGGAAAATCAAAACACATCTGTGTTGTCCACTCCTCTAAGTGCAGACTATATTGTTAAATGAAGGATGTTGACTGGTGCATTCTTCATGCTAAGAGCTGATTCTGGTGTCATGGGCTCCTCTTCTACTGAGGAACTTTAGCATGCCTACATTAGCTGCTGTGGTATTATCAAGGGTTACACAGTATGTGTGAGACAGCTATCACACAACTGTCACTGTGAAAGCCTCTGCTACACAGTTTGTAAAAGGCTAACTAAATGCAATGAAACTTTCCTCTCCTGCAATGTGACATGCCTTCTTTCACTTAAGGCTGTGTGACTTCAGCTTCCATTGTATTTTCATCTTTGAGATGCCTACAAAGTAATGAATGGCTCATGTAGCGTAAGACCAGTAAACACACATGCAGGGCCAGTCTACCATAGTAACCACATACACAGGACATAGTCTACCATAGTAACCGCACACTCAGAGCACAGTCTTCCATAGTAACCACACACTCAGGACATAGTCTTCCATAGTAACCACACACTCAGGACACAGTCTACCATAGTAACCACACACTCAGGACACAGTCTTCCATAGTAACCACACATTCAGGGCACAGTCTTCCATAGTAACCACACACTCAGGGCACAGTCTACCATAGTAACCACACACTCAGGGCACAGTCTACCATAGTAACCACACACTCAGAGCACAGTCTACCATAGTAACCACACACACAGGGCACAGTCTACCATAGTAACCACACACTCAGGGCACAGTCTACCACAATAACTACACACTCAAGGCACAATCAACCACAGCAACCACACATGCAGGGCCAATCTACCATAGTAACAACACACACAAGGCACAGTCTACCATAGTAACCACACATGTAGAGCACAATCCACTACAGTTTTTGTGTGGTCTTGATATCTGGTAACAATCTTTTATTCTGGTTGTAATTTTGTATTTTGCTGAATTGTCCTGTCTTTAGTACCTCAAATAGTCTGTGTACTAAGGCAGGAAGCAACAGTTAATTAACAAAATGGTGGTTACAGCTTGCTTGTGGTTACAGCAAGACAAAAGCCTTGTGATGTGGAGTGTCCTATGGCCAAAGCCATCAAAGGTCTGTCTAAGCACTGAAGACAAAGGTTAAGTCACCACAGCTGTGACATGCCTCCTGTATCTTTAAACTCCTACCCGCAGCCATGGCACTGGACTGCCTTTCTCAGAAATGATAAACTGAAGCTCTAAGCATCAGCACTTTCACAACTCCATCCAATCAGCCGATGGACTCACCAACACTGGAACATTCCCGTTTGCTAACCCCAAATCAAATTGCATGGTATGCCTGGCACACTGTCACTGTTGTTTCTGGCTCAGGGAAATGGGAAAGAAGCAATATTCCCACGGATCAGCCAAGAAGCCCATAAGAAATGACACAATTAAATTAGGTTTTCATATTCCTATAGAAAGGAAAAGGCCAGAACTTTTCTTAATGTGGGCAGACCAGGCTTGTTTTATTCTCCATCTACCAGAGCCTTAAGTACTTGCACTAATTATCCCATCATCATAAAAGCATAGTATGCCTTCCAAAATAGAAACAATTATGGTTTAATTCCATAGTGCAACTTTCTAAATTGTAATGAGCAACCACTAAATTAAAATGAGACCTCTAAATTGTATGCTGTCATCATATGCTAGAAAGTGTGTAGGCATTAATTTCTGTTGGTAAGTTAAATGGCTGGTGAAAACTCTAAATCTACCTGTCTGTATAACACATTATACCTATATAATCTTACATTTCTTTAAAATACAGAAAACCCTCATGGTTTTCACTCCTAACATGGGGGTCTGCCTAAGAATCTTTCTAATTAATTTTTTCTCATACTAACAAAGTATACAAGTGAAAGATGACAGTAAATATTCACTGCATCATATAGGAAAATATAATCAAAAACACAAAAGATCCCAGGTTTACTTAATCTTATTAGAAATAATCAAATCTTTGAAAACAAAGATAAAATAATAAGGAAATTTATTACAGTTAAATAAAGTCTATATAATCTATTATACACAAAAAACATATCTCAGTGTTTTCTTTTTTTTTTTTTTTTTTTTGGTTTTTCGAGACAGGGTTTCTCTGTGTAGCCCTGGCTGTCCTGGAACTCACTCTGTAGACCAGGCTGGCCTCGAACTCAGAAATCCGCCTGCCTCTGCCTCCCAAGTGCTGGGATTAAAGGTGTGCGCCACCACAGCCCGGCTATCTCAGTGTTTTCGAGATGATCTGAATTCAGCTTAAGTCATCTAAGCATGAGTGAGCAAGACACAAGTCACCAAACAATCTTCTTGTCACTGGTACTCGGGCTGATCAATGACAAAGATACTAATGTTTTATGACCAATAAAAGGTTTATAACACAAAAATATATAGATTTGACACTGCTAACATAGGCTATATCTGAAAAATAATGATATAGTTTTGACAAATTTAAGTAACTATATATAAAAATATAAAGTCTACACTGATCTGTAGCATTCCTTAACCCCATGAATGCCACAATAAATCATAACATTTCAGATTCCTTTTTATTTTCTACTTTTCTTTCTGTTGTTGCAATAATAACACTATGATCAAAACAACTTAGGGGAGGAAGACAGGCATGTGGCCTATCCCTCCAGGATGAAATCTACCACTGAAAGGAGGAAGAACCTGAAGCAGTTCCATAAGCAGAAATGGTGGAGGAACAGTGCTTGCTGACTCACGCCCTGGAGCACTTGCTCAGGCTCATGTTCAGCCAGATTCTGTATCTAGTGCAAATCTACCTGCCTAGTGGTTGGGTTCACCAGCATCTATCAATAGTCAAGACAATCCCCCCACAAACATGCCCATGGGGCCAGCTAATGCAGCCAAAGCCTCAATCCAGGCTTTCTTCTTAGATTGTCCCAGGTTCCATCAAGTTGATAACCAAAGCTAACTAAGACAAAGTCCTAAAGTATTATATATATTTTCCATTTCATTTTGTCATATTAAATACTTTCCAATAAAAACTTTAGGATATAACATTAATTTAATATCAACTGAGCAATTCCACAGAAATAAATTTTCTTAAAATTGCAATTTATCTCTTGACCTACAACTTGAAACAAACTGAATTTTCTTAAATAGATGAATCACAAATTGTTGCTATAGGGTAGATTTTATTGAATCATAAAACAAAAGTTTTGACTCCTGTGAGTTAACCCTTCAATAACTTTTAATACTTGTAATTAAGACTGCAAACATAATTAATGCCTATTGCTACAGATTCCTTCCTTCTATAATTTCAATTTTAAAATCTAACCAAATTCTTGCTATGAAACCCAGACCTGCCTGCCTTTAGCTCATGGTTCTCCTGACTCAGCATCCTGGATGCTGGCCTCACAGTTGTTTACCACACCTGACTTATACCCAGTGTTTTAAGAAGAATCTAATGAAGAAATGAGACAACTACCAAGACCAATGTTTCAGAAACTGGTTATTTAGAAAGACTAAGTCAGGTAATGCCAAGTAACTTATAGACAACTGAAGCTCTGCCTTGCAAATGCCTTCATCACTGTCCCCTTACCCAGTCTCATTTCCCCTCAGTTCTCCTTGATCTCTAGGCAGATGCTGCTTTGTCAGGGATGCCTTCTTTGACTTCTCTCCACACAAACACATTACACAGACTCCTCCTCTACCACTAATTGCTATATTTTTCCCCAAAGAATTTACCACCAGACATACTACATGTTTAATAGCTTAGGTGCTGTCTTTACCAGTGACAGAAAAAGACCGTGACAGAACTGTGAGAATTCGAATGAGATGATCTGATGATTTTATGCTCCCCATAGTTCACAGATTTAAACACTAGGGGCCCCCAGGTGGCAGCATTGTTTGGAAGGTTATGAAACTTTTAGGAGATGGAACCTTACTGGAAATAGAAAAAATCTTTGCGGCCAACAATGGAAAAAATATGTGGTCAGCCTTGTATTTCTCATCTGTTGCCATATTATTCCCTGCCACGTCGCTCTCGCTCGCACTCACGCTCGTGCTTGCTCTTGCTCTCTTCTCCAGTTGCTTTTGTATAGGTATTATCTCAAGAGACAGAAAAGTTACTAATACAAGTACAATAAAAATTATGTGCATTTTGCTCATGGATATACTGTAAAGCTCTAAAGTAGCTGGTTTGGTTTCTGTTTTGGTTTTGGATAGCTGCTTTATTTCTCTCTGTAACTATGATAAAATACCTTGATAAAAATCAACTTTGGAGAAAGGAATTCCCCTCAATTCCAGGTTTCAGTCCATTACTGCAGAATAGTCACAACAGCAGAGCTAGAGAGAGCTTGTCATAGCAGACTCATGCTCAGCAGAGAGACATGAATA
Source organism: Grammomys surdaster (assembly GCF_004785775.1). Lineage (NCBI taxonomy): Eukaryota > Metazoa > Chordata > Mammalia > Rodentia > Muridae > Grammomys > Grammomys surdaster. The sequence continues at coordinate 2,070,749 of NW_021620885.1, forward strand.
TACACAGGCTCACTTGTTTGCTTGGCTCAATTATTTCACTTTCACATAGTTCAGGAACTGCTTGTAAGGAACTGCCACTCACAGTGGGCAGGATGTTCCTCATAACAAATTTCTAAAACAATTTCCCACAGGCATGCTCATTAGCGAACCCAATGAAGATAATGAAGACATTGTCTCAACATTCATTGAAATATTCTTTCCAGAATTTTCTATACTATGTCAAGTTAAAAACCAAAGGTAACAATCATAATACCTGGCCTAATATAAACACCCACATTTTAAATGAGTAAGTAGAAAAAGAGTCACTGTATATGCCCTATTATAAAATGAAACTTAAGGTTCATTTAATAAAGGAGAACTACGAGAGATTTCAGAGCTCTTGAGTCAAAGAGTCTGCCGGGTTAAGAACAGACTGGCCTATCTGCAGGTGCCTTGCCAGCAGTAGCGTAGAGTGTTTTTTAAACATTTCACACACTATCAGACAATATTATATAGTCTTCCCTTTATGTAAAAAAGAACAGAAGGCAATATAATTTACATACATGCTTCTATTTTACAGATAATACTTCTGGAAAATTACTTCTGAGGAAGAGAATTGAGGACTAAGCAAGGAAGTCTGAGACCCACAAACATGCCCATATGCATGTACTGTTACTAAAAGGCATTACATGAAGCTTTGCTTTACCAACTAGAAATACATAGCACAATCCTTCATAAATCTATTCAATAATTCTTACAGTGAGTAAATACTGGTTAACTTATATATGAACTAAGATATAACCACCTAATAAATAAAGTAGAGCTATTTGTTTCACAATGTTTTCACTATATAGAATAAATTTATACTTACCATCTTTTTTCAGTATCAAAAGCATACCATAAGACATACTACCTCTACAGAATAGAACCTTATAAAGTTTACGGAGCCTCACTATAATCATAGAGCAGAGACAAAAGAGCTACTTAGGTCTTCTGATTCTGGTGTTTTTCTCAAATATTGGTAAATTTACCAATATTTGGTAAATAAGGCTCAAAATTAAAACTTAAGTTGGTGATTGCAAGAAAGAAAACATACCTCACAATAATAAAGATAAAACTCTGAACAACACTGCCAATTCTTTCATTAATTCAGGACAGTGTTCTTAACACTGAAAATATCAGACACTGTAACACAGGATAAAACTGAGTCATATGACAGGCAATCTTTAAAAAGTTAGATATTTCACTGGTTGAAAATATAGCATAATAAGATTTTATTACTACTGCTGTTCAACTAAGAACAGTTACTCAGTACATGTAGAGAAGATAAATATATGTTGTATTTCTGTCTGTCAAAGGGGATTACATGAAATGTCAATTTCAGAAATATCAAATTGAAGTCAATTTTCTTATAGGAAAGCTATACATGTTTTAGAAGAAGGGAATCATTCTGTGGCTGTCATCAGTTTTAGACATATAAATCTAACACACAAGTAAACGCTTTAATCAAAAATTACTGTATTTGGTCCAAAGCCGCCATAAAAGAAAGCAAACAGGTAACTCTGGTGTTAAAGGAAAGTTTAATTCCATAGTTCAACAGATATTAAAATGAGGCTTATTTTAATACTATTACTAAATAGTTAATAAATAACTAAATAAAAATCCTTAATACTTATTAAGCATTATTAAAGCCAGCAGCTTATGCTTAACTAGTTATTAGGAAACACTGATGTTTACACTCCTAACCAGACTCAGAGAATACACTCTTCTGATCTCTAGAGCTAGAACTGGTGAACAATACAGCATAAATCCTCAGTTCATCAAGAGATTGCTATCTTCCTCTACCCTCTGGCCATTCCTACTGGCGCTTTCCTACCTCAATAGGATCCTTCTGTTCTAATGTCTCCTACTATACCAAAAAGAGGCAGGGAGAGGAGGAAGGAAGGGACACATAGGTATAGGTAGGTAGATAGACATAGATGATAGAGAAACAGACAGATGATAGACAGACAGATGATAGCTATATTTAAATCTAGATCTAGCACATGAGTGAAAACAAATGATACTGCCTCTTCCCCCATTACTCCTAGACCCTTCTCTCTCACATAAGTCTAACTTATTTTATAATGATATTCATAAGACAATGTTAAGTAGTCATTTTGGAAAATATATTTAAGCATTGTAGTTTTTATTATTTTCAACTAATATATATATATATATATGTATATATATATATATATATCATAGATGCTATATGAAAAAGTTAAAGAATGCAAAATTTTCAACAATACAGGTGTGGAGAATTAAGTGAAAACTGTTAGATGTTCTCACTGTATTCCTTCAATGCCAGATGTATTCTTTCTTTCTAATTTACTTTTGTAAAACATTTAATTGACTTCAATTTGTAGAATGACCCATACAATTTATAAATATAATCTCATCATTTTAACTACAGATAATATACAGTATTCCTTTTGAAAAACGGACAAATTTTTCAGTGAAAAGTCTTACTAGTTTTTCATTTTGGTTTGGTTTGGTTTGAGATGGGAGTTTCCCATGATGTTTCCAACTTGTCACCATCCAGGCTAAGCCGCTCAAGTGCTATACTTAGAGGTGAATACCACCAGTCACACGTGGAAAATTTTTAAGTAAAAACTTAAAAAGGTATTGTTTCAATGAGTAGATAAGAGATAATTATCATTACTATTTCAATTACTGAAAATGAACTGAAGACAATAAAACAGACAGCACTACTTCAAATTAACAAGGTAACATCCTCGCTTATAAATCGTCACATAAACGGTGTAAGAGAAGAGGGAAAAGATGTCAAAAGAGCAGTTGGCTTTCTTAAACTTTAGTACATATTTTCTATGAAACACTGTTTATTCAATTGAGTTGATAAATCTTTGACAACTTAAGAATTAAACTCGAAAGCATCACAAACTCTTAAAAGCAAGATTTTTAATTTATAACTATTGGGAACAGTTATTATCTGGCAACCTGTGTAACTACTTTTTATTCCACCAAGATAGTACCAGCATAAGTTATATGTATATTAATTACTTAAAATTAATTATAAAGTATTAAAAGGCTGTCAAACCATCAAATAATCAAGTAGCAATTCCACACTCATATGCAGGCAAAGAGATATTACAAACCATAATCAAAGGAAGGATACAAGGTCCTTAAAAGCCAAATGAAAAAAAAAATGTGAATTGCTCTGAAAGAGTATGTATGTCCAATAGATATCAAGAAAGATATAAAGCACAAGAAAGAAGAAAGAAGCCCATAGGCCTTTGCTATATGTGCTCAGGTCCTGACAGGCAGGATGATAATGTAGAACACACTACAACTGACAAAGTGATGTGTACGTCAACAAAATTCAATTAATAACAAAAGCAGCAATGATTAAATTTTCAAGTACTTCATATCCATTTCTGCGTTATTACAGCTCTAAATATGGCCTATGAGAACATTTGAATTTAACATACTATTTTCAGTTTAATATGTATTTATTATATTATCTATATATTATTCTTTATAAATTATATTTATTATATAGTACATTATATATAATATATATTAATTAAGATCATGTAAATTGAAAAATTATTAAAGTCACTATAGATTCTTTAATTATAATACTTCAATGGAGTACAATGGAGTACATTGAACTGTCCAGAGAAAACAAAAAAGTATACCTCAGGATATTTTAAGCACTGTAGTCCTGAAATTTTGATTTCACTAGACTATTCTATGTACCATATATGTTTAATAAGCTCTAGACTCTATCTACTGGTCACTACAACACAAAAATCTAGAGACTGCCAAATGTCCCAGTTAGCAAAACTGTTGCTTAGTAATAATAACCAACGCTAACGATAGATAGACATGAAGTAGACAGAGGATGGATGGATAGACGGATGGATAGATATACTGATATATACTGAGCATTAGGTACTTAGTAAAATTAAAATTAAACAGAATTTTAAGTCTATAAATCTGAACAAATTAAGGATCAAAAAAATTAAGCTAAATCAGTTTGCATACTGTGAAAAAAATAAACACCATGAATCTAAGGCAAACAAATGTCATTGTTCTTAAGAAACAGTCAATGAATAGCGTTCTCCTTTTCTTATTTCTATCTTTAAATGATACCCTACCTTCCTGCTGTCTCCCAGGATTAAAAACAACTTCAGTCTGTCCTTTCAGATTTGAAGGCAAGAGAAGAGCTTTCTGTCCTCTGACTCTATGGGTAGTTCCTGAAGTGCTCTCCAGGTGACCTGAGGTGACTGACTGGAAAGTCTATTCTGCATTTACAAATAAGTTTAATAGGACCTGCATGTTAACAAGAGTAATAAGTTGTTACAGCAAACCCGGATTAGCTTCATGCTCACTTATTACCCAGACACTTTCTGTACCTGACGGCTCCACAGCTTACCATGGATGTGACTGACCGTGCATCTTCTTCGTAATTTACCACAGGAGGTGGTTCTTTCCCATCATTTTCCTGTACTTTTTGCTCCAGCAATTCTTTCTGTGCTGCGCACTTTGCCTCAGTACATCTCAATTGCTGGACTGACTGCTTCAACTCTTCAAGCGCCTGTTTTTGACCCAGAAGAAGCACAATGCTACAATAGAATAAAATAAATATACATTATTTCAACTCGATGAGAAATAAAACCATTAATGAAAAAGTGTGTATATGGGTATATCTGTGTGTCTGTCTTTTATGTGTGTGTCTGTGTATGTGTATATTTCTGTGTGTGTTTATTATGTGCCTCTGTATGTGTCTGTGTGTATTCTTTATGTATCTGTGTGTGTCTATATTATATGTGTGTCTGTGTATGTGTCTATGTATGTGTGTGGCTGTTTATGTATCTGTGTGTTTGTATCTATGTATCATGTGTCCGTGTGTCTATGCAGATTATGCTTTTGCAAGTTTTCATTTTCCTTTACAGCACTCCTTCAGAATCATAATGAAAATAAATTTTAATAACAATAGATACTAGATACTTGAACTAACAAAATATAAATAAGTCACTCAAGATACTGTTGAAAAAATTGTGGTCTATAGTACTCACTCTCTTTTATACATAAAGTGTCTATCACAGTAGGAGTCAGGGTTAGGAATAGGCCCTGAACTGATTGAAAAGGATGACAAAATAATACATTCACTCCAAATCTCCAGAATCCCATACTTATAGTACTGATATGTTCTTGGGGTAAAATTAATAAAATTAGGTGATGGCCTTAATGTACACACACTGAACTATGTGTAATTATGTGATCGGTTTCAAACAGGAATAGCTAACACAGGATTCAGATCTGACTATGATTTCTATTATGACCAACATGGAAACAGATTTTCGCAGCCCTCCTGCAGAGAGTTGGCCCTTGAAGCTCCCCACAATGGGAATTCAAAACTACTTTTCCCATAGGAAAGCCACCAGAGAGAAAACCAAGTGTTGGTGGAAATGTCTCTTCCTTTTGTATATGGTACTGATATTTTAAAAGTAAGTGCACCATGCACTGTGGTGAGTTATTAATAGATAAGAAACAGCAGATTGAAAATGAAGGAACACTCCAGCATTAGATAGTGAGGTAACTTACTGAACATTAGATAACATTAGACAGTGACATAACTTACTTAACAGGATCGGAATGTAGCTTGAATAAAAAGAAAGAAGACTGACCAAGGAAAGCTATTGTGTTGTATGTCTACTGACAATGGATGTAATGAGAACTCGGTTCTAACGTAACTGAGCAGGGTACAATCCCAGGGACCACAGGAAACAATGCTGGTCTCCTCAAAAGTAGTTCAGGAATTCAGGAATCTCAGAGAATGCTGTAAAGCTCTCTCGAACGTTCTCTCTCTCTCTCTCTCTCTCTCTCTCTCTCTCTCTCTCTCTCTCTCTCTCTCTTACAATTAAGAGCACTTGTAGACCTAGAAATGTCCAGAAGACAGATTGCTCTAAACATCAGAATTTAATAAGTGATAATTACCAAGCATATCATCATCATTCAGTAATCTGTGACCTATTTTTAAAATCTATACAGATTTCTTGGTAAAATCATGCTGGCTTGTATATTAGTTGGTAATTGCTTTTTTTTTTTTTGCAATAAATTGACATTTCCATTTCTCAGAAAATCCATTCAGAGAATGTTAAGTTTTAAGACAATCATTTTTGTGAGAAAAAAAATTGAGGAGACTCTGGAGAAGATTCTACTTGCACATTTTTAAGATCTGTGGGGAATCCTTCCTAACATACACACAAAAACAAAATATCCTAGAATCACAAGGGCTTTAACAATAACATGAGAAATGATTCTAAAAACATCAGCTGAAATGTCATAATATATTTCCACATACATCCAGAAGATTATTCAAAGAATGATTCCTCACATACAGGAAAATGATTTCATATACTTAAAAATAATACTCTAAAAGAGCTGTTCTGAATAGTCTTACATAAAGGCTAACAGAAAACTGCAAAGAAAATAGATTTTAAAACAAGGTTAGCTGTAGAGGGCAAAAGGAAGGAAACTGAGCTTTGCAATAATGAAATATGAAATTATATATAAAGGATGATGTTTGCGAAAAGCAAATGTTAATAGTCAAACAAAAACTTTTAACTGTATTTTTAGGAACAAACTTACAAAGACTGTGATAGCAGGCACAGAGCCTGGACAGATTCAAGACAGACAGGGGGATTATCCCCAGGAGAAGAGGAAGTAGACAAGGGCTCACTAACCAAGAAGCCATCAGCAACTGGTAACCATTTGCAAAGGAAAAATTAGTTCTCACCAACAAAATGTCACTGGGTATACTAGCGACACGACAGGGTAGTGACACGTCAGGGTAGGGGCAACACAAAACAAGCACAATGGTATTTTTGTAGAAGAGGGTAAAATAACAGTAAGAATTTCTGGAAAAGTCATATTATTAACTACCAAAAAACTATAAAACACATGCTTTCATACCTGACAATCCTAGTTCCTACATATTCTGAGGATAAGCTTTTTCAATTTTCCTTCAGAAGCTGTAAGTAATAGGAATTTAGAGGCACATACTAAATATAAAGATTTAACTTAAGACCCTACTGTATGTTGATAAAACAAATAATTCTATTAAGTAAAAATACATTAGGATTTATCTATTTAGAAGTAATTTAAAACTATGAATAAACAAAGCTTTAGCATCTTTGAAGAAATGTAATTTTACCATTTTATTACTTTCAAGTAACAAAGAGTATGAAGATAATAAAGTATTACAAAAATAAAGATAAAGCTTTTTCTAAAAAAACAACAAACAACAGAGACTCACTATGTAGCACCAAGTTAGACATTTCTGATCACACTTAGCCTTAAAAAAATTTATAGGTTCATGTTTTAAACTAAAGCAAAAATTATTATTACATATATATTTAGATATAGAGATAGATATTTATAGCTATATGTAAGCAATAGATGACAGATGGATAGATGAATGAATGGATATGGATGAATGGATGGATAGATGGATGGATGGACAGAGACAGACAGACAGACATCTAAAGACAAGCCCAGTTTAATATTAATGGAAAAAATATAAGTGTATCATCATGGAATCCTATTCAGGACATTTGTTTAGCAAAAGACATAGAAATATGAAGGCAAAGTTCAATCCACCAATTTCTGAATCAGTGAGAGTTAGCAGTAACTGTTTAGTCACATAAGTATACTTCATATTTTAATTTTCATATTATACCCTGAAGCTAACAATAACAATGTCACTCAGGGTAACAAAGGCTACCAATGGGGTTCACTAGGACTTACCCCTGAAGACCCGGCCGTGCTAACCCTTCTAACTCCTAAAAGTTCTATTAGCCTGCAAGGGCTCGGCAGGAGACGGAAGTCCGAGGCCAGCTCCACCCCTACCGATGGGGACCTCGGTTCCAGACTGTCCTGCCTGTGTGGGCCTCAGCTATAGGGCTGGCATTTACCATGTACCTCCCCCTGGCTGAGCGGCTACAGCCTGCTACTCACGGCCAAACGTCTCAGCTCTACAGAGCAGACAGCCTGTGGGGCCATTAACGGTACACAGCCTCAGGCACGTGTGAGACAGCACCACGAACTCAAGATGGTGGATTTTCAAAGAAAAATCAAAATTGGAGGGGTGCCAACGAGGAAAGATGAAGCTCAGCGCAGAAAACCTGTCAGATGTGATTACAAGAGGCCTAGAAAGACAACTGCCAAATAAAGCTGCCCTATTACACGCCCCTGGTAATCTTTGAGATTCTTACTTCTGTAGTAATGGACCAAAGGCTAGAGACTTGTGAGAATTACTACTAGAATGAGTTCAGACTCGGAGACGAGAAGGCAGAGAGCAAGCAGAAGGAAATATGGAGAAGAAAAAGGGTTTCAGCAGCTAAGTGACTATATACCAGCGCAGGTATCAGCCCTAAGCACTGTACCCAGGCCAGCAGCACCTCAAGGATGGGCAGCAGGGAGTGGGGTGAGGATTGGGTAGAGGACTGGGACAGGGATGGGGACAGGACACTGGTGGTTTGGGAATCAATACTTTAAAAGTGAGCATAAGACCCAGTTGGGAGGAATAGGAAAAATAGAATAGACAAAACTTCTGGGAAAATGACGGCGATATTTAACAAGTCCATGAGAAACAGGCGTAGAATATCTACATTCTACTGTAAAAGGGCACTAAGGATGGACGGCAAGCGAAAACATGAGGAAATTCAGGTTTCTAGTTCTCCAAAAGTAAGGACAAAGCCATTTAATAACCGTTTACATTTTTCTGTGATACAGAAGTTCATCTGCTGACTACAATAACTGAGAAGATCAAAAATTCGACAGAAGTGGAGAATATTTGAGATGTTACACAAAAACATAAGAGCATATGTAGATCAGAGAGATCTAGCACATCACCAAACCCTGGAGAGCCTCGAAAACCCAAAGCAGTTCCTGAGTATGAAAACAGGAAACGGCTATACAGCAGTCAGGACTAGAGAATGCATGCAGACATATACTGTTGTAACTTCAAGTCACCACAACTGACCATCAATAAAAACATAATGCCCAGGATGAGTAGAGGGCGCAGCTGTCAAAGCACCTCCATGAAAACATCAGAACTTGAGTTGTCATCCCAAGCACCCACATAAAGTGAGCTGCTGAGCATCGGTAACCTCAGTGCTACGTGTGGCAGGGAGTCATGACTCCTGGAGTTGATTGGTCACCAATCAACCAAAACACCCAAAGCGATGGGCTCAGGGGTTCAGTGAAGGAGTGTGATGGGGGGTATGGGAGGATGGAGGGAGGGAAAGAGGGAGAGAGGAAGGGATGGAGGGAGGGAAGAAAAGGGGAAGAGAGACAGAGAGAGACAGAGATCCAGAAAATCCAACATTGAACTTTTGGTTTCTATATGCATAAACATATGTACACATGTACACACACAGGGTGGGAGGTAGAGAGAGAACAGTGTTAGGAAGATGACTCAACTTGTAGCTTCTTGTACCAAAGCATGAGGTCCTGAGTTCAAGCCCCAGCACTCACAAAAACATATTATTGCCACTGCCTTTGGCTGCCCCCACTGAAACGTGATAATATGACTTTACTGCTAATGATGCCACATATTCTGATTATGGAACATGAGAAAATCAAGCTGGTACTGACATAAAAGCTTCCTTCCTGCTGGATAGCTTGCATAGTGCAATATAATATTTGGCAGAGTGTTGGGGGAGAAAAGTTGGGAACACTCTGACATAGCTTGTGACCCTTACAAACTATAATAACGACTGGCCTGACAAGACACACCCATGTGTGCGACCATGGCATGAATGCTATGGGAGGATCAACTTTCTAATCACACGTAAGACCTGTCCTCCAGGAGGAAACTCATGCCTGGTACCATCCTTGAGGCCATGAATGTGTAGCTGATAAGGTACGGCTCTACGACTGAGTCTGCTAGATAGGCACAGAACTGAAGTGCCTCCTAAATACAGACTGTTAGAGACAAGTGTGCTGCTCGCTTCTCACTAGAGAAGGATCTTTATGCAGTGGGTAGTTGTTACCTCAGAGACTATCAACCAAAGTGCAGACAGTCTGTGACTGCGGAATGCTCAGTCCTAGGGGACATGCAGGTCACACACTTTCCTCCACATGGCTCCGAGAACACTAGAGAGTCAGAAGTGAGGAGAGCATGCTGCAAAGCAGTGTTCTTTAGACACTCATGACCTCAGAGCAGGTCTGACTGACTACACAAGACCTGCACAAGAGCCAGTCATTCAACACCCCAGCATAGAGAAGGAAGGCCTCATCCCTAGTTCAGGAAATACTCGCAACTGATGGCTGCTGAGAAAAGACAAGTCAGTTTGCTTGAGTGGTGCCGTAGGTTGTCAGTGTTCTAGTGAGTGGTACCCTCTACCTGTGTGCATACAGGCAGCACTGACTGAGTGGGTGGGAGGAGAGGAGGAAGAAGAGGAGGAGGAAGAAGAAGAAGACAGGGATGAGGAGGAAGAAGAAGATGAACAGCAGGAAAAGGAGGAGAGTGAGAGAAGACAGGAAGTCAGGAGGGCATGAGGTAGTGGGGGGGCGAATCAGAGAAGAAGCAACAAGTATTGGTATGATCTAAACATATTGTATTCATCTGTATGATTACTAAAGAATAGATTAAAATTTAAAAAAATTAAAAAAGCAAAACTCTAAAGCCAGGCATACAAATATCTATAATCCCACTCTAGGGAGACAAGGGAACCCCTGAGGTTGTTAGCCCATCTACTTAACTCAAGTTCCATCCAATGAGAGACCCTGCCTCGAAAACTAAGGTGGAGAGCCACTGAGGAGGACAACAGCCATTAAACTCTGCCCTATACACACACACACACACACACACACACACACACACACATTCGTGTACCTGAACACATGAACAAAGGCATACATCTAACAACAACCACAACAAAGCAGAAATGTACTAGGACAAGTAAAATCAGAAGATCCAGGAAAATATTGTCAAGTTAGAAATCAGTAATACAAACACCAGAAAAGCAAAAATAGTCAAGTAAATCTGAAGCTGACTTTTATATGCAAAGCAGATTAGTGTAATCTAATTAGTTTATTTGATTGCCTTTTAATATAACATCAACCAATTCTAGATACTTCTTTGCCCCCTTTTTACAAAGGGATTTAAAATAGGTCTCATTTAAAACTAGCTATTGAGTAACAAAGGCAGAGTTTAACAAAGGATTCTTTGTGAAACAGTTCAGACTGTTAAAACACTAAGGCATGTGACCAGGGCATTATATTTAAAAATACAGGACCACATTTCTAGAACATATCTGTCTTAGGATATCTAATGCTGTGATGAAACACCATGAACTAATACAACTTTGGGAAGAAAGGGTTTATTTTCATTGCATTTCCAGATGACTCTAGCTTGTGTCAAGTTGACATGAAAGTAACCACTAGACATCACATTTTATAGAAAGTTGTCCAGAGTCATATGAGTTTCCATTGTTTTAACATGAAAACTTCCATTTCTGGAAGGGCCAAGCACACAGTAAGCCCACACTAGCATGTGGCAAGCACTCCTATAAACGTGTGCCACTAAGCTATGCTCTCTTAGGAGGCTTCTTGGTTACTCACTCAGACTTCTTTTCACAGGTCTCAGAAGATTCGTCAATCCTCTTCTCTAGCTCCAGGACAGCCGCCTCCTTGTGTAAAAGCATCTGCTGAGTCTGTGTGAGCTCTTCTGCTAAAGTCTTCAACCTGGAAGGAAGGTGCAGCATTCTCAGTTAACACACTAAATGTGCTGACTGCATGCACCCAAAGAACACAGAGCAGCCCCAGTAATCTACTCTAAGGTTACATTGCAGTTCTTTGCTTGCATTAACCATTTTTCCAATGCTAAACACAAACGTGACTTTTATTGGATAACATGGAAAACATGTCACTCCAAGTATCCAGGAAACTAAATATACCTACCATATGTAACACAGGAGTCTGTGCAGTATAAGATACACAACTAAGAATAAAGGCTGTAAGCTTTGGGCAGAGGAAGCAGTGCTCCTGCAAGTTTTTGTCTATAGTCTTGTTTGTTTGTTTGTTTGTTTGTTTGTTTGCAAATAGGATTTCTCTGTTTAGCTCTGGTTGTCCTAGAACTAACTCTGTAGACCAGACTTGCCTCAAACTCAGAGATCTCTCTGCCTCTTGGGGATTAACATGTGCAACAACAGACCGCCAATCTTATTTCTTAAAATGAAAAAAAAAAAGTTAAGATGGCAGGAAAGATAGAAAAGGACTAAACAAAGGAGTATCTATCATGTCCTAGGAAAAAGTGTGCTTTTGCAAAAAGATCCCACTCTGTTTTCAGATAACCATGTATTTGCATCTGGCTTTGCCTGTTTATCTAAGACTTGGAAAATTCTTCGGCTCACATCATCTATTTTCTCATCTGTAATTCTGGCACAAAAACAACTGTTTCATTAACATAGTTTTTTGAAAAAAACAGAAGTAATACATTACATATACTATAAGTTAACTGCATTTTGGTAAGGTTAGTGGAAGTCACTGTATTTTGCATATATCACCTTATTTATTCTTTGTGACAATCTTCTATGATAAGCATTATTGCACTTATTTAAATAAAAGAACATGAGACTCAGTACTTCGGCAGTTTAAACTGGTGATAAACTACTTCTATGTTCACATATTATACTGAGAAGTATTATTTATATTAGGATCAAAGATAATTTAGTATGCAAAATTTAGATTAATATGCATTCATGGGCCAAATAATTTATGGCTGTATGAAATAGACTCAGTCCTTAATGGAAGTATTTCTCCCATAAACACACACACACACACACACACACACACCTATTATATCATATAAAAATAGTCTTCAGACTTTCAAAGCAAGACAATGAAGGAGGTTTGAGTAGGAAGGGCTAGCAACAGGGGATAATATCTCTTAGAAAGCTATGTCTGCCCCTTCCCAGGAAGGTAACAATGACCATCTAGCCTCCTGTGGGTAATTTCAGATCAGACACTTCCTTGCAGTGCTGTGGTCCTCACCCTTCCTAATGATTCAACCCTTAAATTCAGTTCCTCATGCTGCGGTATCCCCTGGCCATAACATTACTTTGATTGCTACTCATAGCTGTAATTTTGCTACTGTTATGAACTGTAGTATAAGTATCTGACATGCAGATGGTCGTAGGCAACCCCTGCTAAAGGGTCGATCAATACCCAAACGGGTCACAAACATAAAATAGAACTCTTAGAACAAACTCAGACTCAAGTCCCAAGCTTGCTGGGGCTGGCTCTTATTGTGTGGGGTGTGCACCACATTTTCATTCTTACCTTTAATAAAGCTATGCTTTCGCTACTCCTCCTCCTCATTCTATAGAAATTTATCTCATTCTATAGACACTTTTCTTTTTACTTTGTTTAAAGTAAAAGAGACAAAGTTAAGTACAAATTATAAGCAAAAGCCCTGTTACTGTGGAAAGCCTCTTAGAGAGAAGGGATCTATTATAGAAGTAGGAAAACAAAACAAGCAGAGGTTCATCAAGGAAAACACTCAGAAAGCTGCAAGGGCAGATGGTGGGAAAGCACCCCTCATGTGACTACATGAACAACGCCTGGGCAGGAATGAAGACATCATATTTCAAGGAGAGAAGAGACGTAGCACTCCAGAAAAAACTAAGTAGCATGAAGAAGAAGAAATTCAAAGGTATAAAGCATTCCCTAGCTCCAACCCAAGCTGCTCAGCAGAGGGAGTTAGGAGGACCCAATGCCATACAAGCAAGATGGTGGGAATCCACATTTCCCACAAGGCTTAAAGACAGTCAAGGATTTAAGAAGTCTCAATGACTCCAGCGTGACAGGAGAGCATTAGAGAAGAAACCCACTGCATAGCGTACCAACTCTCAGAGAATGGCAATGAGGTGCCTGGAAAGGCTCCTACCCTTAGGAACCAAACTCAAGACAACCACAAGTCAGGGCTCCTGAAGCTCTCTGCCATTGTGGCAGGGCCAAGGTGGGAGATACCATGAGTCACAGTTATAAATCTATGTATCTTGGACATCTACCATGCCCTCTGATGCTCAACTTAGAGGTCTCTGGAGTACACCTGCCTAGCTTGTGCACATCTGCAGATAATGGGGGCTATGGTACAAATACAATAATCCTGTGGAGTGAGTGAACAGAAAGCCTTTCTACAACAGCATATCCTTAGACTTCCCAACAAAACTCACTATAGAAGACCTGCTGTGCAATGACCACTAGTTTCCACTTATTAAGTGATCTAGAAGCTTCTTTAATCCAAGGCCCTTGACAACAAAAACTGCTTTCATTTTGTTCAGTATTTTTCTTGCTCTCATGTAATTTTATTTATGTTTCTTTTTTCATTTCAATCTTTGCTTTAGTAATGTTGAATTTTAGAATCTGTATTATTTTGGCACCTTTCTTATCTATTATCAATGGTACTGTAGTGGTTGTTCCTTATTGGCTCATATGCTATTTCTATATCAGATTTGAACTTACACCATCACCAGCGCTTGTTTTCTCCTCTCTGGATACTATCAGAGATTGAGACCAGCACCTAAAAGACTCTGGGGAAGTGCTTTGTTGCTGAGCTACACACCACCGCAGTTGAGAAAAAATGTATGTGACTCTGCCCATGAACTAATCACAGTCAAACCTTTCTAGATATTACAGATAAAGGCTAAAATAATTCTCTGATGGCGGTCTAGCTCCAAGAAGGCACAACTAGAGGGAGCCTAGAGTACTGTTCCTAGAAATTAAGTGTAAGCAAAAGCAGAGAGAAAAATAATCAGAGAAATAGCATCCATGGGGGATTTAACATGGATAGTTCCCATATCCTTTCAGAACACACACTGCTGACTAGTGAAGAACTAAACAGAGTGCAATCTTTCCATGCCACTCTCTGCAACATTATATAATACAGGAAATATAAATATTATAATACATGTTAATAAACTCATCAATATTCTAATATATGCTAATAAAAACACTTAAAAGTATAAAAAAAAAGCATTCTCTACATTTATACTTCCCTACAAATGTATAAATCTAATCATAGGAAAACAAGAAACATGGAAAACAAGTCAACATACATCTCCAGAAGTCTGTAATTTCCTAGTGGATGACTCCAAAAATATCTAAATGCGTGACAAGCTAGACAAAGAATTCAAAAGACTGATTTTATAAAAGGATGGCTGAATTTAAAGAGTATACAAATCAGCAGCTGACTGAATTGAAGACGATTACATAGGACATGAAGGAGCGGAAAGGAAGAAAATAATCATGCTGGAAATTAAAAGTTCAAGGAAATAGAAACCTCAGTTTGATCTCCATCTGTAGACTGAATCAAGTCATGAAAGATCCCTTAGGCTTGAAGATATAGTGCTATATTCAGATAACAGAAACAAGACAAGTTATCTAGGTAAACAGCATGGGGCAGCAAGAGGGCTCAGAGGTCAGGATACCCGAGGACCCAAATTTGACGTCTGCAATCTATACACACAAATGTAGAAGACAAACACTTCATAAAGCTGTGTTCTGTCCTTATACATGCTGTGGCACACAACAACCCATACCTACAGATCACAGATAAACAATAATAAAAATAATAATTAGGAACAGAACATGGAACACCAGTAGGAGACCAAGCCTCCGAGCATCACTGAAAACAGAGTACAGCTACTAAGGGAATAATAATAATAATAATAGTAGTAGTGATGGGCTTATAGAAGGGTAAAAGGAAGGTGAGGGCCTGATATGATCAAGATACACTGTATACATACATAAGATGTTCAAAAGCTAATTTAAAAAAAAGAAAACCTATTTAGCAAAATAATATTGGAAAATTCCCCAAATCTTCAAATATGGACATTCCTGCACAGGAGTCATTTAGAACCTCAAGTATACATGACCAAGAAACGAACCTCTCCTGAATATGTGATAGCTAAAGTGCCAAAAGAAAACAACAAAGCAAGAATATTAAAAGTTATTAAGAAGAGGGAAAAAGAGGAGGAGGAGGAGGAGGAGGAGGAGGAGGAAGGGAAGGAAGAGGAGGAGGAAGAAGAAGAAGAAGAAAAGGAGGAGGAAGAGGAGGAGGAAGAGGAGGAGGAGGAGGAAGCAGCAGCAGCAGCAGCAGCCGCCGCCACCGCCAGTAAGTCACAAACCCATCAGCATAATAGCAGATTTCTCAAGAGACTCTAAAAGCCAGGAAGGAACATGTGCAATAAAGAATTTCAAACGCTGAAAGAAACAAAACCTGCCAACCAAGATTAATATACAGAGAATCCACAGATTTAAAGAGAGAGAGACTTTCCAAGATAAACATAAATTGAAAGAATTCAACACTACTAAAACAGCATTATACAGTATCATACGTAATTCAGAAAACCATAAGAACTGAAAGATGCATAATGTAAAAATTAATGAACATGGACTATTCCAAATAGCCACAAAGAATATTCAGAGACAAGAGGGGCTAATATATTGCCTTTTGCTAATAGTCCTAAATATAATAGTCTCAATTCTTCTACTAAAAGACAGGGGATCAGTTAACTGGATTATAAAGCAAGAACCACTAGTTGACTGCATGTAAGAAACTCACCCTATCAACAAAAACATACACAGACTGAAAGTGAGAACTTAGAAAATTATATAGCCCACACACAGAATCCTCAGCAAAAAGAACTACACTTGTATACAAGAAACATTAAATTTAAGCCCAAACTGATCAGAAGAGACAAAGAGTACCATGATATATTTATAACAATCTAAAGGATAATATAGCAATTATAAATATATATGCACTGAAAATATGGGCACTCAATTTTAAAAAACAAATACCACATAAAGAGTATAAAAAGAAACATGGGCTTCAATATATTATAATGGATCCTTTAATTCCACATTTTCATCAATAGATAGTTCTTTGAGACCAAAGCAAATAAAAACAGAGTTACATTATATTATTTTCAAATAAACTGGACAAATATTGACAAAATATTTTATCCAACAGCTGCAGAATATACATTCTTCCATTAGCATATAGAACTTTTTCTACACTAACTTTTCCAAAATAGCTCATATTTTATGCTATAAAACAAAGCAACAAAATTACAGTCCACTTCCACAGGATATTTTATAATATGGCTACCATATAAAGTCAACAATGCATTAAAATTAGAAATCATCCAGTTTTTAAAATTAGGCACCACCTTAAATTGGAAAGATGGAGAAAAGTATTTCAGGCAGATGAGCTCAAGAAGAAAGCATGCACTGACATTCTAATATCTGACAAACTAGACTTCACACCGTAACTAGTCAGATGAGACAGAGAAGTAGAATTTGTTCTAATCACAGTATCAAGTAATCAGGAAAATACGACAATACTACACATATGCATAAATTTTGACATACACATTTCATAAAAAATCATAGTAATGAAATTAAATTACACAGATTAACATACACCCAATAATAGCAATTTCAATACCCCACTTTGTCTCACAGATGTGTGATCTTAAAGAAAAAAAACAGAGAAAAAACCTCAGAATTCAATGACATCTTAAACCAAATAGATACCTACATATCTAACAGATACCTACATACTATTCCACCTGAATGCCATAAACATATACATTCTACTTAATAATATATAGAAACTTCTCTATAATAGACCTATGCTAGAACACAAATCAAACCTTAACAAACACAAAAAAACTGAAATAATTCTATATATCATATCTGACCATTCTCCAATAAAACAAAATCAATATCAAACAAATCTCTAGCAAGTATGAAAAATCATGGGGATTAAACAACTCATCAGTGAATGAAGAAAAACTACCAAAGTTAAGTCAAGACTGACTACTTACCCTACTTCTTTTCAAAGTAACACTTGAATCATTTGCTGGAGAGAAAGAAATTAAAGGATACAAAAAGAAAAGAAAGAGAAAAATTATCCCTATTTTACAGGGATGATATACTTAAGAGATCCAGAAAAAATTATACCAGAAAAAGTCTAGAAATAATCAACAATTTCAGCCAAGTGACAGGGTACAAAATAAACTTTAAAAAAAAAAATCAGTAGCTTTTCTATACTATCAACAACAACCTTATTAAGACCATGGGAGCATTCCTATATACAGTAGCATCCACAGCCAAGACATCTTAGAATAAACCTGGACAAGGACATGAAAGACCACCATGGTAAACAGTTCCAACCTCTCAAGTAAGATATTGAGAAAGACAGCAGAAGTTGGAAGGCCATCTCATATTCATGGTCAGTTTAACTAGTTCTGTGAAAACAATTATCTTACTGAAAGCAATTTACAGATTAAATGCAATCCCAATCAAAATGCCCACAGTACTCTTCACAGTCATAGAAAAAAGGAATCCTAAAGTTAATATGGAAATAGAAAGGACACATGATACCAAAGCAATTCTGGGGAAAAGGAAGAACCCTGCTGTGGTTTCCATTCCAGACTTCAGATACATTATAGAGCTATAGTAACAAAAACACTGTGGTACTGACATAAAAGCAGTCATGCAGACCAATAAGATAAAATGGAAAAGTCAAAGATGAGTACTTGTAACTACAGCCATCTGATAATTGGGAAAAGGGGGAAAATACACTGAAGAAAATGCAGCATCTGCAACAAAAGGTTCTGGGGAAACTAGATGTCCACGTGCAGAAGAATAAAATTAGACCAATCTATCACCCTGCACAGAAATTAGACTCATGTGGACCAAAGACCTAAACTTGAAACCTGAAAACTAAAATTGCTATAAGAAAACATGGGCAGTGCATCTGATAAGATACAGGCATAGTGAAGGACATTCTAAATGATAATCCATTAGCCAAGGCATTAAGACCAACAACTGACTGCTGGGACCTCATAAACTAAAAAGCTTCTTACGGCTAAGGAAGAGATTCTTTGCCAGCTATACATCTGACAGAGGCTTAAGATCTAGAATATATAGAGAACTCAAAAACTACAGTTAAAGAAACAAATGACCCAGTTTAAAAAAAAAAAAAAAGAAAACTTAAAAAAAAACAGTACCTCTAAACAGAGAGTGATTAATAAAAGAAATAAAAGTGGCTAAAAATAACTAAAAAGTATTCATTATCCACAGCAATTAGGGAAATGTGAATTAAAACAACTTTGAGACTTCATCTCAGTCCAGACAGAACAGCGAGGAAAGACAAAAGAGCTGACAACAAAGGAGAAAGAGGAACTCTCATTCACTTTTGGTGGAATGCAAACTGGTACAGCCACTATGTAAATCACATGGAAAAACTTCAGAAAAGAGAAAAAGGAAGCTACCACATGACCCAGCTATACCACTCTTTGGCATATGACCAAAGGACTTGACATCATACTCTGCAGATACTTGCTCAGCAATGTTCATAGCTGCCCTACTCACAAAAGCCATGAAAACAACGTAAATGTCCTTCAACTAACTAACAAATGGATAATGCAAATGTGATTTTATACACACACACACATTTAATACTATTCAGCTGTAAAAAAAAAATGAAATTTGTAAGTAAACAGACAGGGTCTAGAAAAGGTTATAGTGAGAGACAAAAGCCAGACAGACAAACAGCACATGTTCTCTCACATCTGCAGTTGCTAGCTCCAAATCCTCAGATGTGGGTATACAACATGAAGTAACCATAGAAGCCAGTACACAGTACAGTATAAAGGGAAGGACAGTATAAAGTGACTACAGGTAGGGAGGGAAAAATAAGACATAAGTGAAACAGAATAACAAGGAGGGACTCACTGGAAAGAGTGAGGGAAGACGAAGGTCAGGTGAGGGCCAAATAACACCAAGGTTGCTTGATAAAAGTCTCCAAGATCATATTATTTTATGTTTACCTACCATTATGCACAATACATAGAAGTGTATTTACACATACACACACTTTAAATTAGTTAAGCCATTTGAGTGGACAATGATCTACACAAGGGCAACAGACCCACTACCTAGTGTGGGGGGGGACTACTTTCTCATGGTTGGTTAGCATAATCTAAGTGACTCCTCAAACAATACAGGAGTTTAGCAGTGTAGTTCTTGGTTGCCTTTCATGTGTTAAGAGTGGGGTCTACTGATAAAAACACCACACACTTAAGACACAAAATTCATAACTAGAGCTGGATCTGACCAAAAAGCCCTTTTCCTGCTTCCATGGTTCCAGAGCATACTATGCAAGCTGCATGGCCAGGAAGCAATTAAATAGTCCCACCTAGATGAAACAGCTATGTTCTTGGACAATGACCTGCACAGCAAGAAATGCATAAAGGTGCAAAAGGTACAATCAGCTGTGGGTGGCAACCAAAGCTGTACAGTTGGACTTAATCCCACCAAATATGAGAAAAACAATGCCTGGCATTAGAACCCCAGCAAACTGAGGTCATGGACCTCAGAAAACAATCTACTGTCACTACTAATGATTACTGGGGGAATGAGAAGTAATCTACACTGGGGAACAGCCCTCTCACTAAGTGATCAGCCTTGAAAACATATACACACCAGCAAGAAAATAGAACTCAGCACATATATATCTACATATGTATATATAAGCATATATATATATGTGTGTGTGTGTGTGTGTGTGTATATATATATATATATATATATATATATATATATATATATATATTTGTGAGTGTATGCACATGAACACATAATAATACTAATGAAAAAAAGAGGCTTTTATATTAAGGAGAGGATGAAATAGGAGGAGTTCAAGGGAAGGTAGCAAGGAGGAGCTGGAGGGAGGAAAGGGAATGTGATGTAATTCTATTTCAATTTAAAACATATTTCATGTATATTAAGTGGACAGTCTAAAGAGATGGCTCAACAGGTAAGAACACTGGCTGCTCTTGCAAAGGACCTGGGTTCAATTCCCAGCAACCACACAGCAGCTCACAACTGTCTATAACTCTAGTTTGAGGGGATTCAATATCTCACATAGATATGTGTAGGCAAAGCATCAATGTACATGAAATAAAAATAATCTTTTTAAAAGGATATCTAAATATAATCTTAATTTACATCAAAATAATTTAAAATGTTTTATATATTCTGAGATGATACATAAAATGTTTTTGTGAATTATTCCTGGAAGGTAGTAATAGGGATGTTTACAAAAAGAAGATAAACAAATCCTGACTTCCATGTGCATCCTCTTGTAAGGCTGCATACATTTTTAACATCTACATGCATTCACTGCATTTTTCTAGTTCTAGTTCTAGAGGGACTTGAACCCAGGGCATTAGTAATGAAAGGGAAGAGGAATGTAATTATATTATAATCTCAAAAGTAAAAGATGTGTGTCATGATACCAAAAGTCCTCCATAAAATCCTATGATGCTGCAAGTACATTTTAAAGTAATACCAGAACATATAATTTAAGCCAATACAATCCATCTTCCCTTTGGGGAAAAAAAAATCCAAAGTCACAATTAAAATAACAGTATTGAAATTTAATATAAGAAACTAAAAATAACAATAATTTGATTGGTCATTTATACTTTTCTAAAACTTGTGTCCAAGAATGCCCTTAAAAGCAAAATGGTGCTAGTTAGTTAAAAGGGTATTGTCATGTAACTTCTAACAAGTTGTCATCCACAGCAGACATTTTGGAGCTGTGTGTTTCCATACAAGTAAATCTTTAACATGGCTATGTGTGTACATACATACTCCTAAATATAAGCTGCTCAGTCCAGTGACTGTTACGTGGCATGGACAAACAACTGGTGTGCTTTTCTCTGTGGAGGAGCACCGCCTCCTGCTCGCCACTCCTGCTCCCAGCATCCCGCAGATACCTATAGTTCTTCGGTCCGGTTGAGGCCTTGTGGACTTTTCTCTGTCTAGTTTGTCATGTTCACTGGTGTCATAAGATGGTTACTAATTAATCAAGCAGTTATAAGCTTCTGATGAATACATCCAATCAAACTCAACCTAATCTACTTCCAACCCAAAAAATCGAACTATTTCTTTTAAACAGCTTATTTCCTCAAACTGTCCTCCTAACATCTGCCTTCAAATTCTTTTACATTCCCCCAAAGTTTAAAGTCAGCATTTCAAAAGTATTTCTTGAACATAGCCTGACATTTTAGCTGCTTCCAACTAGAGACCTAATGTAATATTCTGCCATCTAAGTCCACAGTACCTAAGTCAGCCATCTGAAATCCACTGTCTCTTCTTATTTTGACACAACAGGCATCAATTGATAAAAATGAAATGCTATAGTGCAGTAGTGTGGGTGGCAATCACAATGGTACTATGATTTGTGTAGTGACAAGCAGCAGAGGCCAGCAATGCTGCCTGTCACAGCACAACTACCTGACTGCTACTCTGAAAGCATCCAAAAATGACAAATCTCATGTGATTATTTATGTGCCGCAAAAGATGGTGCTTTTGATATTTTCAACATTTTAAAATATTAGTGTCATTCTTAGTTCATGGGCTTTAAAAGATAGGCAGCAAAATGGATTTGATTCTCAAGTTCCATAAACAGATTGCTAACTTGGACTCTACAAGACCCAAAACAATTACTATCACTCAGTGAAGAGAACAGACTTATGCTCCATTATAAAAGTTAAACTGATTCTAATTTTTCCTTAAAATTTATTGGAAAACACAAAGTCTTGGGATTAGGTCTTACTTTAGATCACAAGATTTAGCATTTTACACAATCTTGTAGAATTTTAATATGGCATATTGATAGGTGTTGGCATACTAAGGAGACTTCACTAAAGATTAGAAAATATCACCAAAAGAAATAAATGTCTTAACCATACTGCTGACATTCAGAATTACTTGTGGATGGGTCTATGAATGTTCTCGTTGTTTAGAAATAACTTCTAATCTTTAATTTACTACAAACAACTGCGTCTTCCCTCTCTGGTCAGAGGTAATGCCATGTCAGAGCGAGCAGGACTGCCTTCAAGCTCCTGCCTCCACTTCCCTAGATAACGGGTCACAACTTGTACTTATTAAACTAAACACACCCTCCCTTACTCAAAGTTGCTGTCAGTTGGCGTATCTGTCACAGCTACAGAAAGCAAACTAGAATAGTGGTAAACTTCTTGCCTACCACACATGAGCCTTAAATTTGACCATTAGCACTGTAAAATCCATACACATACATGTGTGAGTCTACCTTCAACTCAGATCCTGAATAACTAATGTTCAATGAAATGTAGATAAAGTTTTAACTAACGAAGATATAAGCAATTCAATTTACTACATTATCACATATTTATTATCTTTAATTCATTGGTTATGGGGAGGGTCACTGCTTTATCACCAAATGAACAGTGATTTGTTGAGATAATGATTCTAATTATACTCTGAAAATCAATAAAACAAACTATTTGGCCAAAAATCTCTTCTCACAAGCACTTAACATGTAGTCATCTTTAATATTACCATACTATAATTCCAGCATTTATATTTTCATTTTATTTGCTCTTCATTAAAATGAATGATCAATTTTACTGCTGATTTGAGACTATTAATCATATAACTTTAAATATACTGTAAAAGACTTTGATGAGTACAAAAGGTACTGAGGAAAACGTAGTGATAACAAATCTTGGGACTCATGGACAGTTTGTTAACATGTAGCGTGTGAATTAAGAAATGGAGGCCTTGCCACGGTAAATTCTACCAATTGTCTCAGCAGTACGCACTATCCCTCAAGCATATTTCAACACTATTGAAACTGCTGCCAGAAATTTTTTCTTCTAAGAGGCTGTTCTTGACCTGACAGATGCTTAGCTAAATCTCTGCCTACCATTCCCAGCTGGCAAATGTCCCTGGAGGACAAAATGAGCCCAGATAAGAACTACTACTTTATATGTGGCTAAGACTAAAACAACCATGGCCAAATCAAGCAGAGACCCAGATAGAGGACAAGAACATCCTGTGAGAGTGAACGGTCAAGCTGCTGCTGAAAAAAACTTCCCTAACATAGGGAACCCCATGTCTTCTACTCCTACAACTCTGGTGTAAAGGAGCCCACGCCTTCCACTCCCTCATCACTGACTCAGAGGAGCCCACGCCTTCCACTCCCTCATCACTGACTCAGAGGAGCCCACGCCTTCCACTCCCTCATCACTGGTGCAGAGGACACCCATACATTCAACTCGCTCAACAGTAATCAACCCCCTGTGATTCATGAGGCTTCATCACAAATAGGTGTTTAGAAGAGCATGTGTTAGTTCCTTTAATTCTATGGCCTCCTTTAGATACTTCAACCTCTGTGTAAAAACAAATCCTATAATCTTCTCCTAATAGATTACCTATACCTGTAGTATCTGAATAATAGATTAATTATATTCATAAGTCTGAGTCTTTTGTCTGAGTCATTAAAAGCAAATTTTGAACAAGTAAAATAATATACCATGCCCAATATTGACAAGAAATGAATAAAGACTTTCTACCTTTAACTCTAACACAAGGATAAACATATATAATGCTTATGTTTCTAATCCCTGAACAAAATCATGAGATAACTTCAACAGGACCTTAGTTATGTTTTCACAAGTCACAAAGTACTTTTAATTGCCTTTAGTGATTGAAGTGGATTAAAAAACTGTTAGGATCTCTCAAAACCCCACCAAGTTTATACACAAAAAGAACAAGGTAAGGAAGGTGACTGAATCATTTGTAATAGAATATAGCCTTGCTTCAAGAGAAAAGAACTCAATCAAGAGTAAAACTGTAGGCATCATACCATTGTGACAGCAATGACTCCTACCTCTCAAGTTCAGTGTCTACATTTCCAAAATGGCTCTGCCAGTAAGTATTGACAATAAAACAAAGTTAAAAGTTTTAACAGCACTTGTGAGGCAGAGGCAGGTGGATTTCTGAGTTCGAGGCCAGCCTGGTCTACAGAGTGAGTTCCAGGACAGCCAGAGATACAAAAAGAAACCCTGTCTCGAAAAACAAAAACAAAAAAAAAAATTTAAAGGATAAATATTATTCTCATATACTGGCAAATAGTAGAAAAATTAATACAACATCACAAAAAATTCAGACTTTTAAAATTAATGATAATGATAAGGAAACTAATATATATCCAAAACTGTGTCACCTGGAGGCTGAGCTGGCTCAATGGGTAAAAGCAAGAACACTTGCTGTGTGGAGCACGTAGGCCGGAGCTCCATCACAAGCACCCACATATAAAAGCCCACAGGACAGTGCACCCAATACTCCCAGCACTGAGAGCAGAAACTGGGGAATTCCCAAAGCCTGGCTTCATCAGTAAGCTTCCAACTCAGTGAGAGACTCTACCTCAGGACAGTAAGAATGAGAACATTAAAGGAGCACACACAAGGGCCTGCTCTGGCCTCTGCATAAGAATGCACCCCACAGCACACATATATAGCATACAGCACATACAAACATACATACAAGACACGCAACATATACACAAGAAATACATCAATCTGACAAAATTTTTTATTACTTGCAAAATTTGAGGAATTTAAAGCTGATGAAATACAATAACTATAAGGCAATGATAACACTCATTTTACAGTTATGATGTTCTAAGTACTTACATTACTTGCAAACTGTCTGCTGTTAAATTATTCCACATGATCTCATTTGCCTGAAGATTTTCATTTTCTTCTAATAGGGAAGTATCAAATTCGATTTCTTGTTCTTTAGCACTTGTTGTTCTAGTAAAGTATGCCAAATAACTCTAGTCAATATGCATATACCATCATAATCTATCTCAGTACATACATACCAAAGGCAAAATATTTACTATTACTCAAAATTATGCTAACAAAGTAAACACAGCAGTATAATTTAGAGAAAACCCTAGGTATGAAAGATCTAACCATGTAGCCTGCGCCTTGGTTTCTTCATTTGTAGAATAATTCCCATCACGATTTTTTAAAGTGTAAAACAAGATGCATACAAGGGACAGTAATTGGTGACTTGGAAAAATTAATACACATGTAAGCTCACAGTATCATTTATTATGTAAATATTGAGGAAATACAATTTCATAGGTTAAATATAGATTTAACCATAACAATAATTGACATATGAATTGAAAAAATCTTAAATATAGTTTTATAAATTAGTTATCAAGTTTAAGACAGTTTTAATAAATAAATGAAAATAAACTCATAAAATAAACTCAACTCTAATAAGAATATTTTGTTTGTTAAATACTCTATTATGAAAAACAACATATTTATAAATCATTTAAAATGAAGAAAAATATCATACCTGTGAACATCTATGAAATTATTATATTCAGTGCTAGGATCTATCTGTTCAACAGACATTTGAATCTCTTTATGGACATTGACTATTTCCTCTGTAACAAGGCTGGTTATCTGGCTATATTCATCAAATATACCTTTTCTGAAAAGCAAAAATAAAATTTTACATTTTAATGTTTTATTAAAAGACACTGACTAGAAAGCATTTAGAACAATAAACACAGAAAATGTAGTATCAGTATTTTAAGAGTGGTGGTTTCATACACTGCCTTATTTCATATAAGAGGGCATGAAGGGGTTATGTAATTATGTAGTAATTTAAACACACCATTACCAATTTAAATATGTATTTGGATGTCCTCACTATTCTTTTTTTTTTTTTTTTTGGTTTTTCGAGACAGGGTTTCCCTGTAGCCCAGGCTGTCCTGGAACTCACTCTGTAGACCAGGCTGGCCTTGAACTCAGAAATCTGCCTGCCTCTGCCTCCTAAGTGCTGGGATTAAAGGTATGCGACACCACTGCCCAGCATCCTCACTATTCTTATAGAAAAACTTTTGTGTCTTTTGTTTGTTTTTTTCTGTTTTGTTTTGTTTCAGCACAGGGATTCTGTGTGTGTTACTGTTTCTTTTCTAGTGTGTGATACTCCTCAAATGCTGCATTCCACTCTTAGTCCTGGGGATATATATATTATTTAGTTAAACTTCAATTTTGGTGGGATCTGTTTCTTTCCTGACCTCCAGTATGTAGCAAAAGCATCAAGGTTATTTGCTTGGTCTAATTAAAAAGAAAGGAAAAGAACTCTATCACACTGACTAGATCCCCTACTTTTAAGGGCTGTGTTTTATAAATACTGATTATTACTGGCTTCAAAGCAAGTATGGGCAAAAACGGCTATTCTGCATATACCTGTATAAATATAAAGCAGGGTTTGTCTGTTTCTGTTTCTATTTCTAAAATAACTATTTATGAAACAAAATCATTACTCACAAGTCTCCCTTAGATGTTACTTCACTTATTGTAAGGTTTGTGTTTGCTTGCTTGGCTAATTGGCTGCTTTTTGAGATGGGGTCTTACTATGTAGCCCTGGCTGGCCTGAAACTTGCTATGTAGACCGAGCTCCTTCAAACTCACAAAACTCCTGTACTTATAAACGTCTCCAAGTACTAGGATGAAAGACCTGCTTGATCACACCCAAATAATTTCTTTGTTTTAATAGAAAAGTAGTGTTAAAGACAAAAACATTTCATATTAATCAGGAAAAAAGGCCCACACACATTTTCAGTGAAAGCAAAATGAATTTAAAGATTTTCAAAATGCTAAACCAAAAAATAAAGGAAGTAAACTCCATCAAATGTGGCTCGTCATTTCCCACTCTCCTAAATACAGGACAGAATATATGTCCACGTGCTTATTAACTGCAACACACTGTTAACTAGTTAAAAGGTAAGAAACTCCACCTACACATACATTCCCAAGCACCAAACAGTATGCTTTTTATATTCACCAGAATTTTAATAAATATGAGTGTATTTTAATCTCATAGAGGAAAAGAACAAGAAGCTGGAAATCAACTTCCAAAAGGTTCTCCACTTGAAGCTTCTGAAATCAAGTTTAAATGCCCAGCCCTCTGGAGGCAGGTATTCACTTAAACATAGAGCTAACTGGAGCAGCAGAGTCAATGACAAACACAGCTGTAGAGAGGGCTATCCCTCGACATGCTAGGCACTGAGCACAACTGAAACAAGAAAAGTAAATGGCTCTGAGGTGCCCAGTGGTCTCAGCAATAACAAAGATTCTGAAGCAAATGTTTAACGGGGAGAAATGCTGAGTCGTGCTTGAAGGAATCTTATGATAAACAGGAAATGTATCTTACAGTGCTTTTATCATTTCTTCTTGCATCTTTTGCACGGAGTCCAGCAGCAGAGGAAGTGTGGTATCATAGTACTGACTCTGATGGAGCTGAGCCCCCTTCAGTGCCAGTACATACTGATTATGCAGCATATGAAGCTTCATTGTAGCTTTGTCATAGCGCTCCTTGGCCTTTTCTGTTTCCTTCCCTGAGGAAAACATGGAAGATAGCAGTGAGATAGATTTTATTGTCACTATATGCAGCCCACACTGTGTTCTCTTATTTTCCACATTCAATGGAGAATCAATTCGGCAGACTGTGTACTATGTATAGAGTGCTATGCCAAGCCCTAATGGTCAGTGGTCAGCACAGAAGTTCCTATGCAGCAAGTGCTGGGTAAATCAAAGTCAGAACACAGAAGTACAGACACACAATCCTTCTCAGCTCCAAAGGAGCATATGGCAAACTGGAACAGCTGCTTACGAGACTGCAGAAGCAGGAGAGCATACAAATATTAGTATTTAAGCCTGTGTCTAAGATGTCAGGCTTTGAGAAAACAAACCTAAAAGATGCACATGTACATTAAAGAGTAACAAAGATGAAGAGAGAATACAGCCTCGCTCACTGTGAGTATTAACAAGGGGACACTTCTGTGCTAGGTAACAGGAGTCCATGATGAAGAGCATGATAAAATAGAGTGCTGAAGACTTGTAAAGAAAAACCATGGTACAGAGGAAGGCAAGAGAGAAAGGAAAGTTCAGAAAATGAAGAAAGATGTCTTTAGAGGTAAGACAACTCAGACTTGCCAATCAAGCACAGAAAGATAATGTGGAAGACGTCTGAGAGATACTGATAATGCCATGAATCAAAAATGTCTTGCAGTTGGGCAGTGGTGGTGCATGCCTTTAATCCCAGTACTCAGGAGGCTGGGGCAGGGGGATTTCTGAGTTTTAGGCCAGCCTGATCAACAGCCAGGGCTACACAGAGAACCCCTATCTTGAAAAACAAAACAAAACAAACAAGCTTTTTATGGTTCTTGATTATCAAATCTGTTCAAAATATTTAAATATTGACAATATATAAACATATCAACTAATATGATTTTAAGCAAGTCACAAATTTTTGGTACAAATTGAGTAAATATGTCATCAATTTAAAGAGTATTTTTATGTATTTATTAATTTCTTCCCTTCTTCCAAGGAAGTTCTGCAAGTGAATTCTAGTCCCAGAAAGAAACTTTATACTATTTGGGGGACGGGGGGATGTGTGTGTGTGTATGTGTGTTTTTGTGTGTAGTGAATCTATATTTGTCTGTGTATATAATGTGTCTGGAGGGTATGTATGTACAGCCCTATGTGTGTCTGTGTGTGACTGTCTGTCTCTGGAAATATGGTGTGGGTGAGGTGGTGCTGTGTACTTATGATATGTGTGTGTCTGTGTGAGTGTGTGTGTGTGTGTGTGTGTGTGTGTGTGTGTGTCTGTATGCCAAGTGTGGGAGTTGCTTGTGCAGGTCAGAGAAGGGTGTCAGATCCCCTGAAGCTGATTGTGAACCACATGCTATGGATGCTGGAAACTAAGATCTGAAGCTCTAGAAGAGCAGCAAGTGCTCGTAAATACTGAGCCATTTTTGCAGTACCATATTAAAAATTTTGGGGACTCCCTTTCTGCCCCTCACTTGGTCCTTTTGGCTGGGACAGACACCAACCTGGTCTGCTCCTGTGAAGACACCATATCCTGAGCCATCCTAGAGGACCCACTACACTCAGATTAGCAGACACCATATCCTGAACCATCCTAGAGGAACCACTGCACTCAGAGCAGTGGGACACCTAGCTGGTCTGCTCCCATGAAGACACCATATCCTGAGCCATCCTAGAGGAACCAGTACACTCAGAGAAGAGAAGGAACCACTGCACTCAGAGCAGCAGAATTTCAGGATCCCAGAGGAGGCCTGAGTCCCAGCAGTTCTTCCACCCAGGAAGTCAGGATCACAGAGACATCTGAACTCTGAGGAGTTCTGAGACAAGCAAGAAAACTGGAAAGAGAGGCTCCAGTCAGAGACAGTGAGCACAGGTAGCACTACAGTTAACCAGATGGTAAAAGGCAAACGCAAGAACACAAGCAACAGAAACCAGACGATAAAAGGCAAACGCAAGAACGCAAGCAACAGAAACCAAAGTTACTTGGCATCATTAAAACCCAGTTCTCCCACCATAGCAAGCCCAGGACACCCCATCACACTGGAAAAGCAGGATTCACAATTAAAACCACTTCTCATGATGATGATAGAGGACTTTAAGAAGGACATAAATAACTCCCTTAAAGAAATACAGGAGAACACAGGGAAACAGGTAGAAGCCCTTAAAGAGGAAACACAAAAATCTCGTAAAGAATTGCCAAGAAAACAATAACAAAACAGGTGAAGGAATTACACAAAAGTCTCCAGGATCTAAAAATGGAAGGAGAAACAATAAAGAAATCTCAAAGGGAGACTACCCTGGAGATAGAAAACCTAGGAAAGAGGTCAGGAGTCATAGATGCAAGCATCATCAACAGAATACAAGAGATAGAAGAGAGAATCTCATGTGCAGAAGATACCATGGAAAACATCGACACAACTGTCAAAGAAAATGCAAAAATGCAAAAAGCTCCTAACCCAAAACATCCAGGAAATCCAGGACATAATGAGAAGAACAAACCTAAGGATAATAGGTATAGATGACAGTGAAGATTCCCAACTTAAAGGGCCAGTAAATATCTTCAACAAAATTATAGAGGAAAACTTATCTAACCTAAAGAAAGAGATGTCCATTAACACAGAAGAAGCCTATAGAACTTCAAATAGACTAGATCAGAAAAAAAAAAATTCCTCCCGTCACATAATAATCAAATGCACAAAGCAAAGAAAAAACTACTAAAAGCAATAAGGGAAAAGGGTAAAGTAACATATAAAGGCAGACCTATAAGAATTACATCAGACTTCTCACCAGAGTCTATAAAAGCCAGAAGATCCTGGACTGACATCATACAGACCCCAAGAGAACACAAATGGCAGCCCAGACTACTATAACCAGCAAAACTCTCAATCACTATAGATGGAGAAACCAAGATATTCCATGAAAAAAAACAAATTTACACAGTATCTTCCAAAAAATCCAGCACTTCAAAGAATAGCTGATGGAAAACTCCAACACAAGGAGGGAAACTAAAACCTAAAAAAAGCAAGAAAATAATCTTCCAACAACCCTAAAAGAAGACAGCTAAACAAACATAATTGCACCTCTAATAATAAAAATAACAGGAAGCAACAATCATTTTTCCTTAATATCTCTTAACATCAATGGTCTCAATTCCCCAATAAAAAGACATAGACTATCAGACTGGATATGTAACCAGGATCCAGAATTTTGTTGCATACAGGAAATGTACCTCAGTGACAAAGACAGACACTACCTCAGAGTAAAAGGATGGAAAACAATTTTCCAAAAAAATGGTCCTAAGAAACAAGGGGGAGTAGCCTTTCTAATTTTGAATAAAATGGACTTTCAACCAAAAGTTATCAAAAAAGATAAGGAAGGACAAGTCATACTCATCAAAGGAAAAATCTACCAAGATGAACTCTCAAATCTGAACATCTATGCTCCAAATGCAAGAGCACCTACATACATAAAAGAAACTTTACTAAAGCTCAAAACACACATTACACCTCACACAATAATAGGGGGGGATTTCAACACCGCACTCTCAACAATGGACAGATCATGGAAACAGAAGCTAAACAGATACACAATGACATTAACAGAAGTTATGAGCCAAATGGATTTAACAGATATCTACAGAACATTTCATCCTAAAAAAAAGAATATAACTTTTTCTCAGCACCTCATGTTACTTTCTCTAAAATTGAGCATATAATTGGTCACAAAACAGGCCAGAATAAACAAAAAAAAAAAGACTGAAATAATCCCTTGCATCCTATCAGATCACCACGGACTAAGGCTGGTCTTCAATAATAACAAAAACAATGGAAAGCCCACATACACGTGGAAACTGAACAACGCTCTACTCAATGATGACTTGGTCAAGGAAGAAATAAAGAAAGAAATTAAAAACTTTTTAGAATTTAATGAAAAGCTGGGCGGTGGTGGTGCACGCCTTTAATCCCAGCACTTGGGAGGCAGAGACAGGTGGATTTCTGAGTTCGAGGCCAGCCTGGTCTACAGAGTGAGTTCCAGGACAGCCAGGGCTATACAGAGAAACCCTGTCTCGAAAAAAAAAAAAAAGAATTTAATGAAAATGAGGACACATCATACCAAAACATGTGGGACTCCATGAAAGCAGTGCTAAGAGGAAAACTCATAGACCTTAGTGCCTACAAAAAGAAGCTGCAGAGAGCATACACTAACAACTTGACAATACACCTGAAAGTTCCAGAACAAAAAGAGGCAAATACACCCAAGAGGAGTAGATGGCAGGAAATAATCAAACTCAGGGCTGAAATCAACCAAATAGAAACAAAAAGAACTATACAAAGAATCAATAAAACCAGGGGCTGGTTCTTTGAGAAAATCAACAAGATAGATAAACCCTTAGCCACACTAACCAGAGCTCACAGAGACAGTATCCAAATTAATAAAATCATAACTGTAAAGGGAGACATAACAACAGAAAGTGAAGAAATTCAAAAAATCATCAGATCCTACTACAAAGGCCTATACTCAACAAAACTGGAAATTCTGAATGAAATGGACAACTTTCTAAACAGATACCAGGTACCAAAGTTAAATCAGGAGCAGACAAACCATCTAAACAGTCCCATAACCCCTGAAGAAATCGCATCAATCATTAA
The DNA here is from genome assembly GCF_004785775.1 of Grammomys surdaster. NCBI lineage: Eukaryota > Metazoa > Chordata > Mammalia > Rodentia > Muridae > Grammomys > Grammomys surdaster. The sequence continues at coordinate 2,103,729 of NW_021620885.1, forward strand.
GTCTCCCCACCAAAAGAAACCCAGGACCAGATGGTTTTAGTGAAGATTTCTATCAAACCTTCAAGGAAGACCTAATACCAATTCTCTTCAAATTATTCCAGAAAACAGAAAGAGAAGGAACACTATCCAATTCGTTCAATAAGCCACAATCACGCTCATACCTAAACCTCACAAAGACCCAACAAAGAGAGAGAACTTCAGACCAATCTCCCTCATGAATATCGATGCAAAAATACTCAATAAAATTCTAGCAAACCCAATCCAAGAACACATCAAAACAATCATCATCATGATCAAGTAGGCTTTATCCCAGGAATGCAGGGATGGTTCAATATTCGGAAATCCATCAATGTAATCCACTATATAAACAAACTCAAAGGGAAAAAAAAAACACATAATCATCTCACTAGATGCCAAGAAAGCATTTGACAAAATTCAACATCCCTTCATGATAAAAGTCTTGGAAAGATCAGGAATTCAAGGACCATACCTAAACATAGTAAAAGCAATATACAGCAAACCAGCAGCCAACATAAAACTAAATGGAGAGAAACTTAAAGCAATCCCACTAAAATCAGGGACTAGACAAGGCTGCCCACTCTCTCCCTACTTATTCAATATAGTACTCAAAGTCATAGCTGGAGTAATTAGACAACAAAAAGAAGTCAAAGGGATACAAATAGGAAAGGAAGAAGCCAAAATTTAACGATTTGCAGATGATATGATAGTATATTTAAAGTGACCTTAAAACTTCCACTGGAGAACTCCTAAACCTGATTAACAACTTCAGCAAAGAGTCTGGATATAAAATCAATTCAAAAAGTCAGTAGCCTTCCTCTACTCGAAGGATAAACAGGCTGACAAAGAAATTAGAGAAATGACACCCTTCACAATGGTCACAAATAATATAAGATACCTTGGTGTAAATCTAACAAAGCAAGTGAAAGATCTATATGACAAGAACGTCAAGTCTCTGAAGAAAGAAATCGAAGATCTCAGAAGATGGAAAGATCTCCCATGCTCATGGATTGGCAGGATACATATAGTAAAAATGGCCATCTTGCCAAGAGCAATCTACAGATTTAATGCAATCCCCATCAAAATTCCAAATCAATTCTTCATAGAGATAGAAAGAGCAATTTGCAAACTCATTTGGAATAACAAAAAATCCAGGATAGTGAGAACTATTCTCAACAATAAAAGAACTTCTGGGGGAATCACCATCCCTGACCTCAAGCTGTACTACAGAGCAATAGTGATAAAAACTGCATGGTATTGGTATAAAGACAGGCAGGAAGATGAATGGAATACAACTGAAGATCTAGAAATGATCCCACACACCTATGGTCACTTGATCTTTGACAAAGAAGCTAAAACTGTCCAGAGGAAAAAGGACAGCATTTTCAATAAATGGTGCTGGTTCAACTGGACGTCAGGATATAAAAGAATGCATATCGATCCACTCTTACCTCCTTGTACAAAGCTCAAGTCCAAGTGGATAAAGGACCTCCACATAAAACCAGATACACTGAAACTAATAGAAGAGAAGGTGGGGAAGACCCACGAATACCTAGCACAGGGGAAAAATTCCTGAACAGAACACCAATGGCATATGCTCTAAGATCACGAATTGAAAAACGGGACCTCATAAAATTGCAAAATTTCTGTAAGGCAAAGGACACTGTCAATAGGATAAAATGGCAACCAACAGATTGGGAAAGATCTTTACTAATCCAACATCTGATAGAGGGCTAATATCCAATATATACAAAGAACTCAAGAAATTAGACTCCAGACAACCAAGGAACCCTATTAAAAAATGTGGTACAGAGCTAAACAAAGAATTCTCAACTTAGGAAACTCAAATGGCCAAGATGCACCTAAAGAAATGTTCAATATCCTTAGTCATCAGGGAAATGCAAATCAAAACAACCCTGAGATTCCATCTCACACCAGTCAGAATGGCCAAGATCAAAAACTCAGGTGATAGCAGACGCTGGCAAGGATGTGGAGAAAGAGGAATACTTCTCCACTGGTGAGATTGCAAGATAGTACAACCACTCTGGAAATCAGTCTGGCAGTTCCTCAGAAAATTGGACATAGCACTATACCACAACTGGGCATATACCCAGCAGATGCTCTAACATATAACAAGGACACATGCTCCACTATGTTCATAGCAGCCTTATTTATAATAGCCAGAAGCTGGAAAGAACCCAGATGTCCTTCAACTGAGGAATGGATACAGAAAATGTGGTATATTTACACAATGGAATATTGCTCAGCTATTAAAAACAATGAATTCGAGAAATTCTTAGGCAAATGGATGGAACTAGAAAATATCATCCTGAGTGAGGTAAGCCAATCACAAAAGAACACACATGGTATGTGTTAGTAATCTGTTAAACGCCACCTCCACAGTCACCTGGCAATAGCCAGGTATGCTCCTCCCCACATTTACCTGGCAACAGGCAGGTAACCCTGCCCACTATAAAAGGAGCTGCCTGCCACCTCCTCTCTTGCTCTCATGGTCCCTTGACCCTGTGCCTGCAGGTTCGCTGTCCCCTTTCCCTTCCCCCCTTCCCTTCCCCGTCTCTCCACGTGGTCATGGCTGGCCTCTACTCCTCTACTTCTCTTCTCTTCTCTGCTCTCTCTCTCCCTCTCTTAATAAGCCCCCTCCCTTTGGAACCATTTGGTCTGGTGTTGTCTGTTCCAAGCTGTGTGCCAAAGTCTAACACTATGCACTCACTGATAAGTGCATATTAACCCAAAAGCTCGCAATATCCAAGATACAACTCACAGACCACATGAAGCTCATGAACAAGGAAGACCAAGGTGTGGGTGCTTTGGCCCTTCTTAGAAGGGGTAACAAAAGACTCATGGGAGCAAATATGGAGACAAAGCGTGGGACAGAAACTGAAGGAGGGGCTTTCCAGAAACTGCTCGACCTGAGTATCCATCCCTTGTGAATTCACCAAAGGTTGACACTGATATGGATGCCAGTAAGTGCATGCTGACAGGAGCATGATACAGCTGTCTGCTTAGAGGTCTGCCAGAGCCTGAAATATACAGAGTCGGATGCTCACAGCTAACCATTGAGCATGGGGTTCCCAATGGAGGAGGGGGAAAGAAGACTGAAGGAGCTAAAAGGGTTTTCGGGCCCCATGTGGAGAGCAACAATAACAACCAACCAGAGTTCCCAGGGCCTAAACCACCAGCCTGGGAGCACATATGGAGGTGCCTATGGCTCCAGCTGTATATGTAGGGAAGGATCACAGTGTCAGGCATAGTTGGATGAGGAAGTCTTTGGTCTAGTGAAGGCTGGATGCCCCAGTGTGGGGGAAATCATGGGTGGGGAGATGAGAGTGGGAGGGTGGGTGGGGGCACATCCTCATAGAAGCAGGAGGGGGGATGGGATAGGGTGTTCCTGGATAGGGGGGAAAGGGGATTACATCTGAAATGTAAATAAAATATCCAATAAAATATATATATAAAAAAAAAGAACAGAAAAAAAAAGAATTTTTTGTACAAAGAAGCTTTACTTTGCTGCCAATCTGTTTAGGGTCAGCAATCCCCTGTTATTATCACCTGTCTGAGAATCTCTCTGATACAAATGAAAAAATAAAGAAAAGATGAAGATTTTTGCAAAGAAACTTAGACATCCTCCAGTACACAACTATTCATAGGAAAAGCAAAAACAGGAAAAAAAAGAAAAGGCAACTCTCTAGCCTTTCTCATAACCCCTCTAACTATAAGGCACATGACCTAAGCACATAAACAGAAAGAATAAGAGGCAGGCAGAGGGTGGACAGAAGCACTGGGAAATGCTGCCTTCCAGACACAGCATGGCTGTTCCACACAGGAACATGTGAGGAGCTTTGAGGCTACAGCTACTGAGGAAAGGGGTCTCTGTTTACTGGAGTCGTGAGCCCTGATGCCTTGCTCGCACCCCATTGGCACAGTTGTACACTCATGTGTTTATGGGCATCACTGGCTGGACTCAGGTGCGTTCTCAAAGAAAAAGAAAACCACAAAGATGTGAAGAAGGGAAGGAGATGTTGGGGAACCCAGGAGAGGTGGGGGTAGATTTGTTTGCAGATACATCACATACATGTATGAATTGTTCAAAGAATATTTTAAACATCTATATTATATAAAAAATAAAAGGGAAATCACCCTTCCTGCTAAGTTGTATGTCATTGTGATCCGCAAATCTGGAATTCACTATGAACCAGAAACACCACTGACCTCTCCTAAGAAAATGAACAAGTATTTTATAAAAAGATAATTCCTGTTAGTATAAGTCTGAACCCAGTGACGTCCTATTCAGAGGCCAGCGACTCCTACGTTGCTGAGACAACCACTCCCAGAATTCACCTGTCTCGCTCACCTGAACCTGGGAAGTTACATGTCATCACCCACTTAGATAGTTGAGACCGCCCCAACCTCGCTCTCTTCCTCTTTTCTTCGCTTGCCATCTTCCCGCTCCTCTCTCCCATTCCCTTCCCCAAATAAACCCCTTCCCGTGGAACCGGACTGGCTTTGCGTTGTCTTTCCAAACCGCGCCCGAATTCTAACAATTCCTGCCCCAGTAATAGGTAGTTCTGCAACACAAGAATTTTAGCAAATATATAAAATACTTTATAAAATGTTACCCCGGTACTATATTTCTCAGAGAAGGGGCCGGGGGACAGACAAGAAAAGAGCAATTCAATTCTTACAAAAATTAAACTACAAAAAAATGGGATTTTAGACTACATTAGGATAAAATGTTTTATGTCAAAAATTAGTATAATAATCATACAGGTTAGTAATGGTATAGTTTAATATAAAAGAACTTACTAGCAGATATCCTTTAATTTTTTTTAATTCCATTCTATTTAAGAATGTTTATCAAAAATCAAGTGAACGTATTACCACAATTATACTAAATCTTTAAAGAAATTTTTAACTCAATACAATGTTCCTGGGACAATTTTATTATTTAGTAATTAAATCATTTCAGTATTAATTGTAAATGATTTTTAACAACCCCATGAATATATTCTTCTACCAAATAATACATATTTTTCTCAGAATATATATACAACATTTCTATTTATGAAGACTAATATTAACAACTTTCTTATAGAAATACAAGTCATTGAAAGTCCTAAAGTTAATCAATTGGCACACACATCTTCAGACAGCTCTTGAATCTCCTCTAAGAATAACTTCTTGTTCCTCTCACACACAGGAATAAACTCCAGTAGGAAGCTGGATCAGGACTTCACCTGCCCAGGCTTCTGGCTAGAAAGGAAGAGACCCTGTCCTAGAAAGAGAGGGAATGCATTAACTCCTGCTCCGCGGGCCACCAGAGCAGCCCTTCCTGTGCCCCCATTAAGATTTATGAGGTTTTTATCTTCTGTTTCAATTCATTATTTTTAAAAGGTACTTTATTTGTTACTTGAAATTAAACAAGTTAATTACAACAACACATCTCACAAGATCATGTACAATTATCTAGAAAAAGTTCAAGTAAAAAAGATCCCTCCCACAGTTTATACGTTTGTAAGAAAACTAAAGTGACGAAGTGAATCTGAGTACTGTGTTCTAAGGCACTGGTTTGTACTTATCCATACCGTGAAAGTCTTAAGGCGTGAACTCAACTAATCTCACACTTAATGTCTCACCCTTTCTTTAAACTATTGTGTTTTGCTGTGTGTTTGTTTTTCCTTTACCTCTAGGATTCCTAACTCATTTTTTCTAACCTTATAAGTCATCTCTCCACATACACAGGCTTTCATGGAGACATTTAAACTACCCATCTGTTTCCTATTTGCACATATTTTGAACCACAAACTACCCATCTGGCTTTCTAACTAGTGTGAACTGACTAGCTAAATACACAACTCTCGGCTCACTATGGTGTTAATAATACAAAATACAGAAAACTTAACTTCCTGGCTGATTCTTTCTTTGAATTAGGTATATTAAATGATCAGCAACATAAACAGGAATATTATAGCCAAAATATAAACCAACTGCTTATTAACAGTTTAAAAAATTAAACTGCCTTTGAAAATACCCAATAAATAATCCACTACACTAATAGAAGGTTTAAGTTACAGTTGAGAAGGGTTTTGGGAGAATGTGTACCCCACCACTCCCCTCACATCTACCTGGGTTGTGAAGCATGCTCAAGGGAAATACATTCCTATCAAGCTATCGATTGCTCCTTCTCTTAGAGGTACAGAGTTTTGATGTCTTGCTTAATTGTCATAATTTGGAAAAGAACACTATTGTACTTTTTATAGATTTGTTCAACAAATAAAAATCTTAATCCACATGGAGACTATACAAGTGAACCTCAAATACCAATAATATATAAAGCAGAAGAAGGATATGAGATAGGTTAATCAAATATGTGACATCAAAACAGAAGGCAAGACAATCAGGAGGAGACTGAGGAGACCAAGGAGAGCGAGGACAGTGAGGAGAGCGAGGAGAGTGAAGAGAGTGAGGCGAGTGAGGAGAGCGAGGAGAGCGAGGCCAGCGAGAATGAAAAGAGCAGTAAGAGTGGGCGGAGGAGCCAGGAGGGCGTGGGGATGGGTAACAACAAGTATAACGATGTGTATGTATGAATCACAGTGTCACAATGAAGCCTGGTATTGTGTATGCTAACCAAAAATGAATAAAATAAATGAAGACAAAATCAAACACTGCTCATTCTCTCACTTAACAAAGTTATTTGTTTAAAAGGAAAAACCACCTAATAGAATTCTAGCTATATACCTACCTGGTTCAGAATAACTCCAATCACTAGTCGAGTTTCTAATACAGTTTTAAAATAAATTACAAATGAAGTTAAAAGTAATTTAAAGGATATAGGGTGAACAAGTTGCTGTTCACAGAACTCTGCTGTTGTATGTTTTTCTCGGCTGAGAAGATACACTGAAGCCGTATGTGGAGTTACTGTGTGCCAATTAACAAGGAGAAAAACATCCAATTTTTCCTCCTTCATATAATGAAATTCACAGAGAGATGGAATTATAATTCTTTCACCACTACTTGTTGACAAACGTGTTTCATGGTTTGTAATAACAGAGTGTATACACAACAAGTCATACCATGAACAGTATTATGAAGCTAGAAAACTCTATTATGCAGCGTTGACACTCACAAGGGACAAGCCAGATACTCGTTAAGCTCATCTAGAAAGTCAACCACTGGTACTATGAACTTCTGAAGTGATGGTCATTTCTTAAATATCATGGTTCAAAGTCTCCTGATATTAAGAAAGAAGTGATTATTTTCCAAAAACAAGGCAACTCTTTTCTACTTTGTCTGCTTCAATGTGAATAAGTGTTAAATATTTTTACCATCTCACCCAATGGCCGTGCTCTAATGGATCTCGAATGTGCTAAAGCTTCGGTTCCAATGTGTCCTGGCTGAGACAGTGGGACCTGCCCATGTAGCACACAGTCCTTTGGTCTTTCTCTCTTTCCTAGCTCATGATTTGAGACGTCTGTTCTAACATGAACCAGCCAAGGCAATGGTGATACCAGTGTTGAGCAGGAACCTCCAGGATGATGAGCTCAATAAACTGTTCTTCTTTGTAGTTATTACAGTTGCCATGAGCATTAAGGTAGCTTAAGGTTTTGTTTCTCGGTACAGTTATGAATTTGTTTTCCTTTCTAATCACTAACTAGAGAAAACCTTGACATCAATGTGGTGTCACACATTCAGTTTTTACCCACTCATTTTCTCATCTATCAGTGGTCTGGCTAAATCTGTTACTTATTAATCTTCTTCACATTACTGTCTGACACGCTGCCTACTGTCCTGTACAAAGGCTATAATGTGCTTTTCAGTTAAAACACTTATGTTGGATAAGTTATGCTTAATCACAAATTATAAAACTATATTGGTTGTAATGCTGAAAAATATACACTAAACAAGTTGTAGTGCAAACATACATAATAAAGGTATATATTAATAGGTTATAGAAAATGTAATCTTGCTTATACAAATTAAGCCTTTTCCTCCCCTAGAGAAACAAGTCACTAATTCTGTTTGCAGTGCCTTTAAAGAATATAACTCTCATAAATAATAAGAATGAACTGTCGGAGCCAATGAGATGGCTCAGCAGTTAAGAAGACCTGAGTTTGATTTCCAGCTCACTTGGTGGTTCACAACCCTCTGCTCCAGTTACAGAGGGTCTGATGCTATCTTCTGATCTCAAAGGACTCGTGTAAACAAATACACACACAGACACACACACACACACTCATACACACTCACATGTATACACACAATCACACATATGCACTTAATACAAGCTCATACACTCATACACTCACACACACTCATACACATACTTACACACACACACAAATACACACACTAACACACACTCACATACATACATATACACAGTGTCACACAGACACACACACACACACATACACACACACACACACACAATTAATGATTTTTTTTTCAATTAAAAAGAGTCAATTACATTCTGAGCATTCTTACCACCAGGGTACCATTCAGGACAGCCTTGACTGGATCACTGCAGTAGACTAAAGGTAAGCAGTAGCCTTCTTCCCATGCTTGCTGCACCTCTCACACTGGGCCCCATAAGTTGACCAGAATTACTGTGTTATTAAGCAAGTTCACAGAACTTCTCTACTTAAACCCATCTGCCAGCATCCCTGTTTACTCAGAGGAGCTGAAGTGTTTGGCTGCAATGACCCTGAATACCCTTCAGCTCCCCTGCCAGCTCTTCTCATCTTATCCAGCCACACCTTTCCTCAGCAGCAGGAGGAGGATGCACTCTGTCCCAGAACAGCATTAGATCAACCCCCTACCCCCTTGGCCTCTGTGTTAATGGTCATCTATCCATGACTTCATGACCTACGACCCTTGACACCACACCTACCTACCTGCTTCATTTTCCCCATCCTACTAATCATGCCATTTTTAACAGACTTTTTGAAGATTAGTTTCTTGCTTTCACTTAACATGTGTGAGTGTTCTGCCTGTGTGAGTATGTGTGTGCACTATGTACATGCCTGGTGCCCACAGAGGCCAGAAGAGGGAGCCAGATCTCCTCCGCTGCCAGTTGTATGCAGTTATGTGGATGCTGGGACTAGAACCTGCCTGCGTCTCAGGAGCAGCAAGTGCTCTTCTCATGGCTGAACCTTTCTCCAAATCCTTTTAATATGTTTCAGTTAACAACTAATTATGCTTGCTGTCTTCTGCTTGAAAAACTAAGTCTCGTGAAGACATTAATGTCTATAATCTCTCTGCTTCAAAATCCAGTAGCTAGGAAACAGGAGAAACCAATAAATAGCTTTATCATGTATGCATATGTACAACCAAATTTGTATTAGCGGTATATGCAAGTGTGCATGTGTATGTGTGCACATGTGTACATGCATGTGTACTCATGTGTGAACTTGTGTGTGTATGTGTATACATATGTGTGTATGCATATGTATATGTATGTGTTCCCTTGTGTATGGGTGTGGAGGCCAAAGGGAAATTTCTGCTGATTTCCTTTTTGGTTCTCCATCTTCTTCCTCTGAAACAGGATCTCTGTCATTAACCTGGAGCTCGCTGTCGCTGCCTGGTTGACCAACAAAGCACTATTCCTGCCTCTTCCTAAGCAGTGCTCAGGTCACAGGTAAGCAGCACCTCTGTTGTACATAATCGCTGGGGTATGAACTTAGGTTCTGAGCCATGTCTCTAGTCCTAAGAGTTGTTCTTAATGTATGAATTGAACAGTCTTTTTGTATTTTTTTTTTGACCAGGCTGGCCTCGAACTCAGAAATCCGCCTGCCTCTGCCTCCCAAGTGCTGGGACTAAAGTCATGTGCCATCACTGCCCAGCTTTTTGCATTCTTTTTAAAGACTAAATTTAAACCTAACTGGAACTTTAAAAACATTATCATTAAAGAACGATTAGAATTTTGCCATCTCACATTAAGAGCATACTGTTAATATTAGTTTCTGATTTTCTCTCTCTAGTTACTCAAGTCCAAAAATCGTTTTTTGGACATCTCTAAAGAGCTTCACTCACACAAAGCATAAAGGAAAATGAGCCAAAGAAACTAACTCTTGTTAATATTTTTCTGTGTGCCACTTCGACTTGTGCATACAGGGGAAAGCAACGTAGGAACAAATGACTGTGCTCCCACTCTGTGCACATAAACAAAAGACACAGATTTCTATTCCACATCACATTTCAGTCTTTAAGAAGAATACTTAATAATCACTGCATTTCCACACAGCTTTAACACAATGCAAATTAGGTTAATAACTAAGACTGCCATTGCTCATAATGGTCCTGTTAAGGTTGCTATCATATTAAATGCCCGACAGGGGACAGCATTTATGCATGAGTTAGCTGCTAAAGTATCATCCGCTGAAGAGTAGATTTAAAGTGCTCTCACTTCCTGGTTTTTAACAAAAGTGGGGATCAGGAACTGTTAGTCTGTTCTCCTCTGTGATGAAATGCCTAGTAAAACAACTTCCTAGACAAAAGACTGATTCTGCCTCACAGTTCTGCTCTTGCTTAGGGGCCTTGGAGAAACAGGACATCATAGAGAGGGACTGGGCAGACTAAAGCTGACCAACTCCTGACAACAGGAGCAGGAGAGGGCAGAGCAGCTGGTACATATCCCCATGTACACTCCTATGGACAACTCCACTAAGGCCCCAGTTCCTCAGCCCCTGCCAAAGGCACTGAATTAGGAATCTACCAATGAATTAATGCATCAATAAGGTCACAGTCCCCATGATACAATGGCTTCCCAAAGCCCACTGGCTGGCAAGCAAACCTGAAAATTCTACAGGACATTTGCGATGGAAACCATAACAACTGTAGTTTGAACTGTACTGTGGCTTTTAGCAACTACCACACCCAAAATACATTTCAGACACAAGGTGACTCAAGATGATATGAATTTCAGAATATTTTCATTCATCACTCATACATGACTCTAATATAGAAATATTGCAGCAGAATGATGGCTGCCCATTTTGTGAACTCTTTGATGGAATCAAGGAAGGGACCTTACAAAGTCTTGCTCATGCTCATTTTTTTTTTTATTTTATTTATTTATTTTTATGTATACGATGAGTACACTGTAGCTTTCAGATGCACCAGAAGAGGGCATCAGATCTCATTACAGATGGTTGTGAGCCACCATGTGGTTGCTGGGAATTGAACTCAGGACCTTTAGAAGAGCAATCAGTGCTCTTAACCACTGAGCCATCTCTCCAGCCCCTCACGCTCATTTTCTTAAAGTTTAGATTTGGGGTTTTTTAAAAAAAAAAAAATTGAACCATCTGTCTCAAGGCTGGACTCATTCCAAACTGCTTTTTCACAATTAAAGTATTCTAAAGAAATAACTCAAAGATCTAATTAATTTTAATTGGCTATAAAGTATCACAGAACTATTCATAATGCATGAAGAAGCAATTTAAGGAATTCTACTTCCCAGTTATAGATAGATTTCCTTTGAATGAGACTGAAGCCATTCCCTACAGTTCTAGCAACAGGTTCCACTCATCTGTCAGGACAGGATGGGGACTTCGGATGATCATGGACGTGCCAACCAATCCCTTACATGCCTGTATTCCTCACAGAGAATGGGAATTAGGAAGAGCCTGCTTCCATTCTAACAATAAAAGAGGGTGAGTAGAGATCCTTTCTAGACTGACTGTAGTGGGCATGTGAAAGACAATCTAGATCCCTTTCCTCCACTAGGATGGGTGAGAATGCAGAAGCATTCAGGCTCGTATGCATGTAAGAAAAGATACTGGAAGGAATATTTTGAGGCTTGGTAAATATAAAACTCTAGAATAATTCTAGCCACACAACTAGGTAGGCTACATTTGAATACATAATTAGTAAGCAACTTGTTTAAACATCTTTTATCATTCTTCAGTATATCCTCAAGAAAACTATAAAACTTCAACAAAACATATTTAAATTCACTTTATTAAATACCATCTGCTTCAATATGGTGCTGCTTAAATTTTTTAAAATTAGCATTCATGACATTTATTCTTAAAACTAATTTTTAAGGGTGGGAGAGATGGCTCAGAGGTTCAAAGAACTTACTCCTCTTTCAAAGAACTCAGGTTGAGTTTCCAACACACACACACACACACACACACACACACACACACACACACGGCTTCAACTCTCCCAGCATGAACTTAAAATGTATAAACATGTGTCTGTGAGAGTTTCTCAGGGTTTAGGGTACAACTCGGAGAGGGGTAGAGCACTTACCCCTGATTCTAGCACAAGAAAGAGAAAGGTATAAAAGGAAAACATGGAGAAAAAAGAGAGAAAAGGAAGGATGGCGGGAGGGAGGGAAGAAAGGTGGGAAGGAAGGGGGAGGCAATTAAAAGCATTGTCTTCAGATGTGCCCACTGCCTTGCTACTGCTGTGTTTCACCAGGCTCACAAGAATTTCCTATGAGCATATTTCTATATGACAAGTATTAAGTGCAAAGACATCTTAAAACATCACAACACAGACTTTGTGTTTAAGCACAAATGGTCTACATCACTAAAAACAGATCTTGACGACTGGTGATGAAGTAAGCCTTCCCTTACTAGTCATTCTCCAACAAGTATGAGAGTCACATGAGCAACAGAGTCCAGCTGAGTCAACTACAGTCAGTCATGTCATTGCCAATGCTGGGGGATCTCATATGGATTTATAACGTAATTAACTACCAAGGAAGAAGCAGTCAACTTTACAAAGTTAACTCTGCTGACAGATAAAAAACAGGTAACACTAGGGGCTAAGAGAAGGCTCAACACTTGGGAATGCTCTCTGTACCTAAAGCATTCTCTAAAATGCAAAGGAAGAGTGATGATGTATGTGACACTTGAAGAACCCTCTAAGTTAATAAGGACATGCCAATCTCAACATATTTAAGGTGCACAGAATCACATGAAAAGCAAACTGTAAACATGGATTAATTTTTGCTATAAAGAGCTTGTGAAATTGAATAAGAAACAGTAAATTTAAGACTCTCTAACTAAGTAAAGTGAATGCAAGAACAACATATAACATTCCCTGCATCCTTTACAAACACTACATAACTCACTAATGTGAACTACTCAGCATCTCTTAACACATAAAGAAGAGAATTTGTAGCACTTCAAAAGCCAGCCTATTTTGACATAGTCTGAGATTTTAGAATATAAACTGCTCTAGGCTGAATAATTTTCCTGCTTACAAAGATGTCTATTAGATGACAGAATAGAAGCCATCATACTGAACACTTTTTATGATGCTATCATACCTTTGGCTAAGGCTTCTTTATATTTCTCTTTGGCAGAATTCATTTCTTTTATTAATTGTCGATAGCTGGATTTTAATTTCTCCAATTCTGTCTTTGTGACCTGTCAAAGACACAATATGCAGAAAAATGTTAAGTCTTTACATTTAAACTGGTCAACAGTTTACATTCTAAAGCATTAGTTTATGTATATTTATGACTTAGAAGTGACGACTCTTTGCCAGAAAATTACAGACAATAAGCTAAAAATCAGTTTTAAAATCAATGATAAATTCAATATGATGTAAAAACACATAAACTTCCTTCAAAAGACAAATCAAGAAGAACACAATGCTAAGAGACACGATCTCATAGCAAACACACTGATCCTGTGGCTCTTGTAATATTCCTCCGCATCTTCCAGAATGAACCTTGAGCCTGAAGTTCAGGAGGGATCTGTAGTATGTACGGGTGGGTATAAGCAGTGTCTAAGGGATCCCTGCAGGCCATAGCTTCACATGTATGCTGTGTTCTTCATGACCAACTACACTAATGTAGAAACACACTGTAGTTCTCTATCACAGGAAATGTAGACTGATTAAGGAGAAGCCTAAAAGCATTTTCAGGAGTGGGGTGGTCCATTTGGCAATGGTCATCTCTAAAAATACATATTTGAATAATATTATATGGGCTGAACAGGTTATATTTGGAATGTATATGTACATACAAATATGCATACAATAATGATTAATGAAGAGACCATGAATTTGAAAGAGAGCTGGGAGGAGTATATGAGAGAGTTAGAAAGAGGCAAGGCAAGGAAGAAATGCTGTAATGACACTATAATCTCAAAACTTTTTAATGTTAGAAAAAAAGAAAAATATCATCTATAATCCAAAGGCTAAGAAATCGATTTTCAATGTATAAATCTATGCCTTAAAATTTAACTTTAATTTAATTTTTGGCATCTATACATCTGACATATGTCTACAATGTACAAAGAACAGTAAGAAACAAAACAAATGACCTAATCAATAAATGGCCTGATGGAATAATAAATGGCCAGTTACCAAAGGTGAAATAAAAATGACCAGTATCATGAAAAAGGAAATGTGTAGGCAGCATAGGAGAGCAAACCAGCGAGAAAATCAATTACCAAGGGCATCAATCACTCAATCATTCATTGAGGACATCAATCACCGAGGGCATCAATCACCATGGGCATCAATCACTCAATCACTGAGGATATCCATCACCAACGGCATCAATCACCGACAGCATCACTCCCTCTGGCAATGCTTTTTTGCTTCTCCTTAATAAAAGTCTATATCTCCTCTGTTAAAGAATTACATGAGTTTCTCCCTTGTCCCAGTCAGAGGGGCAGCCATGAAGAAAACAAATAACAGCAAATGACACTGAAGATATGGACCAAGAGGAACCTTTGTATACTGCTAATGGAGCTGTAAACCAATCCAACCTCTGTAAAAATTATGGAGGTTTTGCAAAATAACAGAAATAAATCTACCATATGACCCACATATACCACTCCTGGGTATTTACCTACAGGACTCCTATTCAACATGTCAAGAACATACTTCACACATCAATGAATGTTGTGAAACTATTCACAGCAGCTAAACAGAACCACGGTAAGTGTATGAGAAGGAAGGACTGGGTGAGGAAATATGGTAAATACACACAATGAAATTCTTTCCAGCCAGAAAGAAGGAAGAAGTCATGTTAGCTACATAAGGCAATAATGTCAAATAGAGACAACCACAGTAAGTAAATTAACCCAGTCTCAGAAGGATAAGTATCATGTTTTCTCACATTATACCGTCATGTAAAATCACTTGTGAACATATTTCAAATTGAAGAAAGTAGAAGTAGAAATATAATTGCCGAGAACAACTGGAGGAGGAAGATGAGAAAGACGAAGGGGAAAGAGAAGAATATGCTCAACATCTGCACTGTGAATAATTTGAAAATAATGATGATAAATTTCACTCACTGTAAAATATTAAAGAACAAACAGAAAAGGGTTTCGGTTTGTCCATTTGGTAAGATCATTTCTGTGTATACGTGAGTGCTGGCATGTACATAAGTTCTGCATGCATGCAAAGTGTTTGCGCAGGCCAGAAGATGGCATCAGATGCCCTAGAGTTACTGGAAGTCACGAACTAACATGAGAGTGCTGGTAACTGAATCTGGGTAACTCTGGAAGAGCAGTCAGTGCTCTTAACTTCTGAGCCATTTTTTCAGTACCCAATAGTTTTTATTTTAATAGTGCATAATAACTGGCTTATCAAACAACAGAAATATTTCTTAAAGGAAAAAATAAGAAACAATATATTCTAAATTGTTTAAAACAATAAATTAATACGATGTGTCCAGGTGGTATTTTCTATAAGTAGAAAACTGAATAAATAATGGAAAGAAACTTTAAATTACATTAGCAACTCTAATACATTTTTATTGTTGCTGAAGCTATTTTCTTCATATTTTAAAGACTCAGATGGGAAAGCATTCTATTTGCAGAGACACATACTGTTTGCCAGACAAAAGTCATCATGGGGGGTCAGTGCAAGCTTACAAGAACTGAGTTACTAATTATAAACAAAAAAACATCTTGACCTATAGTCAAAACGCTATTGTGATGCAAGATAAAGGTGTGAAACCTCCTGGTCATCTGAAAATCTTCTAATATACCATCTAAAAGATAAGAAAGGGACAGCATCAAACCCTGCACAAGAGAGTATGATTCTATATCTGAGAGATCTCAGAGACCCCACCTGAAAACGCCTAGAGCTGGTAAACACTTCTGGTAATGTGGACGCATGAAAAATTAACACGCAAGTATCAACAGCCTTCCTATATACAAACAAAAAAAACTCTGAGAAATGAATGACGGGAAATCAAAGTGTACACTGCAGAAATGTAAATGGGGACAGCCAGGATGGAAGCCGATCTGAAGGTTTCTCAAAACCCTACAGACATAACTACCATGTGACCCAGCTGTACACCACTGCCTCCACCTCCACAGTGCTAGGACAAATGGCATCCACCACTATACCTGTGGCCCAAAAATTCTACTTGACAAAAATTTGTTAAACTGCATTCAGAAATAAAAGGTTTATATAAAAGACTTTCCGTTGTAGAAATACCAATAAAGAGCCAGGTGTGGTGGCACATACTTCTTCCCACCCCTTGGGGCAAAACAGAGCTCTAGCAGTTCCAGGTCATCCTGATCTACAGAGGGAGTTCCAAGCCAGCCAAGGCTACATAGTAAACCCTATCTCAAACAAACAAACAAACAAACAAACAAACAGAAAAATGAAAAAAAGAAAAACTCAAAATTTAAGGGATTCAATTACATATAGCATAGTATCTCATTTCTTCAGTTAATAAATGGCATTTTTCAAAAATAAACAGAAAGAACAATCTAGGAACTGAAAAGCAATTACTCAAATGCAACGTATGTGTCAGATTACACCACAGCTACAGCAAACCTACAGAAAACACTTAACCAGCAAGTGTTCTGATGTGTTTAGTAACATTTAATTTCTGTCATTTTTAAGTGGATTAATCAAAGTGTTCTTATTTTTAAAAATAATCTCTATATTACCAATATGTGGTAAAAATGGTTTTGGATAAATGGTATCAGGAGTTTCCCTTAAATGACCCAATACTGGGAGAGAATATGAGCATACATAAAACAAAAGAGCGGGGACCTTGGTGCAGCCACAGGACAGACATGCTACTCTTTTCTTTTGTTTGGAAGCTCTGTAACACAAGTGTTAAGAAATTACCCAGAAGAGACAAACGCTGAAGGTAAAGACACTCAGGACTATTGACTAAGTTATTAATGCAAGGAAGTGTGCGTGTGCGTGTGTGTGTGTGTGTGTGTAACTTTTTCCAAGAGTTAAAAGCTATTTCTTTTTCTATTTTAAAGTTTATGTGTGTAAATGTCTTGCTCCTGTGTATGTCTGTGCACCATGTGCTTGTAGTGCTCACAGAGGCTGAAGAGGAAATCAGATCCCCAGAACTTGAGTTAGAGAGGTTGTAAGCTGCCATGTGGGTGCTAAGAATTAAATCTGGGTCTTCTAGAAAAGCAGGAGTCAGTGCTCTTAACCACTGAGCCATCTCTCCAGCCCTAAAAACTATTTCAGTAAATAAAATTTACGTATTCCACATTATTACAAGATCTCTGAGGCACAGCTTAATGTTCAGTATGTCATCTCTTTGTTGGGACTGAAATAGCATCTTATCAGTAACGTTCTGTACACAACAAAGTATCACTAAAGATAGACAACAAACACTTATATCAGAAATGACAATTTTAAGCTCAAACAGGACAAAATATTAACATAGGTTTTAAAAAGAAATTTGAAAAAAGCACTAACTTCAGGCCGACCTACCTTGATCATCTCTGCCTCGAGCTGCTGATGAATGCCTACATAGCTCTTCTTTACCTGCTGCTTGTCCTTGATCATCATGGTGAGCCTATGCAAGGGCCCAGAGTTCAAGTCCTCTGCGTGTGTCTTCATGATCCTACTAAGCTGTTCTGTCTGCTGAATCATCAGTAGCCAAGACTTCAGAAAAAATAATAACAATAAATTAGCATTTGTATTACAAGTTCCCACTTAACTATGATTTAAATGCTTAACAGTTATAAATGTTTAGTTTTATAAGAACTTTTACATTATAAGTAGCAGGTATTTTGCAAAACTGTACAATGAATTATAAAAGATTTGTATCCAACATGCTCAAGCACAAATGCTTCAAATGTCAGTGAGAGCCTAGGCAGAATACTGTGATGTGCATGGACCATGATATGTGCCTTATGAACTCACCACGTTTGCATGGGATCTGAAACTATGATGAATCACTCCTTCATTAAGATCTAAACTTTAACAAGCTGAGCATGATGGCTCCTGTCTACAATCTTGGCACTCAGAAGAGTAAAATATGCAAACTGTCACATGTTTGAGGCCAGCCTGAACTACATAGTGAGTCAGGTCAGCATGGACTACAGCATGGGACCTTGTCACAAAACTAACAAAAATAAATAAGTAAATAAATAAATAAATAAAATAATAAATAAAGTAATAAAGTAATTAATTAACATCCCTTTTAGTTGGTTGATTTTAGTTGATCAACAAGTATTTAAAGCATCAAAATCCATACAACGAAAACATGGATAGTATCTTAAAGTATAAATAGCAATAATAAATTGTATAACTTTTCATCTAGATTTTCCAGTCTTGTTGAATATAGGCTTTTGTAAAAGGATTTGATGATTTTTTAATTTCCTCAGTTTCTATTGTTATGTCTCTCTTTTCATTTCTGATTTGGTTAATTTGGATCCTTTCTCTGGGCCCTTCAGTTAGTTTGGCTAGGCATTTATCTTGTTGAATTTCTCAAAAAAAAAAAAAAACAGATTTTTGGTTTTGTTGCTTCTTTGTAACATTCTTTTTATCTATTTGGTTGATTATAGCCCTAAGTTGGACTATTTCCTGCCATCTGCTCCTCTTGGATGTGTTTGTTTTTTTTCTGTTCTAGAGTACTCAAGTGTGCTTTTATGTTGCTTGTGTGGGATCTCTCCAATTTCTTTATGAAGGCACTTAGCATTATGAATTTTCCTCTTAACACTGGTTTCACTGTGTTCCATAAGTCTGGGTATGATGTTTCTTCATTTTCATTGAATTCTATATAGTCTTTGATTTCTTTATTTCTTCCCTGATCAACTTATCACTAAGCAGAGAGTTGTTCAGTTTCCATGGGTATGTGGGTTTTCTGTTGTTTTTGTTGTCATTAAAGACCAGACTTAGGCTGTGGTGATCTGATAGGATGCATGAGATTATTTCAATCTTCTTGTATTGGTTGAGCCTTGTTCTGTGACCCATTATATGTTCAATTTTGGAGAAGGTTATTATGAGGTGCTAAGAAGAAGGTATATTCTTTTGTTTTAGGCTGAAATGTTCTGTAGATATGTTAAGTCCATTTGGTTCATAACCTCTATTAGTTTCACTGTGTCTCTGTTTAGTTTCTGGTTCAATGTCCTGTCCATTAGTTAGAGGGAGGTGTTGAAGATGCTCACTATTATTGTTTGGGGTTTAATGTGTGTTTTGAGCTTTGGTAAAGTTTTGTTTATGAATGTCGGTGCCCTTGTGTTTAGGGCATAGATATTCATAATTGAGACTTTTTCTTGGTGGATTTTTCCTCTGATGAATATGAAGTGCCTTTCCCCATCTTGTTTGGTAACTTTCGGTTGAAAGTCTATTTTATTAGATATTAGGATGTCAACTACACCTTGTTTCTTAGGACAATTTCCTTGGAAGACGTTTTTTCTAGCCTTTTACTCTGAGGTAGTGTATGTCTTTGCTATTGAGGTATATTTCCTATATGCAACAAAATGCTGATACTCTTTGCATATCCAGTTTGTTAGCTTATGTCTTTTTACTGGGGAATTGAGTCCATTGATATTGACAGATATTAAAGACAGATAATTGTTAGTTCCAGTTATGTTTGTTATAAGTGGCATTATGTGCATGTGATTCTCTCCTTTTGCCTTTGTTGTGAGATGATTAGTATCTTGTTTTCTCTTTGGTATAGGTACCTTCCTCATGTTGGAGTTTTCCTTCTAGAATCCTCTGTAGGGCTGTATTGGTAGACTGATATTGTTTAAATTTGGTTTTGTCCTGGAATATTTTGTTTTTTTCCATCTATGTTGATTGAGAGTTTTGCTGGAAATAGTAGCCTGGGCTGGCATTTGTGTTCTCTTAGAGTCTGCATGACCTCTATCCAAGATCTTCTGGCTTTTAATGTCTCTGTTGAGAGTCCGGTGTAATTCTGATAGGTCTACCTTTATATGTTACTTGGCCTTTTTCCCTTACAGCTTTTAATATTCTTTCTTTGTTCTGTGCATTTAGTGTTTTGATTATTATGTGACAAGAGGATTTTCTTTTCTGGTCCAATCTATTTGGTGTTCTATTGGCATCTTGTACATTGATGGCCATCTCTTTCTTTAGGTTGAGGAACTTTTCATCTATGATTTTGTTGAAGACGTTTTCAGGTCCTTTGAGCTGGGAATCTCTGCTCTCTTTCTATTCCTATTATTCTTAGATTTGGTCTTCTCATTGTGTCCTGGATTTCCTGGATGTTTTGGGCTAGGAGATTTTTATGTTTTGGATTTTCTTTGAAAGTTCTGTCAATATCGTCTATGTATCTTCTACACCTGCGATTTTTCTCTTCTATCTCTTTTATTCTGTTGGTGATGCTTACATCTATAATTCCTGACCTCTTTCCTAGGATTTCCATTTTAAGTGTTGCCTCCATTTGTGTTTTCTTTATTGTTTCTACTTCCACTTTTAGGTCATGGACCACTTTATTCAATTCCTTTACCTGTCAGATTGTGTTTTCCTTTATTTCTTTAAGGGATATATTTGTTTCCTCTTTAAGACCTTCTACCTGTTTACCTGTGTTTTCCTGCATTCTTTAAAATGAGTTATTTATATCTTCCTTAAAGGTCTCAATTATCTTCATGAGGTAAGACTTTAGCTCAGCTTCCTGATTTTCAGGTGTATTAGTGTATCTAGGGCTTGCTGTGGTTGGAGAACTGGGTTCTGATGATGCCAAGTATACTGGGGTCTGTTGCTCTTGCGCTTGCCTCTTGCCATCTAGTTATCTCTGGTATTAGCTGGTTTGAGTGTCTCTATATGGAGCTTGCCTCCTGTGTCCCTGTGTTGCTGCAGGTCTCCTAGTAGGCCTGTGACCCTGGCTTAGCAGACCACCTGTGGGGCCTCAGACTGTAGGGTCTTCAGAGGGGCAGACAAGCTGCTGATCTGTTGCCCTGCATGCAGCAGATCTCCTGGGAGACCTTCAGACTGTGGGGTCTTTAACGGAGCAGACAAGCTGGTGATATGCTCTCCCTTACTCCTTTAAGGCTAACTTCTACTGTCTAAATCTCAGTTCCTTAAACTGGGGCTCATGAACTCATAGGCATGCATGCATGCATATACACACCAGCAAAAACTTTCCAAATGTGTACCAACCAAAAATTAATAAAAAACAAACCATTAACGACTGAGGTATTGCTGACAGCAGTGTTCATGGAGAGCCCTTGGTTCTAAACCCATGGCATGCACACACCGTGCTGCACACACCGTCTCTCCACGCATTCCCACAAGACACAATGAAATGCCTAAGCTCAGCTTCAAGACCATTGTCTGCTACCAGTTGTAGCAATTTTACTTCACATACAAATTTTTGGCTCTTTTAGAAACAATGGTTTAACTATGCAGACAAAAAATGTTCCTATCATTCCTCAGCATATGTCTATCAAATTGTTTTCATATTAGAATAAGTAAAGTGCTTGGTTTGAAATTTGTCTGTACCTGATTTGAGTCTCATAAAAAGATTATTCAATGAATTATGGCTTAAGATCAAGACAATTTACAACAATTTCTGAGATGATCCTACACATATTTCTGCCAATGTGTTCTATTTGTTAAAGTAGTGCTCTCAGCATTGACAAATATAATTTGATAAATTAGCAAATGCTGAAAAAGTTAAGGTTGTTCTATGTCCTAACAAGACTTAATTTATATTTAAAACAAAAACAAGAAAAGCACATTCATCTTAGCATTTAAATTTGCTTTCATGTTTAATTAATATAAAATTTTATATATGCCAAAGGATTGCTTTAAGATAATTTTTTTCATGATTTAGAATCTGTAAATGCTTGATTTGTGTACCTGGAACTTTATGGAACTTTACACCCAGGTCACATGAAAATTCTCAGACTAAAAGGAGCTGCAAGTGAATCAGGTTTGAGCAGCTCGGATTGAAGTGACTCTGAGTTCATTATCTTTAATATTTGCTTTCTGCTAACTCACAGCCTTTCTGATTCATCCTTTTTATAATATGATTAGACAAATATTTCATCTAATAAATTTATAAACTGTAAGTCACCCATTCAATGTCACATGACTAATAGAAGACTTACATGCAAACATAAATTTATTTCTTAATGGGCTAGGCATGATACAGCTTGAAGCTTGGCAGATAAAAGAGTAGGAAAACTTGTTTCTTGACTACTTTATGAAAACTGTCTATCTTGGCTTTGCACAACAGAGCATGCCCATGACCCCAGCATTTGGGAGGTGGAGGCAGAAAATCAGAAGATCAAGGTCACTCTCAGCCATACAGCAAATTCAAGGCCAGCCTAGGCTACATGAGATCCTGTCTCAAAAAACAAACAAAAACAAATAACTAAGCTAAATAAATCAAACCTTCTAAACTGGTTACAAAGTAAACTGTAACCTTTAATGTGTAATCCTGTACTTAATCACTGTACTGGAGACTAAAGCAAAGGAGAACGTCCTGTACTTCTTGCAGGCCACTACTTCAGAACACTACTTTGTAACATGAAACATCCAACTGAAAAAATCCTAAGTCCAGATTTGTGTCACTCTTGACATGACATGCTTTATTACAAAGCTACAGAGATGAAAATAAAAGGGACATCTCCCCGTAACTTTGTTTTTAACTAACTAAAAGTAATAGTAACCTTTACAATCTCATTAAAAGAAGAATTAAGAAATAAAACACTTTATCCAATCCAAATCCAACACAGGATAATTAGGAACAAGACCAAGTTGCGATATAGATACTGATAGCACACACTTTCCTTTGCCGCAGGAAAACAAAATACTAGTCTGAGATTTTGTTTTTAATTTTAAAACATTAATCAGAGTTTGTAATAATATAGCTAAAATACTGATATAATACTACTTTTATATTGAATCTGTGATATTTAAATATTTTGCATAGTTTTTATGCTTTTGTTTTGTAGTCAAAAATAAAATTTACCTAAAAGTAAATATATCACTTGCAATTCACAGCTTAAAAACATGATTCAATTTAGAAAACTTTCCTGTTCCCCAGCTACCCATAGGAGGTTAGTTGCATGTATTAATATAGCCCAGGATACATAAAATAATCAACATAAATAATAAAGTGACAATTTTTTCTTTGGAAACCAATAGAGGTCAATGGTATTAGATTACGCTGAAATGATTGACTATATAATATTTAAAAAAGTAAATTGCATGCTCAGCTTATTAAAAACAAAAAACTAGAGAGAGGGAGAAAATGTACACCTTCTAGAATTGGAAACAGCTCAGCAGTCAGGAGCACTGGCTGCTCTTCCAGAGGACGGTGTTTGCGTCCCAGCACCCACATTATAGCCCTCAACTGTCTATAATGCCGGTTCCAGGGGGTCTCTGCCCTCTGTGGGGCTCTATGAGCAATACACACACATGGTGCACAGACAGAATTGCGGCTAAAGCATCATGCACATGACATTTTTAAAAGAAAACATACACCTTTTAGAGAAGCACAGGTCCTTTCTTGTCTTACCTTTCAACTAGCAGATATGTGGTAAGATGAATCAGTTTCTCAGAACAGGTAGTAATTTAAGTGTTCTAGGTTTATTATACCAAAAAGTGTGTATTCTGGGATACTGAGTAAAGGAACAAACTACCGTTGGCCCTATAATTACAGCCAGGCACTGAAAATACTCAACAAGATGATTCAAGCTTTAGAATACCTAAATAATAGTTGTCAAAAATAGCTTTGATTATATCCTCCAAGTACTTGATTGCTTTCATCTTGGCTGAATTTTTTCACAAACTCAACATTAAAATTCCATGAAGAATGCACAGGTTCTGCACTACTCAGTAACTCAAAATAAATGATCCTCTGAAGCAACTATTTTTATTTGAGTTTGCCTATTAGATAAGGGAAATGCTGGAGTCTCTAAGTCCTTAGGGGATACAGAAATCCAGAAAACAACTCATTGAATCTCCATAAAACAGAGTTTTCAAAGAGTCAACTCCAAGGACAAAGAAATCTTTAGATGTGCCCCACTCATCAAAACTTCTCTACATTTTCTTCAAATCTTGGTTGCTCCAACCCATCTCTAACCTTGCTGCAATCTGAAATAATTGAGTCTTTTAGAAATATCAGTTTGGGCATTCTATGACCAGAAACCCTGATGGAGCATGCTTCTCACACAGAGCATAGGGTCAGTACTTTAAAACTCCCTAAGTAATTCCACTGCACACGTTCTGGTGTAACAAAGTATTTGTCTCACTAACAGTCTCTTCATTGTACCAATTATATGCTAAAGGTCACAGGGTTTATAGATGTGTTAGGTGCAGAGCATTCAAAACATTAATCAGGGATACATTGAGGATTTACAGCAACTTTATCCAACTTCACATATATTGATTAAGAAATACACATGGCATTTTATCTCGGAATGACTAGAAACATGCCTATTAAGGCAAGAGGGTTGTACCCTGTGGGTTCCTAGAAGTAGGAGAAGAGGCTATCTAAAGCAGGAGACCAAGCTACAGCAGCACATGCAGGTGAGGTTGGCTCACAATGAAGGACTAAGCAATGGCAGCCAGCAAAGGACTGCAGTGCTCATCTCAAATGTATTCCTAAGCAACTGAGTTGAACAGGGTACCATTCATGTACTCACCAAGTGCTTCCTCCACTGCCATATGAAGAAACACACATAAGGCTCACTCGTTCCTTATATATCACTTGGGTTATAACAAATTCACATTTTAAATAAAATATTAAATAAGAACTAACTCTACATCCTGAGAATTATATAAATTATATAGTATTATATAAAACATAATATATATAATTATACATAATTTCACATACAACATAGTATATGGCTATTAAATATTAACTCCAGATCATCAAAAACATTTTTCAATGTAGTATATGAATACTGCTAATATTTCAATATATTTTGTGTTTAAAGGGTTAATCAATATCTCCTTTCAAATAAATTGTTATTGAGGATTTCTTGTATCACTATAATGTGGAGAAACAGTGATGAATATACTTGGACAGTTATAATTTTAATGAACAATAAAACACAAAGTAAAAATGATCTACTGTACAGAGTAAAACAAAAGAAGTAAATAAAATGGCCACAGTAGCTAAAGAAAGTGCTCAGTGGGTAAGGGTTCTTGCTACTCTAACAGAAGACCACATTTTGGCTGCCAGTACCCACTGCAAGTGGCTCACAAACAACTGTAACTCCAGTCCCAAAGGACCCAACCTACTTCTGAACACTGTGGGTACCTGCATACACGTGTATACACACACACACACACACACACACACACACACACACACACAGAGGAAACATATACACACACATATACACATAAAAAAAATAAATATTTTTCAAAAATAGCTCTAATATACATGGAAAAGGTAGTTCATTATGCTCGCTTTTAGAGAAATAAATAAGACAATAATAGATACTATATAGTATTCATTACATCACAAAAACTTAAAAGTGTGAGTGTTAGAAACTGACAGGCTCATACAGATCTGGTAAATATGCAAAATGGCACAAGATCTATAGGGAAATTTATATTTATACTGGCAATATATAATGAAACTACACATACACTCATATTTTGACCTAGAAAGCCCATGTCTATGAATTTACCATAT
Source organism: Grammomys surdaster (assembly GCF_004785775.1). Classification (NCBI taxonomy): domain Eukaryota; kingdom Metazoa; phylum Chordata; class Mammalia; order Rodentia; family Muridae; genus Grammomys; species Grammomys surdaster. The sequence continues at coordinate 2,129,578 of NW_021620885.1, forward strand.
ATACACTCATGAATACACAAAAATGTCTCTGTATAATAGCACTTTTATGACATTATTTATAACTACAAAACTCTGTAGAGGTTCTAAACTGGTTTTATGCTAAAATATCTCTTCCAAAGAAAATTGGCCTCTCAAGGAAAAGTCTAGTTCAGGGTGGGAGACAGGAGCGCTCCAGACAACCCTGGGGGTTCTAGTTGTACTACAACATATAGCAGTGCTAAAGCAGAACCAACAGCTGCAAGCAGAGATGGCTGCTTAGGCCGCCACCTCCAGCCATCTACAGTCCATCAAAAGCAAAACAAATGAAAACGCGAGCCATACAAAACTGTGCTCTTGGGAATAGACAGTATATACACACTTCAAAAACAACTTTAGGTAAAGCTGAAAATAATTAAATAATGGAACACTGTATCTCATGTTTAAGTGTGAAATGAAAGTTCATTGAAAAGATGAAAGCTAAATGAAATGACTGAATTATTGGAACAGCAAACAAGATGTGAAGGTTAGGAGATAGCTCTTACCACACAGGCCTGGAGACAGCTGTAATTCAGATTCCCAGAGTCCACATAAAAGCCAGGAGCTGTGGATTCTGGCCTGTGATGTCAACACTGATGGGGTAGAATCAGGACTGCTGGGTAAGCTGGCTATCTAGTCAGGGCAAGGTGTCATGTTTGATTATTGAAGTGAGTATGTGGGGATCAGAGGATGACCCTAAGGAGCTGGCCCCCTCCTCCCCACCTCACTGAGGCAGTGTTTCCTTGCTTCTGCCTTGCACTCCAGGCTGTCTGCATCCAGGCAATTCCACACCTCTGCCTCCCACCTCACTGCAGACTATAGATGCACACCACCACACTCAGCTCTTTACATGGGATCTTGGGACTGATCTAACAATATAGGCCGTTAGGCCTACACTGCAAGTACTTTTAGCCACTGAGCCATCCCACAGCCCAAGAAATTCATCTTTAACAATAGTATGTAATGTAACTAAAAAAAATAATAAAAATATGTAAGATAACCAAACTATTATAACTTGATTCATCATATAGAAGATATAATCTTAGAAAACACACGCACAAATATTTTGGAATAAAGAGACATAATATATTCTTAACTAACTCATAAACTGTTACATTCCCTGTGACTATGGAGAAGTATTAATTTTTCCAGTTACCTAAAATACCTAGATAAAAATATATAAAATAATACCACCCTAAAGACACTAGTTATCAGTAAATGAAACAATGATCCCTTATAGATAATAAATCATGATCTAAGTCTTAACACTACCAAGGCTGACTAGGTTAAAAAAAAAAAATGTCTAGATCACAATTAAGCAAAACCTGAGTAATGTCCTGTTGAGAAGAGTGACTTCAGAACACAAAGGGGCCAAAATACTCAGTGGACCAGCAGAATTCATGGTCCCCTAGGAAAGAACAGGGACAAAGCATTATGAAAGAGAGAAAAACACACAGAGAAAATTCTGGAAACCTACAGACTCCCCTTCAATTATAAAGGTGAGTACTGGACAGCTTGCATGTGTGAGGAAACTAGTAAAACCCAGAAAGCAACCACACCAAAACAGACTGCAAGAGACTCTCCAAGAGCTCACAATGCATGGCAGTGCCCCAAAGTCAGAAGTCACATCTTTATAATAACTGGACCCTTCTGAATGTCAGGAAAGATGTTGCTAAGGTAGAGAAGATAACATGATCAGAAATTCAATTACTCTGTAGTCGGACCTAACAAATGTAAAAGCAAAGGCAAGAGGATCAAACTGTCTGCAAGGGGTTGAGCCACATCCCAAAGCAAAGCTCAGAATATATAAAGAAATACAAACACATCCAACAAGCTCAAAAGAAAAGTCCATGATGCTGAAAGCAAACCAAGGACAAGAAGAGCTAACCCAGAAAAGGCTGGGGTGAAGGGGGTCAGCTCAGTGGCAGCATGCTTGCCTACACAAAACCCTAGGTCTGATCCCCAGCACCATGGAGGGGAGGACAGGAATGAAACAAAGTAGAACACATGATAGAACAGCTGCTATGACTACATCCTCTACATCGAGGAAAAGAGAAAGAGCATACTGAATAGAAACACAGAAGACACAGAAAGGAGTGACTAACAAGATGTGTTAACAAGGTACTCCTTTAACATGGGACCTGTACAACACAACCATCAGAGAAATCAAAGCTAGGTGAGAAACCACATTTGTCTTTAGTTCATTGTGAGCCTTAACTGACGAGTAATATTTGCTTTTCATTCTTCAGTACGTGGCTATGTGGTTTTCCTGTCACTTCAACTTAAGAAACTGGCCTTTCTCTACTATGTTCTTAGCACCCTAGCTGAGGGTCCCTGGGTTATGTACCATTCCTTTATCATTTTGTTCTTGACAAAACTACCTCTTTCTTTCACCTCATGATTATATGCTTCACCCCAGGGTTGGGAAAATTATAGAGATTAAAAATGACTTTAGCCCTCCCAAGTTCTGTCTACTGCAGACTTCAAAGAGAATGAGTTTCAGGACAGCCAAGGTTATGTAGACCTTGCTTCAAATTTTTAATTAATTAATTTTAAGAAAATCTCAATTAAAGGTGGTAAGTAAATGATAATAATTAAAGGAAGATAAAACAAAGAAAAAAACAAATAAATGGTCAAATAATAAATTTAACTATAATAATATTAAATAACCACATTAAAATATATTCTGAACAGAAAGGATACTAAAGTAAGCACATAAAATTTTACAGGACACAGGCCTTGGATGATGTTCCAGTGGGTAAAAGTGTCAGCTGTAATCTGAGTCTAAATCCCTACCACCCACATAAACTAGGCAGACTTGACTGCATGTGGCTGTAATCCCAGTACTTGGAGGCAGAATCAGGTGGATCCCAGGAGCTTGCTGCCCAGAGAGCCTAGTGGTTAGGCTAAGCCCAAACCTAAACAAGTTCCCTAACTCAGGGACTAAGCTGGAAAGCTATACAAAACTCCACCATTCTCCTCCAGCCTCCACATGCAGTGCTCAGGTGCATGCATCTGCAGACGTACCTATCTGTGCATACGTGCATACACCACACACAGAAAGATCCTTTAGAGGATGCAGATGAGACAGTATTAAGAAAATGTAAAACATAGCAAGTTGCCATTGGTATGCTCATTCAATAATATGATCTATTTGTTCTAAGGACAAATATGATGCTATACAAGACAACTGGAATCCGTCTTACCTTGGACACATTGCTGACATAATTCACTTGCACGGCGCTTTCTTTATCAACTTGGTTACAAAGATTCTGCAGAGTATATGCATATTCTTTATCGCTTTTTATTCTCAGAGCCATAAATTTCTTCACTGTCTCCAGTAACCGTAGTTCCCAGTCTTGCAACTTTAACACAGCTTCCTGTGAGTTCTTTAGGTCACTCCCAAATCCCATTTTGTATGATACAGCTTGTCCTCCACACTGTGCACGTGAGCCTGCTAGTCAGCACATATCTGTGAACATAGACATAAGTCAGTTAGAAGGAAGTTCATCCTCAAATCAAAAGTATGGTCCACTGAATTTTTTTGTTTGTTTAACTTGGAATACTGCTTTATATCTCAAATTTGGAAGTGATTTTCTTCATTGTGAACAAAGTTGAGCAGGCATATAATTCATCAAAATTGTTTCCAGAGGAAATACAACATAAAATAAAGGACATCAAATTACTAATATCAATTCATACATTTATTTAAATCCTGCAATTATTTTTTAATCAGATTAACATGACATCAACACATATTCCAAGTGTATGTTTTTGTTGTTGGCAATGAGTTACAAAATACAAATTGCATTTCAAAGTTAGATAACAGAATTTGGGAAATTAACTGATTATGTTTGCCAGGGTCCAGCCTCGACAAGAGTTGGGGCTCATCAAGGATTAGGTAGGCCAATAAGAAGACACACAATTGAGATACAATACTGACAGGCTAGGTTTGTTTTGTTTTGTTTGACATGGGAGTCCTTGAACTTGGGAGTCAGGGTGCTCACTTAGACTTAACTCAGCCCCAGTCTTTTATTGAAATCATACAAGGAAGTTGGAATTACAAAGTTCATAGGGGGATGGGTAAATGCTTCTCTATTTTCCTGTGCCAACATTTTCTTATGACACAGAGTAGTACAGACTTAGAACACACACAAAAAAAGGGAACTATACAATCTCAAACATAAAAGTTTTAGAGAAAGCACAATTTTTTTATATCTCCCAACCATCAGTCTCTGGTGAGGTCGGAGGGCAGCAATATTGTGATTACAAAGTCAGTATCTCACATGTGCGAAACATCATGGTTTCATAAAAGGACAAGCATGAGGTCATACTGCTGCCCCTGCAGTCTTTGGATTTCCAATCTGGGTCAAACATCCAGGACCCCATCCATCTGTCTACAAAAACATCCTCACTTGACCTGTATAGAGAACTCCTAGGGGGCTGCCACCATCATCCCTGAACCCAAGGAAGCCATTGCTAACTTTCTGGGAAATATCTGTATGTTATTCCATCCTCAGTTTTATAATAAAAATGTCCTGTTTTTACTATACAGACTGGGGGAACAGCTGCAGATTTACTCATCTCTGCCCATGGCTCTCAGTTACTTTCATTTCCACCTCAAGTGAATGATTATAACATACATTTATTTCTTTTGAATTCATGAAAAGCCTTCACTTTAATATTATTGGTAAAATCTAGTTTCTAGATACCTAGTAGCGGGCTCCTACTAGGTCTTGTCAGGTCATCAAGTATCGGTTTAATCAATGAAGGAAGAAAGAGAAGAAACAGTAAATAGATAAAAAGAATGATAAGTACTAAGAATAATTGCAGAAATGATATCACGAGGTGCTTGCACCAAAGAAGCAGGCCTTGGGGCCTCTCAGTACTCATACTGGGACCCACATGAGGCCACTGCCTCGCACTCTGAAACACAGTACCCCTGGCAGGTTTTTCTTCCTTGTCATCGGGGTCCAGGCATCTCCAGCTTACACGGGGTGTCTCCAACATATGTTGACATTACAAAACAATCCAAAAGTGCAAATGTATTCAAAAGTAAACATGGTGGGGCTAGAAGAGCTAGCCCGGATCCCTGGGAGCTCCCAGAGACTGAGCTTCCAACCAGGCAGCACACACAGGCTGGTCCTAGGTCCCCAACACAAATACACCAGAGGACTGTCTGGTTTGGCTTCAGTGGGAGAAGACATGCCTAATCCTCGAGAGACTTGAGGCCCCAGGGAGTGGGGAGGCCTAGTGGGAGGGGAGCACCGTCTTGGAGACAGTGGGGAGGAGGAATAGATTGAGGAATCTGAACTGCTGAGCCATCTCTCCAGCAGGTCCCATGAAGGCTGGAAGCCATGTGTGGGGGAATTCGAGGGTGGGAAGGTGGGAGTTGGGGGTAGATGGGGGCACATCCTCATAGAAGCAGAGGAGGAGGGATGGGATAGGAGGTTCCTGGGTGGGAGGGGGGAAATAGGATAAGGGGAGAACATCTAAAATGTAAATAAAATATCCAATAATAATAAAAAAAAGAGTTAAAAAAATGACAACTAAATGTCTTCTCCCAAAGGTCTGGAAGAAAATGAGGATGTGCACTGTACTGTTGTTCTACCAGGGGCTATATACATTGGACTGGCATAGTAAAATAAAAGACATTTGGGACAGATGGCTAGAGAGATTGTACTTAGAGTGTATACTGTTCTTCCAGAAGACACAAGTTCAGTTCTCAGTGAGGGGTGGCGCACACCAGCCTGTACTCCAACTCTAGGGAATACAACTCCTCAGGTACCTGCATTCTATGTACACACCCACACATACACACATAACTAAAAACAAAAATAATCAGATTAGATAAGTGAAATGATTTCCATTTGCAGATGATACCACTTCATAAAGAGAAGACCCAAACGAAGGTTTAAGCAAGTGTCAGAATTGAGTGTGATTCAGAATTGAGTGTGATTATGTTACCAAGTACTACAGACAAGGAGCAGATGTCCTCTGTGAGCTCCTATTTTAGAACCTACTTTGCCTACCTCGGCTCCATCATCTAGCATTTCCACCATCTCCCAAAGTTGTCACTGGACTGTGAGTTTAAAGATTAGAGCTTATCCCTGGGTCTTTTTCTCCGATTCCTGGTTTCCAAGACGAGCAGCTTCTACAAAACACTCCTCCTACCATGATATACTTATTCTCTTACCACGAGCTCAGAAACAGAGCCAAAGGACAATGGAAGGAACTCAATGAAACCATGAGCCAAAATGAACTCTTCTTTCCTTAAGTGGCTTTGTTCACATGCTGTCAGACCTACACAATGTTAACATACACAGATTCAGTGTTAGAAAGTCAGCTAAATGTCTATAGATCAGAAAAAAAATCAGACCAAAAATTAAATTAAAAATCAATTCCATTTACAGAAACATGAAGAAAACAATAAGACACTTGGGAAGGAATCTTTTTTTAAAAGCAAACTTACGTCTTCAAACTAAAAAGCCTACATCATAAATAAGCTCCTCAAAGACTCGGGTTCAAAGGTAGAAGAATTAATGTGTTAACAAAGCAAGATCCTCCAGTTTGATCTATACATTTGACACAATCTGTATTGAAATCACATTGTACATCAAAGAAATTAAGGCACAAAAGACCACATATTGTATAATTCTGTTCACATGACGTGTCTAGCAAGAGTCCATCTAGAGATACAGGAGAGATTTGGGTTGTCTAGGGCTAATGAATTTGAAGAGAAATGGAGGATCCCTGAGAAGTATTAGGTTTCTTTCTGTGGTGATGGAAGTATTCTGAAATTGGTTGTGATGGCAGCACAACTCTGTGAGTGGATTAAAAACAACTAATAGAACTAAGAGTTCTATTGGGTGAACTCTTTAGTATGGGAGTGTTACGTTTAGCTACAGTTTGATGCTTCCCTCAAGGCTGCATGTACTGGGATTTAACCCTCGGGAGAGGTAAAAAGAAGGTGGAAAGTTAATCCCACTGTGGTGTTTACCAGGAACACCTCTGGGAGATGATCGGGATGAAGTTAAGTTGTTACCATGGAGCCCCATCACTGAATCCTGGTAGCTTTATAAGAGGCAGACAACCCCAAAAGTCCTCTCTCTGCCTGCTTGTCTATCTGTGTATATCTCTGTCTCTCTGTCTCGTGGTATCTCTCCCATCTATTTCTCTGTTGTCTGTGTGTGTGTGTGTGTGTGTGTGTGTGTGTCTGTGTGTCTGTGTGTGTCTGTGTGGAGTATGGGAGTGTTTCTCTCTCTCTCTCTCTCTCACACACACACACACACACACACACACACACACATATACACACACACTCTGGAAGAGAAAAAGAGACAGGACATCCATAGATGTGGCTCACTGACCTTTAACCTCCAGACCCTGAGCTCAAATATCGTTGCCTTATTTATAAATTCAGTCTGTGTTATAATGTTATTGGTAACAGAAAACAGACTAAAACTCAAACAATAACTCAAAATAGTTATTTAAAAATCACTGAGACTTATGATCACCTACACACCAGCTATCATAAACCTTCCCAAGATATTCTTGTTTACTGTAAATCCTGAAAACTATTACAGAATTTATTTTGCCCTCTGTTTTCCAGGGCTTTCCAGCAGTGAATCTTTCAATCCAGGCAAAAGAAATGTGCAAGGGGCCTTCGTTTCCAGACACTAGAAGGCAGGTGTTTTGTTGTAGTGGCAATGGCTCTTTGTTTGCTCATTTTTGTGGTGCTGGAAACTGAACCCTGGGCTCCCACATGCTAGACAAGTGCTCTCTACCACTTAGCCAGTCCATACCATAGAGTCTTGTTTCCAGTTAATGACACTGACATCATCTATAATATACAAACACAAAAAAAGTTTATCTCCAAACTTCAGTTGCTTCATCTAAACAAATGTCAAATGTTATTACTCTCCAAAAAGAGAATAAATTTCAACTGTCCCCCAACCAAAAGATGTTCAATTGTGTGAACTATAAAGTAATTAAGAAAAACATTTTGAGTTATAAGAAACTCCTTGCTAACATTTCTAAAGCAACAACCAATACTGACGCCCCTTTAGCTAAGTCAGTGACTACAGGAGGCCACCTGACTCTCACTGTGTATTAACCAGGATGACTCCAGGCTTCCAGGTCCAGACAGCAGCTTTAAAACTATGACTCTGGGGGTTTAGCTCAGTGCTAGAACATTTTCTAATAGGTAAACGCTCAATCCCATGGAAAAAAAACAATCATTTGTGGGGCTCAAAACTGACAATGAGTTGTTGTTGTTGTTGTTGCTATTTTTACCTGCAGCTGTGGAAACATACTTTTCAGCCTATGTCCAAACAAAGAACAAGGAATATTTTCGAGGGAAGAAATGCTAGAAATGTTTTTAATTTAACTTTTAAAAAAACCTACTAAATGTAAGACTGTGGTTCATTTTAGTCCTGATGTGGCATAAATACCATCTTTGCTTCTAAATGCATCTTGATAAGCATTTTTGTATTTTTATTTCTGCTATCTATCAGAAGCTTCAAAAAAATATGTACAGCTCAGGAAAAGAAATGGGACACATAATCTGGCAGCATCTGGGAAATGGTCCAGCCTGTCCTAAGAGGCTTATTTATGTTTATTAATAAGCTACGTAAGAATGTATACATACCTCTCTTTGGGAAAAGGGGGGAATAATGATGTTTTTTAAAGTAAGATAACTCCATAGTCAATTAACTGAGTCTGACTGTTGGGCTGACTGACCTGACAAACACTTAAGAAATCATCAGATCAATACACAACATATAAATACCCATTCATGGCAAATCGGATATATGTTAAGACCAGATTTTCAGTAACAAGCAAAGAACAAAAAACTAGATAACTGAGATATTCTGTGGGCAGTGATTAACTAGACTACAACCCAGCCTATGCTTCACCTTTTCTACCTGGAATTAGCAAGTCAAGCAGATGGGCTCTGCTAGAGAGAGACCCAATTATAGCAAACAAACCATTCAAGGATGTGGTAGTACATTTTTATGACAATCTCTCTTCCATTCTAAGAGACTAGAACTGTTGCCTCACAGTCCAGTTCATAATATACACGGAGATCACACAAACTTGGCCTGATATTCTACTGTGTACTGAGCCAATTTGTTTAACCTGCCTTTAAGAAAATAATATAACCTTACTTGTCTTGAATTTCCTATGTAATCAGCTTTCAAATCCTGTGCTAATGCATAGCTTTAATCTTTTTTTTAAATTTTTTTTATTGGATGTTTTATTTACATTTCATATGTTGTCCCCTTACCCCATCCCCCACCCACCAAGGAACCCCCAATCCCCTGACCCCTCCTCCTTCTTCTCTGTGGATGTAACCTCTATCTACCCCCCCCCCACTCCCACCTCCCCACCCTCAAAATTCCCACCCCCTGGGGCATCCAGCCTTCATGAGGTCAAGGATCTCTTCTTCCACCTATGATCAGCAGGGCCCTCCACTCTTACATATTCAGCTAAAGCCCTGGATCCCTCCCTAAGTGCTCCCAGGCTGGTGGTTTAGATCCTGGGAGCTGTGGTTGGTTGGTATTGTTGCTCTCCTCATGGTGCCACAAACCCTTTCAGCTCCTTCAGTCTTCACTCTAACTCCTCCATTGAGAACCCCATGATCAGTTCAATGGCTAGTTGTGAGCATCTGCCTCTGAATATGTCAGACTCTTGAAGGCCTCTGAGGAGACATCCATATCAGGCTCTTATCAGCATGCACTTCCTGTCTTCCACATCAGCATCTACCTTTGGTGATTGCACATGGGATAGATACTCAGGTGGAGTGGTCTTCAGACGGCCCCTCCTTCAGGTTCTGTCCCTCACTTTGTCTCCATATTTGCTCCCTTGAGTATTTTGTTGCTCTTTCTAAGAAGGACCAAATCACCCCAACTTGGTCTTCCTTCTTTATGAGCTTCATGTGTCCTGTGAGTTGCATCTTGGGCATTTCAAGGTTCTGGGCTAATATCCAATAATCAGTGAGTGAATACCATGTGTGTTCTTTTGTGATTGGCTTACCTCACTCAGGATGATAATTTCTAGTTCCATCCATTTACCTAGGAACCTCTCGAATTCATTGTTTTTAATAGCTGAGTAATACTCCATTGTGTAAATGTACCATATTTTTTTAATCCATTCCTCAGTTGAAGGACATCTGGGTTCTTTCCAGCTCCTGGCTATTATAAATAAGGCTGCACAGCTTTAATCTTAAACTATGTATTCTTCCATGCCCCTGACCCGCAGCAATGCATGTGAGCATGTGTGTTACGGCACTCATTTACTGAGAACAGCCCATAGGTAGAAAGCAACCTTCTCTAGCAAATATCCATCATAATTGTTGGAAGCAGCATATGGATGCTGCTTGATAACTGTGTGCTTACAATGATGTTTGTTATCTGACTCAGTCGAGGTCAGTGACTTTAATCACTCTGTTTAGGATTTCTGTAAAGTGTCCCATTGCTTCACAATGTGATGCTTTCTGTGTTATTCAGTAAATACAGAACAAAGTCCTTTGTTAGGAACAGGTCAGATACAAAGATCAAATACAAACTACAGACAGATGGAAGACATAGGGAGTGATGTGGAGGACCCAAACTTGGATTCACTCTGGCGTCAAGTTAATGTCAGGAGAATTACCGGGCTGTCTTTCCTGAATGAAATGGTGACAAATTTGGTGCCTCTGCAGCTATCTCTAATGTAGGACCTCTTTGTCCTCACAGGTCTCAGGGACTCCTTCCTCATTCAGAGATCCTAGAACAGGCAGTGAAGGCAGAAAAGACGGATCCAGGTTTTACGCAAAGTACAATCTAATAAGCCACATGTCTTCCCCATTCCACAGACATCAGGAGAGCAGGATGTGGTAAGAAAACCCAGCACATTCTCCCAATCCAATAGATATCCATGACTTGATCTAAGAAAGAACTTTTCAGCTTTTCAGGCAGCACAAGTAGGAACCACTGGGAGCTCAGGATTATCAATAAATGAAGAAAATAAAAGCAGCAGTGGAATAGTACCCCATAAAAGCAGACTAAGATCTACATGCTATAAAACTAAACAAGGTACCTACCTATGAAGAGATTGAAGTGTTCCCAAGTCTAACATAACATATAAATTACATAGAGTACAATCAGAAATTGTCTGTCACCAAGAAAATCCTAATTTTAATTTAAAGATAATTAATACTAACACCAAGATGAATCAGGTGCCAGCGTAACAAAGTAAGAATTTTAACACAGCTGTAGTAAAAGTACGTCAGCAATGAGATATAAACTCTCAAAATCAACAGTAAAATACAGGACTTAACCAAGGAAGACAAGCTATAAGAATAATCAGAGAGAAATTATAAAGGAAGAAACACAAATTTAAAACTCCCTAGCTATGCTCCAGAGTACAATAGAGACAGCAGAAGTCGATTTCAGTGAGTTTAGGGACAGAACAGAGTCCACCCAGCTAGATAACAAAGAGAAAACAGGAAAGAAATACCTGGAGACCTATGAGACACTCACACAAAACACACTCTTCTCTCCTCAGAGGGCAAGAGAAGAGAAAGGGAATGAGAGAAAACTGGAGAAAATACAGCCAAACCTGCTTAAACAACATTCACATACCATACCACACACACACACATATATACACAATACACACAAGCACACTTACACTGATACTCACGCCACACACACACTCACACATACACACTCACATACTGCACATGTACACTCACACTGACACTCATGCCACACACACATTCACATACATACACCACACACATACCATACACACACACACATTCACACACATACACCACACACATACCATACACACACACACATTCACACACAACATACACAAGCACACTCACACTGACACTCATGCCACACACACATTCACACACATACACCACACGCATACCACACACACACATACACTCACACACACACACAGCACATACATACACACCACACACACTCAATACACACATGCACATACACACATACACCACCACCACCACATACACACTACACACTACAACAACAAAAATCAAAACCATATGGCATTAGTCAGAGGCCGACAATAATGGTCCAGAATGCAACACTTCAAAATGGATTCACCATGCTCAACAGACTTCTGACAAAGGTCTAAAGGAGAAAGCATTAGCCTTCAGCTCTAACCTAAGACCTTATTAAAAACAACTAAAAACAATCATGGACTTGAGTGACGAAATGTGAACACATTTACTGATAAGTCTAAGATTTAAAAAAAAAATGGGAAAAATCCTCAGGACCTAAAGGTAGGGAAACACTTAGTTATGAGACCAAATCCACAATCCAGAAGAGAAAATGGACTGTTTAAAAGGAAAATCTTTTATTCTCGGAGAGCCTGAGAGAGCAGAAGAAGATACAGCTTTTAAAGGAGATTAAAAAAAAAATTTGGAAGTCAATGACCCATCCTATAAAGAAAAAGGCATATTAAGAAACTAAAAATCCCTTCTTAGATTATCATGCATTTCTACTTCCCACTAGACTGTGGAGACAGGGTTTAAAAAAAAAAAAAAGTCAAATCATACCAGAGAAGAAATCACACAAAAAGTAAGGCTAAACAATGAAGGACTGCTGAAGGCTCAGTGTGGACATATGGGGGTTAAAACCCAGTCACAGGAAAAATGAAGTCTCTGTATATACTTCTCATGACTTAAAAGTAGTGTATATACATATTATATATATATACATATATATATATATATAATATGTAATATGTGTATATAATATGTATATGTGTAATGTGTAATATATGTATAGATATTATAATGCCCATTTATTGTACATATCATACATATACATACATATATATCCATATAGTAACAATTAGTACAAAAATGCCAAGAATCGTAAGGAAAGCAGGGAAGGGTATATGAGAGGATTTTGAGGGAGAGGTGCTGTAATTAAATTATACTCTCAAAAATAAGAATAAAAGAGTAATTTATAATTATACAAGTAAAATTTTCAACTTTTCAAAATGCTCTGCCCTTGACATTAGGTATGGTGGTACACCCCTATAATACAAGAACTCAAGATAGAGTTAGCATCAGGCCTGACAAGAGATCTAAACAGGAAGGTTTATTTTGGCTCACATTTCAGAAGACTGTAGTCCATCTTGGGAAGGCAAGGCAGTATGAGCAGCTTGGTATGTGGTGGCACCCAAGAAGCAGAGAAGTAGGAAGGGCCATGTATGCTCAGGTGGCTCCTTCTCATCTGAACTCAATTCTGGACCTCATCCCAGGTACCAGTTCTGCTCGTGTTCATGTTAGGTCTTCCCTAATTGAAATCTCACTTGAAACTCCCTCAAAAGCATACCCAGAAGTGTTTCTTCTAGGTGAGTCTAAATCCAGTTAAGATTACAAGAAAGACTATCCACCACACAGTAATAATTACCATTAATCTTATTAGTACTTAGTATTTGATATTAATTTTGCAATCACACTCTACAGGTTAAAATTCAAAGTTCTTTGCCTGGTAATCAATACAACGTCCATCTCCCATAATAGTCACTCAATTTTAAGACTTACTTATGGTCAAACCTAGCTTTAACTGTCAACTTGACACAGCCTGGAGTCACATAAAAAGGGAGTCTCAAGTGAAGAACTGCCCAGGTCAGATTTGCCTGTGGGCATATCTTGTGGAAGATTTTCTTGGTTGTAAACTGATGTAGGAGTGCTCAGCCCACTGTGGGCAGCACCGCTCCCTGGGCTGAGAGCTAGCTAAGCATGAACCAGGAAACAATGTTTCTCCATTGTTTCTGCCTGAGTTCTTGCCCTAACCTCTCTCAATGATGGAATGCCACCTGCAGGCTGAAATGATTTTTTTTCCTTGTATACTTTACTTCTGGCCACACAGCACAGAAGGAAACTAGAACATTTAGGGTTCCTAAAACCTCCCCTGATCTTCCACACCTCTATGCCCTCCCCCAATCTAAAGTCTTTTATTCACATCCCCTTGGAAAAGCATCAGCAACCTAAACAGGAAGCTGCACTCTCTGTTATGTCTACCCCATAGCAACCACCACCTAGAATACAGTCTCTTTCTTCCCATCTGGAATTGTGTGTACAGCTCTCTTTAACATAGCACATTACAGTACATTTTAACTATGTATTCCGTCTATTAACTCCAATAGACTATGTGCTACCTGAGACAAAAATACCATAGGCTTTTCATTTGTATACCACTGGCACTTAGGTTATTACAGAGGATAGAAATCTCTATAATTTAGGGGTTAGAGCCCTAGCTCAGAAGTTAAGAGCATGCTCACTTTCACAGAAGACTCCACTTACATTCCTAGTACTCAGCAGGTGGCTTACAATCACATGGAACTCCAGCTCCAGGGGACCAGACATCTCTGCCCTTCACAGACATCTACACTTAACTTCTCATAGGCACATAATTTAAATTTTCTAAAGAAAAAAATTATATAATTTAGTGGATATCAATTACTAACCAGGCAGAAACAGGATAATATACAAAAGTACATGTATGTTGTTGCCAATATAATCTTTAAAAAAAAATCCAGATCTCACATAGCCCAGACTGACCTTATTATGACTGTATGTATCTGAGAATGACCTTGGACATCTGGCTCTCCTGCCTGCTGAGAACTAGCTCTGTTATCTATCACAGGCATATAACAGGCTCAACTAATGTAATGTTGGGGTCAAACCCAGGTTTCATGCATGGTGAGCATGCCTCCAACTGAGCTGTATCCCCACCCCCAGAGTTACCTCTGTTTTGTTTTGTTTTGTTTTGTTTTGTTTTGTTTTTTGAGACAGGGTTTCTCTGTATAGCTCTGGCTGTCCTGGAACTCCCTCTGTAGACCAGGGTGGCCTCGAACACAGAAATGCACCTGCCTCTGCCTCCCAAATGCTGGGATTAAAGGCGTGCGCCACCACTGCCCGGCATGTTACCTCTTTTTAAGAAGCAAGTTTTTAAAAAGTGAAACTAATATAAATCTTACTAAACTGCTAGCTATATGGATTTATTTAACCTATTTATTTGAATCTATCTTATTTAATGTTCTTCAATTTGGGACTGTGTTTCCCTATAAACATAATTGAGTATTCTTTAAAAAAATCATAAAAACCTGTAGTTTTCTAAAATTAGAACTTAAATTCACATAGACAATATCCATATATACAAATTTCATAAACAGAATTAAAGATGTTAAATAGCAAAATATAAAATAGGTAAGTAGTTTCTTTGCATGATGACCAAATTCCTATAATATTATCTTATAAACATAGAGATCGTAAGTGTCTATTCTAAAATGCATTGTTTCTCAATTTTTGGCTCTGTAACTGTCAACTTTCACATTTTGCAAATGCAAACATAGAAATATCGGTTCTTCTGGCATTATGAAACTGGAACACACTGGAATAATCCTAGCACTTGGAGTTGGAGGCAAGAGAATAAGAAGTTTCTCAGCTAAGTAGCAAGTTTGAGCCAACCTGGGGTACATAAGATACTGTCTCCAAAGAAGAGGAACATAGGAGAAACAAAAGGACAAGGGATTGAGAAAGAAAGAAAGAAAGAAAGAAAGAAAGAAAGAAAGAAAGAAAGAAAGAAAGAAAGAAAGAAAGAAAGAAAGAAAATTGTACTTTTGTGTATGTATGCATGTATGCATGCATTTATTTACTCATTCATTCATTCATTCATTCATTCACTCATTCATTCATTCATTCGAGACAGGGTCTCACTAGGTAGTTCTGGTTGTCCTGGAATTCACTATATATGTCAGGTTGGCCTTGAATTCGGAGATCCACCTGCCTCTGACTTCCAAGAGCTGAGATTAAAGGTGTGTGCTACTGTACCTGATGAACATTGGATTTTGGATTTCATAAAGAAAGTTTAATCTGTACTGAGGCTTCTCTCTCAAATTAGAAAAACTTATTTTAACACATTTTATTGGGGAAATATTTTGTTTTCTTTATCTAAAATTCTTACAAATATTCAATCAAGTTCATCATTGGAGGCTGGCAAATACACTAGTAAAACTATGTAATCAAACTATGGGCAAGTGAGATAATTCAGGGTAACGTCCTCTGATTTTTCATGCATACCATAAAAGTACATACATTTACATATGACACACAAGGTAAAAAAAATTAGAAAACTTTCACTGTGCCTCTGATGAACTAGAAGAAAAATTGGCACCACTTGAATTCAGTATAATCATTAATTAGTAAGATTTACCAAATCACTTTACAACTCACGGTGCATCATCAGAATATCTGTACACTGATAAAGAATATGAAATAATTAAATGGCTAAAACACAAAATGGATGCTCTCAGTGTTTCTCACCTTGTACATTCTTCTAACAGTGAGACTG
This sequence comes from Grammomys surdaster, assembly GCF_004785775.1. Classification (NCBI taxonomy): domain Eukaryota; kingdom Metazoa; phylum Chordata; class Mammalia; order Rodentia; family Muridae; genus Grammomys; species Grammomys surdaster. The sequence continues at coordinate 2,145,987 of NW_021620885.1, forward strand.
AGACAAAGACTCACTGAGCAAACAAGTGATAACCATGGTTGCAAACCCAAAAGTTGACTTTGCATGAACACAAAATGAGGTCACTTCTCAGAAGCACTCCAATAGGCAGGATCTTAACTACAAATACAGATCATTCTATCAATCATACTACCAATGACTAGGCCATGCTATGGACACAATACTGTGTCTTGCATTTCTCCTAAGTTCTTTATGTTTGAAAATGTTATTTCTAGCTCAGTATAAAGAGAAAGTTAAATTTAAGTGAAACAGCTCTGGTCTGGCCAGCCTATTCTAGGAGCATTATTGGATTATAACCTCCCCTGGGAAGTCTAAACAAATGTGTCTGATCTTAATTTAAGTGTTACTATGTCAAGAAATCTACATGAGGTAGTAACATCTGCCAATGAGAAGAACAGAATTACTCACAGAAAATTTTAAAGAAATTGACATAAGTCAATGGGCATTAATTTGATAACCACAAGAAATAATTGTTAGGACCATGAAGGTAAATAAAATCTGCAATACAGTCTTCAAACAATTTACAATGAGGTAAAACAAATTTATAGATAATAACAATCTAACTAACTTATTCAAAAGTCCGTCGGCAAACATATATTGAGCACCTATTGGTCACATATATTTCTTATTGACAAAAACATCAAGATACATAAGATTAGCCGGGCGGTGGTGGCGCACGCCTTTAATCCCAGCACTTGGGAGGCAGAGGCAGGCAGATTTCTGAGTTCGAGGCCAGCCTGGTCTACACAGTGAGTTCCAGGACAGCCAGGGCTATACAGAGAAACCCAGTCTCAAACAAACAAACAAACAAACAAAAAGATACATAAGATTACAGGCAGAGCAAGCCCGTAAGAAGCACCCCTCCATGGCCTTGGCATCAACTCCTACCTCCAGGATCCTGTCCTGCTTGAGTTCCTGTCATGATTTCCTTCAATGATGAACAGTGCTGTGGAAGTGTAAGCCAAATGAACCCTTCCCTTTCCTTCCCTCCCCTCAGACAGACAGACAGACAGACAGACAGATGAGATTACAAGCTTGTGTCTTAAGAAGTTCATTGCAGTGGAATCCCAGGGAAACTGTGAAGATGTTTACACTTTTGAATTAAAGTAGAAATGTGAGGCCTTGACTAGGGGAAGAGTGGATGTGGGGATCAGGTTTGTCTTTTTGATAAAAAGACTAAATTATCTGAAAAAGCCAAAAATGGAAAAACACACATGGCAGGCTTTCCTGAGGCCAGCCCTCTGCAGGCTGGGACCTGCCATGGCCTCCTTGTTCTACCCTAGCACATGTACCCTCATGAGTTGACACTCTAAGTGCAGGCTCTGCTGAGCCTATGCCAGGTACAGAGACTGACTCTGGAAGCTATTCTGACTCTTCTCTGATAGAATTAGCCTCTTAAAATGTAGAAAATTGTTTGGCCTTAAGTTGAAAACTACACTCTTAAATAACTGATCATGTTAGGATAAAGGGTAAAGCATATCTAGATAACTATATATCTAGAATTTAGAACATATGAGTAACAATGAAATGCCTCTAGATTCAAATGTAACCATTTTAAGACTCCTTTATTCCAAGATCATCAATTAACTTTAGCTCTAATTGAGAACATCAGCTAAGACCTGTAGCTGCTTAGCAAAGGTTACTTCTTGTTCTGCTCAGTAACTCAGATACTGGCTCATTCACTAATTCATCAAATAAGTGTTTATTAAATGGGAACAATATATAAACAAAGTGTTTACTAAATGTGCCAGGTGCTCAGTAAGGTCCCGAGTACACAGACAAAGAGTTTGGGTCGTGGCCTGGGGCTCACTCTGTGGTAATGGTGTAGCCTAGTTAAGTACAAGGCTGGGTTTGATGCTCACTGGGGGAGATGAGAGAAATAACTTGTTACAGCCTCAGTGTCTAATCAGAGATGTGAAAATGGAAGACACATAGCCTAGAACTGGGTGAAGCAAAAAGGGAAAACACTTCACAGACTTCTTAAACCTTGCTCAAACTCTTTTCTTCTTAATCAAAACATGTATCTCCCATCTTTGAAAACCACTACTCAAGGACTAGGGATATGGTTCTGTTGCTACAGTGCTTGCTCAGTGTGTACAAAGCTCCAAGTTCAATCCCCAGTACTCCATGAATTCCAGTATTCTGATGCTGTGGCACATGCCTGTGATCCTAGCACCTGGGATCTAGCAGGAGGATCAGGAGTTTAAGGTCAATCTTGACCATATAGCAAATTCAAGGCCAACTAAGAATACCTGAGACTCTGTCTCAAAACCAAACCAAATAAAACGGGGGCAGGGGGATCTGAGGAGGAATACTGCTTAAAAGTCATCTACAAATGCCTCCCAAAAGGTACACTCAACATCCTTAAGGAACTTCAATAAACTCTGTGAAGCCTCAAAGAGAATAAAGAGGAATGCTCTCTAAGTGGAAGGTCCAGCCAGGAAGAAAGGTCCATAAACCTTGTCTCACTACACCACACTCTGGCTGTATTTATTGATGTGCCAATATAAAATTTATATTTTAATCTAATTTTCCCTTCAAATGATGCATTTCTCAAAGACATATGCTTGAGCTAGTACTGCTCTATCTCACTCCATTTCTAGATACAGATTAGTAAGAGAAGCTCTAACCAGCAGTTAGAAGGTGGACAATGAACAGTAAGGGAAACGCAGAGCGGCTTCTAATTTAATCTCCAATGCTAATACCGTAAATCAAATACAAACCAGCTGGCTTTCCTTTCTTAATGCAACCAAATGAAAAACATAACCCAGCTAATATATTTAAATTTTGAATGATATTTTCAAAAGAAAAAAGTATTTGGACTCTTATGAGCTACAAACTCAGAGAATTAGAAGCAAAAACCAAACTGAAGTTTTAGATACATAATAATTCTTAGAAAGCAGATAATTCACAAATGAGACATTAAGTAAGTTTGTGTTTTCAAACCATAACCTTTAAGTGGAAAACCAGATCATCAACAAGAAAGAAACAAACAACAAAACAGGGAATTAGTTAACAGAAGAAAACAAAGAGCCCCAGGAACCAAATGGAGTTCATGAGACCTGGCTGCATCCTGAATTAATAAAATGCCAAGGAAGAGAGGAGTATGAGAGCCAGCACATAAAAATGACTAATACACAACACGCAAGTAAGGAATTGTCAACACATTTTAAATGTATTGTAAATAATTGTATTATAAATAAAAGCATTATAAACAACACATTTTTAGAAAAAAAAAAAAAACCTTCAGAGACGGGGCTGGAGAGTTGGCTCAGTGGTTAAGAGCACTTGCTGTTCTTGCAAAGGACCAGAGTTTGATTCCCAGAATCCACATGGAGGCTCTCCACTTCCTTAGGCACCAGGCATGCATGTGGGGAGCAGATACATACCCAGACAAAGCACTCAAACACACAAAATAAAATAAATCTAAAAAATAAAATACAACGAGAGAACGTGTGATATTTACATGTATATTATAGAATGCTATTCAGCTAAAAAGAAAAATGAAATCATGAACTTTCTACAAGAGAAGATCATACTGAGTGAGGTAACCCAGGTCCAGAAGGACAGATGTCACATGTTCCCTCCCATCTGAGGCTTCTAGCTCCAAATTTTCAGCTGTGAGTACATACCCTAAAATAACTGCAGAAACCAGGAAACTGAGAAGGGGCCATTGCTAGGCTGGGACTCAGGAAGCAACAGAGAAGGGAACAGCAATGTACAAAGTAATCTGATAGTGAAAATAGAAAAAACAGGGGGATATAATTAGGGAGATAAAGAAAATCAGGAGAGGACAGTAAAGTGACAGTAAGGATGTTTCAACATCCTAAGGGAACAAATTATTAGCACTACACCTAAATGAAACCTGTAGTAAACATAAGTTGGTATGTAAGTATACATATATAGTTCAAATGAAATTTTGGCATCTGGGCCGACAATGCCTGAAGGCACCATTCATGCTTCCAAGGAGGAAAAGAACCAACCCAGGTCCTGTGTCTATGAACAAGAACAACCACCAGTATGGCATACTTACTTTAGGAGTAAGTAGTGTCACACATACCTTAGTGATAGCCAACAGCTCTCTAATTGGACTTAGGTTCCACTCGACAGGCCTGATCCTGTAAACCTGGCCAACTACCCAGGGCTGGTGAAGTCATGGATTTTAACCTACACCTGTCACTTTACTCAAGGAGTCCAATCCCTAACTACAGTCTAAACATGTGGCTTATTTACACCCACATGTAAGTGTAGTTCTTGTGCCTCAACAGGGAAACTTCTCTTTGTAACAGATGGGGACCATTACAGAAAACCAAAACAAATCAAAACGCAGAGGAGTGGAGCCCAGTCTCAGCAGTTACCTCTACAAAACACTCCCACACCTAAGGCTCAGGGTCCTCGCATTGCGGACGTGGGGCTGAGAGGCTGTGTGAGCCAGAGGACCAGGAAGGTCGCTATGAGACTGGAGAAACTCTGACCAACCCACAAAGCCCCACCAAATGACTGCCCAAATGCAAGCTAAGCAAGGACATGGCAGAGTGGACTGGGGAAAGCCCACAACGCTTCAACCCTACACAAGGAACTAAAGACAACTAAGGAATGAAGAGAGCTGAAGAAATAGTCTTCCCCGGGGAGGAGCAAACACACTAGCTATCCTATGCCAAATGGTCAGCTTCAAAAACATACATGAAAGTAACACTATACAGACTAAGCAGGTTGTATATATGTATTTAATTGTATACAGATAGAGGAGAGAGAGAGAGAGAGAGAGAGAAAGAGAGGGGGGGGAGAGGTAGGTAACAACAATCAATTTTAAAAGAGGCCATGGATTTGAAAGAAAGCAAGGACTGGTATATATGGGAGGGCTTGGAGGAAGGAAACAGTGGGAAAATGATATAATCTCAAAAAATAAATATAAAGAAGTAAATTTCCTTGGCTTTCAATCAAAAAAATCTATATTGATCTTGACCCTCCAAGGTGATATAGGAAGAGATGAGGGCTCCTCTCATATGAACACGCCTTAATGTTCACTAAAAAGAGGTTTCAAGGCCAGCCTCCCCCATTTTCATCCCTTCTGCAATGTGAAGACATTGAAATAGTGTCATATATGAGAAACAGGCGTTTACCAACCACCAAACCTCCAAGCATACCTTTAAACCGTTTTTACAAACCTCCAGAGATAGGATATTTCTGTTGTTTATAAATTACCTATAATTAAGTGTTATATTGTAGCATCACAAATGGGTTAAGACTAACATACCACTTACTTAATGTTGACTTTTTACATATGAACTCAATATTAATGTTGACTTTTTACATATGAACTCAATATTATGATTATATGGGGAAATTATCTTTTTTTGTTTTGTTTTGTTTTTTTTGAGACAGGGTTTCTCTGTGTAGCCCTGGTTGTCCTGGAACTCACTCTCTGGACTAGGCTGGCCTCAAACCCAGAGATCTGCCTGCCTCTGCCTCCTGAAGGCTGGGATCAAAGACATACAACACCACCAAGCTTTATTTACAATGTCTTAATATAATTTCAAACTATGTAAATGAGCAAGGAATAAAAGCAGGGCAAATGTCAGAGTGAGGAGATGACAACAATGTGTCCACGTTCATTGTCCCATGGCTTCGGTATTTGTGAGCATGACACACTTGCTGAATGAAGCATCAGAGAAGGAGACAAAACAGAGAATCCAGTGAGACTGAGGCTGAAAGACTAGAACCAGACTGGTCTTCCAGATCCTGAGAACCAGCTGCAAGACCCTGGGCAGATCACAGAATTCTTTAGGCTTCCACTGTCAGAGATGAAGCAGAAGTGAGTAAGGGCCAAAGGTACAAGCCAGCTCCAAAATCCCCATTTCAACTGTAATGTCTCAGCCTTGCAGCTCAAAAAGTAACCGCAAGGCCCGAGAGGTGGCTAAAGAGTTAAGAGAACTAGCTACTCTTGCAGAGAGTTTGCCACTTGCTGGGCAGCTCACAGCCAACACACACACACACACACACACACACACACGGAGGGGGAGAGAGAGGGGGAGAGAAAGAGGAGAGAGAAAGAGAGGAGAGAGATTCTTTTGTCTTTTCACCTTAAAAATAAATTTTAAGAAGATAACCACATGAAAATAGAAAAACGTATAGGTCAATAGGACAAAAAAATAAGATTTATGACATCTACCAAATGTCTCTCACACAGAGAACAATCAATAAGTATTAACTCTTCTATTTTAACAAATCATCTTAAACTCCTTCAGAAAAGGGCTGGGGAGTTGACTCTGAAGTTAAGAGTACCAGCTGCTCTCCCAGAGGATGGGGTGACTCACAGCCATCTGCAACTCCAGTTCCTGAAGATATGACACCCTCTTCTAACCTCTGCAGGCAGCAGGCATGTATGTGGTGCACATGCATACATGCACACAGGCAAAACACGCACACAAGGAAAATAAAATTTAAAAATTCTTAAACCTCCAGAAAGGAAGCAAAGACAAGGCGATCAACAGTTTTAGAAGACATGAGTAACCGAGCAGACTTGTGTCTAATGACTACTCAAGTTTAGTTTCAGCTCGAGTATCAGTTCTAAAAGGCTGATATAAAACTGCTCTGATGAGAGGACTGCAATGCGAACACCAAACATTATAGGTTCAGAGGCCAAACCAAAAACAAAGGGCTTAGTAATTTACTAAGAAGAATAAAGGAGTCCTACCTTACTACTAGCACTGCTGGCCATGCCTTAGCTAAAGTAGCAGGTCCATGGTGAGGAATTACTCACTAGGGATGAGGAAGACACTTGAGAAAGTGTGCAGTGAAGTCTCATGGAAGTGATCATAGGTCTAGCCAAAAGAAATGAGCTGTAAGAAGAAACGTAAGGAGTCAGAACCAGTCACAAGAGAAGAAAGAAAAAAATCATGTGCGTGTGAAATACAGCAAAGCTCTTATTAGAAACTGACTGCCAAGGGTCTTCACTGTCACCAAGTAAGAATGTCACACTGACTTAACTGACCTGCCCACAGATGTGTTCTCTCTCTCTCTCTCTCTCTCTCTCTCTCTCTCTCTCTCTCTCTCTCTCTCTCCCCCTCCCCCCCATTTCCCCTCTCCCCCCCCCACAGCCACCCCAATGCTGACCTAACTGGCCTGCCCACAGTGATCTTCTCTCTTCCCAGGTGCCCCAATGCCTGCTCTTGTCTCTCCCACTTAGCTCCCCCAGGTTTGAAGAGCCTACTCTAGTTTTTCTCCATTTTTAAAGCATAAAACTAACTTCAAGCCAAAGCACAGTACAAGTAGCAAAGTACAGCATTTATTTAAAAAAAAAAATGTTCTGTGTAGAAGGGGACATCTCAGCAGGCCCCACCCCAGACAAAGGACTACATACAACTAACACCTGCTAAGACTGAGACTTAGTCTTCCCTAGGAATGACTCCCTAATTGGTTATCCAATACCAAGCAGTCAGCCCTGAAATCAGGGTTGTGTTTATACATGCATATATGCCTACATGCACATAGGCATACACATACAAAATCAAATATAATCAAAGAAAGGAGGACACAGGAGGGTGTGAAAGGATGAAAAGAAAGCAGCAAAATTATGTCATTTTATATTAACTACAAAAAATTAGGGGGAGTCTAGAGAACTAATTAGGTATGCAAAAGACAATGAAAGGTTAAGGAAGATTTTTCCCAACAAAGATATATTTTCTGTCTTAAATGCTTCAGTTTGCCTAAATATATTCCTTGATTAGGCTAAGTTTCTCTTAATTCTTCAAAGTGGAGACTGTTAAGAGGCCTCTGGTCATAGGTTCTCTTCTTTGTTGCTAATGTCCACATACAGTTGCCACCTGTAAATCCCCATGGATTAGTCCTAGAACCCTGCAGATGCTAGGGTCCTTTACATAAAATCCCGGGGGGGGGGGGGGGCGAAGGCTCAGTAGGTAACAGCCCATGCTGCTCCTGAGCATGCTGGCTGGCTGGAGTTCAGATCCCAAGGACTCCCATCAAGAGTTTGATAAAATGGAAGGCTGACAGCAGAAGTACAAAGAAGCTTGAGAGTCAGTCAGCTGGGCTGGAGGACCCAGCACAGGCTGGCACAAACAAGACAGACCTTAAAACAAAGACAAAATGCAAAAACCACATCCCCAAAGTTGCCCTCTGAACTCCATGGGCAATCCAACACACATGCACATAAAAAAAATCTTAAATTAAAAATAAAGAAATGTAAGCGTCGCAGTATTACTTAAAAACTGCCTCCATTATCCTATATACTCTAAACCATCTCTAGGTTACTACTATTACCTATTATAATATAAATGTTATGTATCAGTTGTTGTACAGTATTTGGAGGGAAAAGAACAAGAACAAATCTGTACATTTACAATATAAACACAATGTTTTCTATAGCATTTTTAACAATGATTGATCAAATCTTCAAACATCTATATGAATACCGTGTAACTTTCTTATCTTCTGCCCCATAGAAACCTGTTTCTAACCCTGGCTTCTCAGTATATAATCCTCTATCCTCTCTTCTTCCCACTACAACCCATCCCTCACTGCAATGTGGTATGTGTATGTGTGTGTCCATCTGTCCATCCATCTGTCCATCCGTGGTATAAGGGTGGACTTGGATCTCTCCTTCCACTTCCACACGGGTTGGGCAAATACCTTTACCTAGGGCTGTCCCTCCACCATCCCTCCCACTTTCTGCTTACCTATTCTGTCTTCTGTCATTCCCCTTGACTTTCATAAGAACACAAAGGCATTTCACACAACACCAGAAGTCTCTGCTTCCCTTCCAGTCAGGAAACTGACCGCTTTTATCAGTCATATTCTCCACATCTTTCACTCTTCCAATGCTCTACCAATTTCCAAAGATACCTTCATTGCCTCCAAACATTTCACTTCATTTTAGATTTGGCATGGTTCTCAATGCTAGTGTGAATGGAAATCTAACCTCTATATGGTTTAAAATGTCATTTTATCCCCTTCTTCCATGAAACCAGAACTGAGGGAAGGGTTTTTATCCTAAGACTGTTAAGTCCTCTACATCACACCTGAGACACAGTAGTCATCAAACAAGTGTAACTGAATGAGTGAAAAAATAAGGTGAGTTACAGTTATTGGTATATAGTGGTGTCAAAGAAGGCTTCTGAATGAGTTCTGGTAGGCACTAAAAAGTATAACTTAACACGGTATTTAAACATGAGTTTGTAATCATTACTTCTTTTATGTGATTTCAAAAAAGCATGTTATGTTACAGTAATGTAGTATTCATTACTGTATACACTGCTTCGTAATAGTGGAGGTCGGAAGACAACCTTTGGAAGCAGGCACTCTTCCTCCAGCGTGGAGCTTCCTGGGAGTAAACTCAGGTCTGCAGGCTTATTGGCAAGCACCTTTACCAACTGAGCCATCTTACTGGCTCCCTGTTTAAGGTTTCTTTTCTTTTTTCTTTTAGATATTTTTAGGCAAGGTGCCACTATAGTAGCATGGCTAACCTGAAAATCAATATGTAGACCACACTGGCCTCAAACTCACACAGATCTGACTGCCTCTGTGATCTGCTTTGGGTTGAAATTGAAAGTGTGTCACCAAGCCCTGTGTGCATTTGTTTTCATTTATGTATAAGTATGTTAGTCTATGTGTGCGTCACATATGTACAAGTCCCCATGGAGGTCAGAAAAGTGCATCAGACACCTGGGAAGTGGAGTTACAGGCAGTGTGAATCGCCAGGCATTGGTGCTAGGAACTGCACTCAGGTTCTCTGGAAGAATAGGAAGGGTTACTGGAACCCAGCATTTCCATTTTTAAGATTTCTAGTAAGTATGCACCAATGTATACATTGTATAAATAATTAGTTCCTTTCCAAATATACCCCTAAATCTATTTAATTCTTAACGTTTACATTTTTACTGTCTTGTCAGTGCAGATAACTGCGTTATTTGTAATTTCACGTATTTGTCTTTTGCTGTGATATGGAAATGGTCATGTTCAACATACTACACGAAACAGAGAAAACTATTCAGCTAGATCCCATGCTCAACACTGAACAGTTCAAATGCCTCAAGACAGCTAGTCAAAGCACCAATGTGTTTTCTCTAAATTCCAACAAAGTCTTCTCTATAATTTTTTCAGTGAAAAAGCATTTTCATTAATATTGAAGTGGCTTCATTTAAAAATGAGTAACAACTTCAGTAGTGACATCTTCAAGTGAGATTTATTTAAGCTACTATAAATCTGTGAAAAAACAATCTGCCCTTTGTATTACTTCACATGCACTGCCATTCTTCCCCAAACTCAGCAAACTGCATGGGACATCTAAAAATGGTGAAGTCATCTGCAGCACACCTTCCTCTCCCCACCCACCCCCGACTTCTGCAGCACCACAGGTTCTTATCTCTAACATACTCAGTCCAAACAGAATTCCCACTTCCCAAATGTGCCTTTCTTCAGAAATGGGGATTAGGTCTGGGGTGAAGAATGGAGGGATAATTCCAGGATCACATGAGTGACACCCTACAAAAACACAACACCAATTATCAAGAACATCTTACTGGCCCATTTATATTTTCTTGTATCTTCTCCTCTTCCTCAATAAACATCCTTTATTTCAAAATTAAATTCTGATCAAATGGATATATAAAAATATGCCACATATTTAATATAAATCCAGACTCTTAAAGTCATATTTTTAAAGAAAACTTCTTGTTCATGGTGTGATTAAAGAAAAGGAGTAAATATGCCTACATAGAAACCTAGCTTTTTTTTTTAAATCAGCCTGAGTTGCATGTGAATAATAGACCAGCATCCATTATTACTTGTTTGACTCTGAAGCCTGTATCCTCCTCCCCCCTTTTAGGGGTAAAGGCTACTCAGTTTTCTTCTATTAAGCTATGTTTTTCTCATCCTCCTTCCCCATGGTTCAGATGACACTGATCACTTTCTAAAGTTCCTACAGTAAACAGGCCTCAATCAGTAGTTCAGGAATGTAAGGGACCCCACCTGGACATCTCCCCCACCCTCCTGGCTGAGGGACCCATTGCCTCATGCATACTGCTTGGGAAGGAAAGTTCTCTTTCAGCTGCAGTTGCTGAACTAAAAGAGCTTAAGTTCCTACTTAACAATGAACCAACCCAAAGAAAAAAGGAAGAGATGGAAACGGAAGTGGAAACGATTCTGAAAACATCTTGCCCTAAGTCTGCATTCAAGTATGAATAGATGAAATTTCTGAAATTTGAAATCACTGCTAAGAAACAATTCTCCAAAGATTACTCATATTTCTACAGAAAGGGCAATCTGAGCAAAAGATGTAAGAGTTTTCCATAAGGGACAAAGTTGGAAACAGAGATAGTGTCTCCCTAAAGAGAAAGAGCAATTTAGAGTTCCAGCCTTCCACTGCCTACACATGTGATTATCTGGCACCATCATATGACCAATCACAAAGGACAGGATGAGAGTAACCACTGCTGTGATATTCCTCTGCCTACCAACAGGCCTCTGTTAATATATGAATATATAAACCATCGCAGGCTAGAGCTGGGGAGACGGCCCAGTGGGTAAGAACACTTGTTCTACAAGCATGAGGATCTGAGCTTGAATCTCCAACATCTGTATATACACGCTGGTCGGGCCTGCCCATGTCTGTAACTGAGCATTGTAGGATGGAGACAGGGCGGATCCAAAAGCTCACTGCCCAACCAACCTACTTAGACAACTAGCCTTCAGTTCAGTGGGAGACCCTGTCTCAAGACAGTAAGGCAGAGGGCAACACAAGAAAGTACTCCATGCTCTGCTGTAGCTTCTACATGTGCCTACACAGTCACATGCATGCACGACAATAGACACACCCAGAGATAGACACACAACTATAGCAAGCTAGCGTTGGACAGCAAGCAAGATATTCTCGATGTTACATGAAACAAACTGTTCTAATTATTATTTCACTCAACAACTACTTGCTGAAAGCTATTAGCCATGTAAAATTTTCCTACTAAAAAAAAAAAAACCTGCCTCCTTATTTTAAATGTCTTTTAAAAGGGCTAGCTGTGACACCCACTATGAAGAAGGAACACTTAGTAAGGAAACACTTAGTAAGTAAGAGAGGTACTACTGATAAGAGAACAAAGACCTGAGGAGGAAAAAGTTATACTGAGATGCAGAGGAAGAGCATCAGGGCCAAGGAGGAGTACAGAGTACCTGTGTAAGGCAAAGCAATGAATGGAGGGAATAAAAATCTTCATAAAGATCCAGCATGAGAGAGACCAGGACCACAAACTAGAGTTCATTTGAAGTGTTTGTGCTTCACACACACAGCTACCTGAGAAGCACTGAAGGCTCTGAGTAAACGATCTCACAAGGATTAAAGGCAACTTTTCGAGAGCAACATACAAGTCTTACTAGATGATGTTGAACTAGGATGAAGGGAGAGGAGGTGTAAGATTTAGTCAGTTCCAGGATTTTTTGGAAGCAAAAGAATATCTTAAATGACCATGTGGGAGACATTACAGAAAATGAACTGAGGATCATTTCAAAGATTGGGTTTAAGCAAAACCAGGGTGGCACTTCCACTTTCAGAGGCGGGAAGTATGGTTTTATAAAATGACTTTGGTCATTTGTTTTGAGTTCTAAAATTACCCTGGCAAATGTTTCTTTTTTTTCTTTTTTATTTATATGAGTACACTATAGCTGTATTCAAATACAGCAGAAGAGGGCATCAGATCTCATTATAGATGGTTGTGAGCCACCATGTGGGTGCTGGGAATTGAACTCAGGACCTCTGGAAGAGCAGTCAGTGCTCTTAACCACTCCAGCCCCTGGCAAATGTTTCTTTATGGCAGAAATCAAGCAGGAAGTCACAGCTGCTTAACATGTAGAACTTAATCGACAGAAAGTTAGGAAACTTGGTATTTTTCTACTGCAGGGTAAGAAATCAGCAACACCTAATATGTAAATCACTCCTGTTGTAAATTAGACTAAGTCTAGTAAGAATGAGAGACTAGAGCTTCCTCAGTGAGACACTTTTTCTTTTGAAGGAGAATTTGCAAGGGTGGAGGACCGGTATAAAGGGAGAGTAAAACTGAGGTGCATGATGTGAAATCCACAAAAAAAAAAAAAACAATAAAAAGTTAAATAATAAAAAAAGTGAGGATCTTGGTATACTGGTGTTTTGGTTACTATTCTATTGCTGTGAAGAGACACCATGAACAAGACAATTTACAACAGGAAGCATCTAATTGGGGCTGGCTTTACAATTTCAGAGGATGAGCATGACCATCATGGCAGAGAACATGACAGAAGAGCAGCTTGGCCCTGGAGCAGTAGCTGAGAGCTCATATATGACCACAGAGAGGGAGAAAAGGAAGCACTGAGAATGGCATGAGCTTTTAAAACCTCAGGCAGACCCCCTGCAACATACCTTCTCTCACAAGGCCATACTTCCTAATTCTTCCCAAACAGTTCCCACAACTTGTGACCAGGCTTTCAAGCATGAGCATATAGGGGCCATTATCACTCAAACCACCAAAACTGGCAATTAAATTTGAACATCCGGTAGGTTGCTTCATGAAAGGAGTATACTTTGAGTGAAGCTTCACTAAAAGGAAAATGGCTCAGCTGGCAAAGTGCTTGCCACAAAAGCATAAAGACCAGAGTTTATATCCCCACCACCCATGAAAAAGTTCTGATGCAGCAATGAACATCTGTAAATGCCAGCACTGGAGAACAGAAACAGGAGGATTCCTGGGGCTCGCTGGCCAACCAGTCTAGGCAGTCAGCTTCATGTTTAATGAGAAAATCTGCCTCAAAAACAAAGTGGAAGGGCTCAAGAGATGGCTCATTGGCTAGGAAAAAAATAGTGGTCTTCCATAAGATCCAAGTTCAATTCCCAGCACCCACATTGGGCAGTTGACAACTACCTCTATCGCTAAGGGACCTGATACCTCTGTCCTCTGAATAAATCTGAATGCATCTGCACATACCCACAGATAGGCACACACATATATGCATAATTAAAACAAAATCCATCTAAAACAAAGTGGAGAGGGACAGGAAGACAAATCAGAGAGTAAAAGTGCCGCCATAAAGCCTGGTGACCTGAGTTCAATCCCAGAAACCCCCATAGAAAGCCAGAGGCAGTGGTACACATCTGTAATTCCAGCACTCCTATGGCAAGGTGGGAGGCTCAGACAAGAGAATTAGAATCATCTGGAAGCTTAAGGGTCAGCTATCCTAGACTACAAAGCAAATGCTAGAAGACAGACTGAAAAGAGATTTTTGTTAAGCTAGTTAAATGGTATAACAGGAAGCCTTAATTCACTAATACAAATAGTGAAGAACTGCAGGTCAGCTAGCTTGCTAACCCAAGGTCGTCACAGGGGATGCAGAGCTAGAGAAAGAAAGGTCAATTGAGTGTTCCGAGAATCTGTCCCCGTGGTGTCTGACTTAGCCTCCTCTAGAAAAACTCCCACCAGAGGTCCCAAGGACTTGTGAATTAAATTCAGCCAGATGGTCTGTTGGCTGAGATAAACATTCACATTGGGTCCCAAGGCCACAGGATCCAGAGACTGTTCTCGTGAGATTTGTCAAACCTCTGCCTGTGATCTGCTTACACACATTACAGACATTTAAAACAACCAGTTGTGTGTGATTACCCACAACCCTCTCCTTCCCCCCACCCTTTGCCTATAAAAACCCTAAGCTATTAGGTCTCAGGGTTGATAACCCCTACCTCCTTCATGAGGCACGTATCGACCCGAAGCTTCGTATATTAAAAGACCTGACTCATGTTATTACAGCAAGAGGTCTCTGGAGTGTCTTTGGGGTCACGTCCTTCCTGGGTCCCCTTGGAGGAGTCTTTCAAGACCATGCCTCACAATGAAGCAGAAAAAAACTTGACTCCAGAAAGTTGTCCTCTGACCTCCACACTCACATGACCAGGGTGTGTACCTACATAAGAAGAGGAGGAGGGAGGGGGAGGAAGGGAAGGGAAAACAAAAATTACAAAATCTTAGTGAAATGTAGAATGATGATAAACCTGGACAAGTTTTCAGTACACAGAAAACTCCAGATTCTAAAGGAAATACAATTCAAGAGAAAAGACACTGCATAAACATTCCGTGATGTGAGAGGTAGTGTAACTGCTAGATGATTGCTGGCCATTTTTAACAAACACAATTTCCTTTGAATACACTGATGCTACAAGACCCCCATCAATTAAGTTTTGGAAAGCCCCCCAAGTCACATGTGAGAGAGCAGCAAGGACACAGCACAGAAATAGTCAGCTTCAAGGAGAGAACGATCCATAGACAAATGCAAGTCAGCATCAGTGAGCACTGGAGAAATCAAGCACCAGCCTTAGTCTCACTCTGTAACAAGCAGGAGGCGTTTGAAACCAGATGCTCTCTTGTCCTGCAACCTCCAGGACACTAGCATACAAGAACCCTTACCTATGTACCAATCACAGAATGCAAAGATCCCTAGCTCTCATTTTAGAGAGAAAGAAAATACTTAACAACTTTGATGACTATGACTCTATAAAATCATTAAAAAGTCTGAAGGATGCTGCTTAGAATGTCTAATAAAATGTTTCCTCTTATGGGTAAAGATCCTTGATTTGCAAATGTTTGAGGAAATGACTTTTGCAAATTCCAAAAGTCTACTGGTTTTGTGTCCGTTTCTAATTGTCCTTCTATGTAGAATGACGAACTAAATGCAACCTCAAAAGACATAACAGTGCATACCTTTAAGCTCAGGACTCGGGAGGCTGAGGAAGGCCAAGTTTTCTGAGTTTGACACCTGCCTAGTCTACGTGGTGATACCTCATCTCAAAAAATTTAAACTAAATTTTAAAATAATTGAGTGCACTTCCACCTGGGCATTGTAATTTTAAAGATACCCCTCTGGACTGGGCCAAAGTAAAGGGCATTCTTAGGGACTAAGTGCCTAGAATATAAAGATTCCTAAAAAAAGTTATACTACAAAGACTATTTTCACTATAAAACTAATTTCCATGTTTCGATAATTATTGTCATTTATAACAAAGACCGTAGCGCTTTCATTCAGGCACTTTCCACTGCTTTTTAACAATTACTTCAACTTTTAAATGTTGGATTCTTCATTGCCAATTACACAAATATCAGCGTAATAGTATATTCTATTATATGACAAGAATGACCAGAAAACATGAAAACAGACTTCTATGTGGGGAAAGAGAATAAACTTGCAAGGCATGTCTCAAGCGTTTGTTACTATACAGTCAGAGATTTCTGACTTGCTCCAGTGACCCTGAGTAGATCCATGTTGATGCCTACAGTGATAGCACTGTCAACACCTTCCTTCTTAGATGCTTCTGTAGGAAAGGAAGATAAAGTCACAGCTGGCATCTAGAAACTTCACACTAGACTGTCACACACATAAATAGCTTGCACATGAATGGAGGAATGGGGGGGGGACATCAAGGATCGGCACTTTAAATTAAAATGTGCACTGCAGGATGGGGTCGTAACTGCTGCACAGTTCAACCAAATCCTTGTGGAGGACTTATTCAGTGCACCAACAGGCAGCAGCTGCGCATTTGAACAGTTTTAAGAATTAGGGCCCTACAGTTATAGAGTTTAACTTTTACACCTACTGAGTGGAAGTGCTAATAAGAACTTAAATAGCATCTCTACCAATTTCAAGATGTTATTTTAGTTCAGATGAAAGGAATTTACAGCACTCAACAAACAAAACTAACAACCAAAGGTGAAAGAAAATAGTTTTAAGAATTGAGACACTTGGGGTCTAGAGGGATGCCTCAGTGGTTAAGAGCACTGACTGCTCTTCCAGAGGTCCTGAGTTCAATTCCTAGCAACCACATGGTGGCTCACAACCATCCGTAATGGATCCAATGCCCTCTCTGGTGTGCCTGAAGACAGCTACAATGTACTGACATATATAAAATAAATAATTAAAAGAAAAAAGAATTGAGACTACTGATCTGATAGGGAAAATGGAAAAAAAAACTATACTGCATGTAATTCAGTGTGTAGGTATACACATACAGTTTTAATGAACTTTCCTCATCTGGACTGATGATGCCCCCTTCAACAGCCAAAGAGCACCTCACAAAAAACCAAAAACCTCAATAACAGAAATAAGCCCTCTTTTGCAGTTGGCCAGAGCTGTCCAAGAAACTACTAAAACATAGAGCCATCTCAAAAACAGAGCCCAGAGGCCCCTGAATTGGAATTGATCTCAATGCCCCATCCCTGAAGATGAGCTTTATGGTACCAAACGGCCTTGAGAGAGCTAGCGCTCTCAGGCTCTCGCACTCGCTTATATATTCTCTCTCTCTCTCTCTCTCTCTCTCTCTCTCTCTCTCTCTCTCTCTCAATCTCTCTCTCTCTCCCCCACCAATCTCTCTGTCTCTCTTCCCCCACCCATCTCTCTATGTCTCTCTTCCCCCCACTCTGTGTGTCATCTCTCTCTCTCTCCCTCTCTCTCTCTCTCTCTCTCTCTCTCTCTCTCTCTCTCTCTCTCTCTCTCTCTCTCCCACTGTTGTAAGCTGTTGTAAGCAGCCCCTAATTAAATGCTTTCTTTTCTAAGAGTTGTCTTGGCTGTGGTGTCTCTTCACAGTAAGAACATGAACTAAGATAGAATCATCCTACCAACACCAGGACAGATAAAAATCAATTCAAGGAGCTGACTACAGAAGCTGGGCAATTCCTAACTTCAGGCATTGTTACTTACATTGTCTCATTTCTTCTACATAACTACCATATGAGGTAATTTTATCTTAATACAAGAGTAAACTATGATTTGATGATATTAAGTAATTTGTCCAAGAGGCAGGCAGATTTCTGAGTTTGAGGCCAGCCTGGTCTACAGAGTGAGTTCCAGGACAGCCAGAGATACACAGAGAAACCCTGCCTCAAAAAACCAAGAAAAAAAAAGTAATTTGTCCAAGATCCCACAAAAGAGAACCTGGAGCTGAAGCCCAAGTTATATGGCTTCCAAATAAACCGTTCTTCTTTTCACTATACTTTCCCAACCTGGCAAGAAACTCTGTCATTAAAACTTCCAGGCTTTTAATTAATACTTACAGAGAAAAGAGATAATATCAAGCTTATAATGAATGGTAATAATGTAAACTGAATATTAGTCATAGTTTTATAACTATGGATGAAGATTTAAGAAATAATTACAAGTTATGCATGACACTACATTTTTTTAGAGCTGAATATGTAATACCCTTAAAGTGTCTACTAAAACATTTATGCTAAAATTTATTTTCTTAAAAAGATACTGAGTAAACTTCAGTTTGCCTATATATTTTTGATTTCAAAAACTCTTGAAACCCCATATGTGGGACCCACACATTAGTAAACTTCATACATGGGAAACTACAAGTGTACTTGTTCTGACAGTATAAGAAAAGTAGCCATTTTATTCTGATTTCTTTATTCCAGCTCTAACATGCCTCTATTCTGTTTTTTCCCCAGATGTGGAAATGGCTAAGTAGCATAGCTGAGCTACACCACAACTTAGGTGCAGATACAGACTCACTGAAATGTTCCCTGTAAAACTGTGCTGAGTGGTGGGGTGCTGGGTGCTTACAGCAAGCTTTAGTTGTTTTCCAAAACACTAACTATGGAAGTTATTGGTGACTTTTCTTCTCAGCATTTTCTCAGTTGATTCTGAAGAACTCAGCCTGAGTATCTAAATGAAAATGGGAATAAAAAAGGTAAAAAGGAGGGGGGAAGTAGGGAAAGGGGAGCTCTGGTAAAACCCTAAAGGGCAGCTCAGCATTTCCACAGTAGCTCAAGTCACTACCCAAGCCCTAAAGCTGTGATCTGTTCCCTTTGATGTCTCAATGAAACAACAGGTTGACCACAGTAAGTATGCCTAAGGCAATGAAAATCTGTCTTATTTATCTGTAAATTCCGATACACACCTCTCAAATATTTAGGAAATTAGTAGATAAAGATAGGTATAAAAATCTTTCTGAAATTGAAAAGGACGCAAATATTGAAGAAACGTGCAATACTTTCCTAAGACAGAAAAGATACAATATACAATTATTATGCTTGTGAATTAAATGTCGTCATTTCCACTTTTATTCCTGTATTAGAAGCTGAAGCTCTGCATTAAGATATTTCTTTATTAACACTATGAGACAACAATGAAGATAGTTTTAAGTCCTATTAAAATACTAGTAAACAAAGACCATGAAGGGGTTTTAAATTAGTCGACTTTTTTAAAGTACACATTTGCAAACTCTTTTTCCATCACAAAATACATTGTTCCAAACAGTATGTATACATGATCTGGTTTATTCAGTTACATTATCTGAACACTGAATGACTGGTCATCCCTTTGCCCTCACTTCAAAAAACATGGGCAGCATGGTGCACACCTACCATCTAGTAACACAAATCCAAGCTTGAACAAGACTTTTATTTTTATGGCAAGTTTGTACATTTTCTCTCCTGTGGCTACCAGAATGCAATTTACAAATCTGGGCCTGAGATACAAAGAAACTATCTTCCCAATAGCTCACAGAACCACACAGAATAACGCTTCCTATAACTAAGTTACTAATTTTTATCTCTTACTACTTAGTTTCACTATTTCCACTTAAAAACAAACAAGGATCTTACAATATTTTGATCATTTCTGTTCCTCTGTTAATAATTACTATGGAACAGCAATGGCAAAGGTATCACTCCCATATAAATAACAAGTACAGCTCATTCTGTGAAAATTGTAATTTTACTTGATCCTAGTGGGGGGGGGGGGGCAGGGGAAAGAGCTGCAGATCTAAAATGTTCACAGGAAAGTTACAGTCACATGGCAACTAAGAATGAAATTTGAAAATCCTGTCTCCAAATCTGAGATTATTTCTCCCACACAAACAACTTCAACCTTTGGAGTAGAGCAGAAGCTGCACTAACAGGACACTACATCATCTTAGCCAGTGTGTATTCATACTGTCAATGCAGAAAAGAAACAGATCTTCACCGAAGGTCTTTTATGGAAGAGAACTGAAAGTGTTTCCAAGAATGCCTATGTACTCTCTTAAAACATCCTCCAGGACCTTTGAAAGCCCTCAGCTGTAGAGCTATCAGAGAATCTTTTCTTGGCTGCGAAAGGGACACTCAACTTTTTACATCCTTTGGCTCTTCCACATGCCATTGTAAAGCCTACACAGGTGTGTATACAAATAGTCCCTACACCGCACGATGTATTTTGCAATACTTTTTCTTTAAACCTGTTCTCATTTCACAAATGGATTGCAAAGTATTTTTTTAACCACTAAAATATCGTTGGCCTTATCTTCAGATTCTTTTATATCAGACTTTTATATACAGTGATTTCAAGTTGAGAAGGTTCTTTCTTAAAATGCCTGAAAACTCCTATACAAGTTAGAGTAGCATATGTTAAAGTGATAGTTGAGACCATTGTGAATATATACAGCTTCTTCGGAAGTAAAAGTATCAAAAGCTTCATTGCTCTTACATCCTAAGATATTGAAAACGAAAGCCTTTCCTAACAAATTGAGATTGCAATGGCATTCCCAACAAAAATCACAAATGTACAGAGTTCAAAGCGACCACCTCATGGAAACTTAATTGTTCAAAGGCGCCCTCGCCCTTACCAAAACTAGCCTTATGAACTCCTTTCAGAGAGCCAATCCTAAGAGGAGTCCACTGAAGACACAACAATGCCTCAGACCCTAAAAAGCCCTTAGGGAAAAAGTCACCAGATGCCTCCAAGAGTCTCTCTGGACCAGACTCCGGAAAGGTTGCCTTGAACCAGAGGGGCAGTTGGGACGTGAAGCTAAAGGCGAGGCGACACAGGGTAAGAGGGTCCTGATGGAAAGGGGCTGCGGGAACACCCGGGCTAGGTGCCCCCAGGAGAGGGCGGCGACGGGCGAGGAGACCAGAAGGGGTGTGGGCACCGTGGGCGAGCGGCCGAGGAGCGCAAGAAGGGAAAGGGTGCGGGCTCCCAGCGCAGCAGCCCCCAACCCCGCCCCACGACCCGCAGCCCAGCGACCCGCGACGGGGCGGGGCCAGGCGCCCGCCACGGCCGGCACCGCCCCCTCAGCCTCCGGGTTCGGGCCGGTGGGAGGGGCGGGCCTGGCGGGCCGGGTGAGCAGCCGGACCCAAGCCCAGCCCGGAACGTTCCGTCGGGGGCAGGATGGGGCGAGTGACCCCACAGCCCCGGGCGGGGACGGAGCCGGCTGAGGGAGGAGGAAGAGCCTCCGCGCAGCCCGCGCCCGCTGGGCCAAAGCCCGGCGACCCCCTGAGGGCGGGAACGGTGGCCCCCGCGCTGCGCTCGCCTTCGGGCCTCCTTCCCACCTCTCGGGGCGTTGCCCCGGGCAACAGTGCCTACGGACGGCGGCGTGAAACGCACCTACCTAGAACCTGACAAGCAGGAGCCCCTCAGACCCGGGAGCCAGTCGCCACCCGGCGTCACGGGGACTGCTCCAGCCAATAGGCGCTGCCGTCGCGAGCCTCGACAGCCAATGCCGCTACACTCCGGTCTCCGGGCACCCTGAGAGTTCAGCCAATGAGCAGGAGCGGGGGGCGGGCGCCGTCGCCGGCCCCAACCCCCTCTTCTACTACCTCCCAGGAGGCGGGCGCGGCCCATTGGCTCGGACCCGCGAGGGGCGGAGCTTATCGGGTGGGCGGGGGCTGGAGTTGCGGGCCTGAGGAGGCGTGGGCCGCGACCGCCGCCCTGCGGGCTGGTTCCCGTCGAAGCCGGTTCTTGCGGGTCTCTCTCCTAGAGGAGCCTGGTCTCCGAGCCCAGCCGTTGGCCTGCGCTGTGGGATGGGCGGGTAGACGGAGGGGGCCTGACAGGAAACTCCGGAGGCTCTCTGGGCCAAAGCCGGGAAGTGGTCTGTCCGGGTGATAAGCTGAGGCCGCCCGGAAGGGTCAGCCCCGCGGCCCGGCCGGAAAGAAGGCGTGAGGAAACGTGGAGCGCCCGCGGGAAACCGGCGATCGCCGGCGGTCCTCCCCACCTGGAGCAGGCTGTGCCTCGGACTCTACCTTCCCACGCTCTGCTTGCGTGTGCTGTAACGTGGATTCCTTTGCGTTTCTGTGGTGTCCTCAGAACGGTCTTTTCCGCTCCTGGGCCTGCAGTGTCAGAAGCTAACGATCTCACATTCTCTGGAAAGGAGAGGATGGTGCCGTGCGGCGAGTCCTTGGAGCGAGTGCCCTCGAAAGTACTTACCTCTAGGAAAGTCTAGAAAGCGAGGACCCAAACTGATGGGCTCTTCCAGTGAGGGCAGTTTTCCGAAGCGCTCCTAGCCAATTTGGTGCAAAAATGAGTAAGATGGACCCGAACAGATCTTAGTAGGTGATCTGGAGCTCTGATAAGTGTTACTCGTCATGGAGCGTCACTCCCGCATTGCTGTAACATGCTTTTTAAGGCAGTGTGTCTGTACGTGAGCTCAGCCACATTCATCGCCTGCAACAAGTCTAACTGCATTTCCACTCCCACCCTTAAAACCTTTGAGTTAGATTAGAGCTAAAGAAGGGTTAATATTTTTTTTTTATTCTAAATGGCTATTCACTTAAGTCAGTTTCAAAGCCCAAGAAACCCAAACATACTTAAGGACACAAAAATGTCTTACTCTTGAAAATTGATGAGATTCTCTCCCCTTCTTTTTCTAAGAAAACAATTAAGTACTCTGGTCAGATTTATGGTCCAGGGATATCTTTCTCAAGAACTTGGAATGCACAGGAGTTGTGAATCATTGTTAGAGCACTTGAAACCCAAGAAGAACCTCAGCAAGGATATGGGAAGCTGATAGCAGACCTGGAAATCAGTATCTTTTCAGAGTTCACAGATAGCGGAAGAAATAGCCACCTTATCTCCCAGTTTCTGTGAAATTCTAGAACTCTAAATTTTGAAACTACCTCAGGCATAAGGATCGCCTTTTCTCTTAAAATATACCACCCCAACAAGTCCATCATAGATGTGACAGAGCAAAGTTCTCTTACCTGAGGACTAGTTACTGTTCAATATGAAAACCTGAATAATGATTATATCTACGCATCTACAGAAAAGGATGAAATTCATGTCTTTTCAGTCTCTTAGATAATGCCTGGGATATATACATCACATTCTGTCTTAATGCCTATTTGACAATAAAGGTGCCTGACTTCTCTAACATTACGTTATCAAGGAACTCCAACATTTTTAATAGAATCAAAAATAATAATTTTTGTATTTTATCGTTCTGTAGTTAAATGTATAAACAGCCTCTCAAATGCAAGTTAGTTTTGTATAAGCAGTGAATGATGTATGTATAAATACATGCAATACATATAATGTGGGTGAAATAAAATAAAAGTTTGTGTTTGTATTAAATGGTTTGAAAAAATATGACTTTGACACTGCTTTACCAAGCATACCTTTTCCAAGAAACTTAGGCTTCCTTTCTTTATAAAAGAAAAAAATAAGAAGATGTGGCTGATGAGTTAGTAAATTGCAAATGTGCATAATATAGCTTTAAGTAAGGATACAATGAAAATAGACTTCTTTGGTATAGTGTGCCTGTGTGTGTGTTACATACGAGAATGGAATCCACCTACCCTAAAGTTCTATAATTCAGTTCTATAATTATTCTATTCCCATTTATTCAGTCAAGAAACATAAGTTGTCCACCATATGTCAGGCATCATACTGTGAAATGCAACTTTGCAATCAAAAAATTGGTCACGGGGAGAGGGATAAATAACATACCTAACTTTATTGTTTTTCCACCCTCTAAGTATCTCTTTGCAGTGGAACACATTTAACAAATTTTTCTTACACTTCCAAAAATTCAAAAATTCTGAGCAAATTTCCTTGTATCTTGTGTGAAACAATACAGGAGAATGAGAAAATAATTTCCTGTCTAGGTGATCCAGTTACTAACAAATGACTTAATAGATCTATTTTCTTCCATTAAAATTTAGATCTGTACCAGGAACTGCCATGATTTGTAAAATGCCACAGTATTACCTATCTGTAAGCAAACAAGTCTTTAGTGTATAATCCATGTAGATTTTACTATTTTAATATTAATATTTTAATAAAGTAACTTCCCTTAAAAAATGACTATAGTGTGAGCATAAAACTATATAATTGGTTTAAGTACCTTTTTTAATTCTTTACTTTGTTTTGGTTAGCATCATTCCTCGCCCTGTCTTTATCCCTCTCTTGTTTTCCTGTAAAATTTTCTCACAGGCTTGAGGAATCTTGGCTCTGTGCCAACTTAGTTCAGCAAGCCCCAAATCTGCCTCTCCTCTCCGCCAGCTCCTTTCATTTGTAACTGTTCTCTTGCTCGAGTTTTACACCTAATTGTGTGCACATACCACTCATGAAGCAGATGTGGTAGTGAGGGAAACAGAAATGATGTTTATCAGTAAGCAAGCTACACAGTCTATTTTCACAGAATATAAACTTCATCGATTCTGAAGACTGTTGGCTTAAATGAATACTTTCGATACAGGTCATGTTTGGGTGAACTTCAGGATGTCTGTTGTCTAGGCTTTCCAAATTCAAAATGCACTACAAATCTGTATATGGAAAATCAGAAGAGCCAAGGGAAGAAAAAGAGGAAGAAAAGCTCTGTAGTCTACAAAGTCAATGTCAAGTCCATTAAGAACACTTCCCAACTGTCTCCTCCCAGACAGAGGGTGGCTGGCTGGACAGACTCACATTGTTTCTCTTGATTCTTTTGGGTTTCTGCTCTCCACGGAGAAATAACTACCACCAACATCCCTCATCAAGACTTGTCCTCTTAAAATGCTCACAGATCACTCAAGGTTCGCTCCTTTATTAAACCATTCTTCTCTCAGGATTTACCTACCCTTCCCTCCATTCCCTATGGTCCTTTGTGCCTTCAAAGACAAGGCTTGAACATGTGCTTGACAGTCCTGGAGTGCCAACTTTCCCGTGTGGTCACCTGAGAGCCTTATAAGAAATGCACACTACCAAACTCACTCCTACAGATTCTGACTTGGGAAAATCTGTGACGAGTTTTAAAGAAAATCTGTGTTTAGGAGACCTGTCACTCTGTCCAACAAGATGCAGTGAGCTGAGGCTCTCTCTATCTCTAGTTTCTTACAGCAGCAAATAAACATAGGTTCAGGTCACTGGGGTTCCAGCTGTCAGGTATCCCTGAAGGCAATAGTAAGGCCAGAAACTAGAAACAGAATTAAGTGGAAATCTGTGGAGCTTAGAAGTGTGTAGACCGGATGTTCAGATCACTTCCTCCACCAAGTTCTTTAGGAATGAAAGTGTTTGCTCCCCAGTGAGGCTGAGCCGGAAGATAGCTGAACACAGAAAGGAGCGGGGAACTTTCCAGTACAGTAGAGGACATAAGCATAGAGCCACATACTTCTGCTTAGCTCTTGCAATGGGAGGCTCGGGGTTCCTAGGGCACAGTGACTTGTCTGAAGGAGAATACTTTTATGTCTATTTGGAGTGTCTTCCATCTGACATAGCCAGATCCCTTGCCTAATCACATCAAACATGAAGTCTGTGACCCATAAGGTCAGCTATAAAAGGACAAGTGGCTATCATGTTGTTTTAAGTAGACCTGCAATCATGGAAATGGGACACCAAATCAAAGAGGAGAGGGTGGTACTGGTACAAAATAAAACCAAAGCAAAGAACAGGAAAAAGGAAAATTCAAAGTATGAGTGATTTCCTTTAAGAAGAAGATACAGGGCTGGAGAAATGGCTTAGTCAGTGCTTCAAAACACAAATTGCTGGTCCAGAGGATGGAGTTCAGTACTTAGCACCAGTGTCAGGTGACTCCCAACCACCTGTAGCTCCAAGGGAAACCAATGCGTCTGTCTTCCTTGGACACGGAATTCATACCACATAACTTCCACCACACACACATACACATAATTAAAACTAATACAAATAAGTCTTAGAAAGGAAGAAGGAGGACAGTGCATGCGTGCATGCGTGTATGCGTCCGTGTGTGTGTGTGAAAACAACATAGTTTCCCCAAGGATATATTCAGAAAAAGAAATGAGGGGGCCATGAGACTGACTGTTCCCTCAGCTGTCATCAGTTGCCAATAGCTCATTCAATAAAGGTGGGACCTCAGAGCCCTTTCCCCTACCCATGTTGGAATTAGGAATGGCTCAATCTTGTCAGCTCTTATGCAGGTAACCAGAACTACTATGGGTTAATCTGAACAACAACCACCCAAGGTTCAAATCAAACCACACAATTACCTTTCCTCATCTACATTCAGCTATAAAATATTCAATATGTCCAAATTCAACTTATTTATTTTCAATTTATATATAATAAAACATGTATAAACATTCCCACTATGCAAAGGGGAGAAAGGTCCAAAACACTCCCTTCAGTCATCAAACTTACCTTTGAGCTATCACCCTTGCCAAAATTTCATGCACACAGTCATAGAAGCACCATTTGAGGCTGGCTTTGGGATGTGTCTATGCCATTGCTGTGACAGTACTATCCCTGTTATCACAAGGTCATATCTCAGTTTTGTTTATCCATTTACTGACTGAGAAACATTACAGTCTTTATTTTTTTTCTAACTTTTAATTTTATGTGATGTGTGTTTTGCCTGCATCTGTGTGTGGAGCACATGTGGACCTGGTTCTCAAAAGACAGGAGAGACAATTGGATCTCCTGGAACTGGAGTTACTGATGGTTCTGAGCTGCCATAGGGGTGCATTGAACCTGGGTCCTCTGGGTTTAAACACTGAGCCATTCCCTGAACCCTGGTTTTTGAAAATTATAAATAAATTGTTATAAACACTCCCAAAAAGTATTTTCATTGTATAAACATAATTTCATTTCCACTGGACAGCTACCTCCCAGCTCTAGGATCACAGGCACAGAGAGCCTGTAATCAGTAGGTTCTGGGATCTGAACATAGGTCCTTCTGCTTGTTCGGCATGCACTTTACCCACTGAACATCTCCTCAGCCCCAACAAGTGATATTTAACTTTAATAAAAAACTGGCAAACTTTAGTTTTGTTTTGTTTTGTTTTGTTTTGTTTTGTTTGGCTGGGGATCAAACTCAGGAGCTTGCCAGTGCTGGAGAAGTAGTTTACCACTGAGCTACACAACAACCCTGCCAAACACTTTCAAGTGTCTGCAGCATTTTATGCTACCCTAGTAACATAGGTAGTTGTCATGGCTCCTTGCCATCTACCAATCCTAGGTACTATTGCAAAAAAGATGGGAGAATTGGTTGACTTCGCCTTTGAGGGATGAGGGGAATATGTCCTCACATCTCTAGTGCTGGCCTAGAACTTATACTCCAGGCTAGCCTCAAACTTACAGCAATTTACAACTCTGCCTCAACTCCCTGGTACTGAGCTGATCGCAGCCCCCATATTTGACCACTCTGGTATATTGTCCTAGCTTTGATTTCTGTTTCCCCAATGACCCAGGATGTTGAGCCGAGTTCACAGCTTTCTTGAAATTTATGTATCTTCTTTTGTAAAGTGTCTGTTCAAAGAATCTTTGCACATTAAAAAAATGTTTGTTTGTTTGTTGTTTTGTTGGTTGGTGGTATTTTTTTTTATGTGTTTTACTTTGTAGCACAAAGCCTCACATCTGCTAGACAAAAAGCCTTCTGCCATTGAGCAGAGGGTATTCTCCAAAATACCCTCAGGGAATGTTTTGGAAAAAGCAAGGCTGAAGAACTCAACACACACACACACACACACACACCAGGCAGATATGGCCAAGTAATTATTGGCACCATTATGAAGACAGAGAGTGAGAATGGGTGGTATTTTTTCATGAAACAGAACTTACACAAGGAAAATGCCCTGTGCCTCTCACACTAGTCACAATCAGCCATACCTGTGCCTCTCACACTAGTCACAATCAGCCATGAGCCTAATTGAAAAAGATGAAAAAGATACAGCATTCAGAAAACCACACTAAGGAAGGCTTCTGACCATCAGTGAGGAAGGGAAGTTCTTAGCTACAACACCAGAAGCACAACATTAAAAGAAAAGTGGTAAATTAACCGTGTTCAAAAATACAAAAATGTAAAAATGTTTTTAAAAAAGAGGAAATTTTGCTCTATGACAGATATTGAAAAGAAAAGCGGACTCACAGAAGATACTCTCAAACCACAGATGTGATAAAAGGCATATATTCAGAATAGAATTCCTCCTTTAGTCACGTCCGCTTTATTCTTTCAGCGTCAACAAAATGCTCCTCTTTGAACCTTCCAAATATGCTGGCATTCAGCAGTCTGGACCACTGTGAAATAAGTGAGTGAATGTGGTTCATTGCTTCCTTTCTACAGAATAATGTACTCTAGGGTTCCAGTCTTTTATAACTAAAAACTTCCAGCCAGATGCCCAGTGTGACGACTCACTATAAGTTAAACCGGAGGGACTCATGTGTGAGGGGGTGAGGCTGCCCAGGTATAAGACACATAGTTTATATGTCTTATATGGATCTGCAGATAGATATTCGAGTGAGTACACAGTCACAGGAAATATTTTCAGAAATGTAAAACATGTCTGAATAAGCCATGCATTTTGTTTTATTAAATTGCCAGCCCTATTAAATTTCTTCTGCCAAATATTTTAAAATCAGAAAGCACCCCATTTTGAATGAACTCATTTCTTAAAACAACTTGATTTGCTAAAATAATAAATGATGTGCCTTAAAAAAAAGGGCTAGTCCTAGATCAGTGCTGAGAGTAAAGTAATTTCCTAGGCAGTGTGTTCCTGGAGTCTAGAAAAACAGACTCTAGGCTCCACCCCGATTTTTCGGATTACAGATTTATCAGTCACACTGGTGCAGTAGGCGCACTTTGTGCTCTCTTGATGCCATAGACTTCTTACTAGTTCAGTTTGTCCCACACCAGAAAGGAATGCAGCAGTCATATAAGCAGAGGGTGTGAACAGGAAGTATGTCCGCTCTTACTTAGTTCCTCTTCTCCAGTGAGATGTGTCCGTGGCTAACGTGGCTAACGTGGCTAACGTGGCTAACGTGGCTAACGTGGCTAACGTGGCTAACGTGGCTAACGTGGCTGAGTAACGTGGGTAACAGGGCTTGCTATCAAACCTGTGAGTCAGTTCCGTTGCCAGGCCCCACTTGGTGGAAGGAGAGAGCTGATGCTTGCAGATGATCCTCTGATCTCCAAATACACTTTGGCATATGTATGAACAATGAATAAATAAATGTCATAAAATACTTAAGAGTCTAGTACCCCTCATAGATCTTTGTTGTACTTTTTGGATAAAATGAAATTCTCATTTCACATTGATGGACTCTGTAGTAGGTACATTAACTTAACAAGGACAGAGACGAACAGAGACAGGAATTAGTCTGAGCCAATCTGCTTTGCTGACTATGGTTTATCACTGTTTCTTAGAATTTGGACTGAGGCATAGTTGCCTCTTCCTCTACAAAACTTTTGGATCACAGTAGTTTGTGACCAATAACACCTCCAATCCTGAGTCTAAATGGAAATAAACAGACCATAATTCATATTATGTGCCTCATGTGACTTACTTCACAGTATGACTAGCTCATCAAATCTTGGCTTTATTTGTTTGTAGGAACAATTTCAAGAAAAGAATTTTTTCCACTTATTTGTAACTCACAGATTATCGTTTAAAGTCCCAAGATTGTCACTAAATAGGAACTGAGTGATATAAAATGAACATCTTCAAAATTTAAAAAAAAATCTTTTTCATCTAAAATAAACCCCAATTCATGTATTTAAAAAAAATAACCTGTGGAGCAATGGTGTCACATGCCTTTAATCCCAGCTACGTTAACCTGAAGGACTTATTCCAAACAGAGGAAAAGTAACAGGATGTTCCATCAGACTCTACAATTTAATTTCAATGTTATTTTCTGAGAATTGTTATGTCTCATTTACATAAAATATGCATCTTCTAATTGTCTTTAATGTAGAACTTTGTTTTGAAATATATGTATTTTATTGTAATTTATTAATTTACCAAGTGTACTTTCTTAAGTATCAATACGCACCAGCAGTAAGCCTTCCGTTTCAACAGGAGGGACTAAGAAAGCAAGTATAGGAGGCTGTTCTGGGCAGTGCTGAAGTCTGAGTGGGATAGTACCACAGGGTGTGCTGTTGCTAGGAGCAAGGGCCAAACTTTGGTAAGGAGGGAGTCTGAAAAGATGAAACTTGAAATCAGACAGATTTCCAGTAAGGAAGGAGCCAGGTACAGAGAGATCTAGGAACACAATGTGCTAGACAGCAGCTACAAATCGCTGCCGCAGCACGCCCTGAGGTGGACAAGGTAAGGGGTGCTACAAGCACGAAAGACGAGAATGACCTGAGAGGTTGAGAACAGGGCACAGACTGAAACACCATCAACAGACAAGACTTACAGGGAGGGTAAGATTGTGTCCTGTTCTAACTTTACTCGAACTGCAGTGAAAAAAGCCAATGGGGATTTGTATAGGGGTCAGGGTTTTTTTCCCCCCTTAAATTGGTAGATTGTATGTTTAAGTAACTTCACCCTCCTCCTCCTCCTCCTCTTCCTCCTCCTCCTCCTCCTCTGCTTTCCCTCACTCTTTGGCCCCAGGCTAGCCTGGAACTGATGATGTAGCCCAGATTGGCCTAGAACTTGTTGGTGAAGTATGAACTAACTCACCAGGCTGACAGCATAGTTTTAAGCAAGTGAGCTGTGTGATCAATTTCATTTTTCCCCTCAAGATTTATTTAACAAAATACAGTCTCTTGCAGGTATAGAATTCATGGTCATTTTTATCTCCAAACCACTCCAGGAAGCATTTCTCTTCCTTTAAATCAGTAATTTTATCTGTTTCAAGCCTCTACACTCAACTTTACAGGCTATGCCTATAGTTTTATATGTTTGCATCAATGGGAAGTCATCTTGGAGACCATCTTGGAATTCTGCCTAATATACTGTGACAATAAAATAGTAATTATAATATAACATATAATGTAGATGAAACTGGAACCAATACAACTGATGTTACAAAGGATTTACTAATACATTTGTTTAGGAGACATTAAATCACACAAAGTAAAATTTAGCATCTCTCTTTCAATTGTTCAAAGTGTCACCTGGGACCTAAAAGAGATTTAAGAATGAAAATATATATAAAACCTAAGCTGTGTATAAGTTAGTAAATCTTCCGTTCAAGGCTTCCTTGGTCATTAGCCCCAGCCAGACGAGTGCCATTAAAGAGTTTTTCCTTAGCTCTAGTATGCAGAGAGATTTCTCACCTGAAAGGCATATTGTTTCTAAGACACATATAAAAAGGACTTTTAACATGACCAATTTTAAAAGTGCATGTAGGGAATTCTCTGGTGGTCGACGTCTGAAACACATATCCAGCATCCTAGGTAAACAAGGCAAGGGGTTGGAGAGATCCGGGAAGTGGGGAGAACTCAAGTATCTGCAGCACTGCAAGATGGGAAGAGTTGTAATGTCTGTACCAGGGCCTGGATCGCGACCCGGATCCGCCCATCTCCTTTCCCCTCTGTTTGTCCTTGTTTCTGCGTTTAATTTCTTTATTCTCTCTCTGTTTTGCCTCATATAACCATAAAGACACTGCACTAAATTCTCTATCTGCTCAGTTCTTCATTGTGGCACACGAAGTATCCAACTTTGACAATCCACCGCTGTTGCTATCTTATCCGTTCTAATTTTAAAAATCCCAAGAGAGGGACTTGAAGCCCACAGAGTACCCGCTGTACATCTTATCTTGTAGGAACACAGCAGCTTTTGTTGAAGGAGAAGGGAGCGTTTCTTGGGAGACTATGTGCTCGTCCCTAACGCTCTTCCAAGCAGCTATAGAAGGACTGTTTATGAGTTACTAAGAGGGGATGGATCATATGGGGACAGGTTGTATGATGCATTCCATTTCAAAACACACAGCCTATCTGTAATTTTTTTCTTAAAAGATTGCCTGTATATTATGTGATGTGATAATTATGCATTAAGTACAGTAAAAACACTTACAGAAGCTTATCATGGAGTTTCTCGTTGAATTTCACGGAGTCTATGTGTTTAAAATTGTATAGTTAATTAAATTGGTAGGTGCACACATGAGACCGACAGCGCTTTGGGAAAGGTTTAAGCATCAAAAGCCTTGGCCCTGCAGCCAGCCAGACCTCTCAAGTTAAACTGTAGCCCAGCTGTTTATGTGATCTTAGGTAAAATGGCCTGCATACTTCAGTGTCTTCTTCTATGGACAGAGGGAATAATTCAAAGGATTTCAAAGGGTGGTCTTGATAGTTAGTTCATTAATGTGTATTAAGAGCTTACACTAATAAGAGAATTCGAGAGGTGTCAGTTTTTACTTTGTTTTGCAGTAATGGAGACTGAACTCAGTCAGAAACCCTTGGCTAACCTGGTGCCACAGCTCTAAACATTGGCTGTTTATTTTAAACATAGACTTGAGTTGTTTTGTTTGTTTATTTGTGGTTGCTGGTGGTGGTGATGGTGGTGGGGGTAGTGATTGTATCCAAAAGAGGGTACAAAAATTCCATTTAATGAAAGCCTTCCTAGCGTTAGAAAGCGGAATCAGCAGTTAGGGGCACTTATGTTCCCAGGACCCATGCCCTGTGGCTCACAACCGTCTGTAACTCCAGCTTCAGGAAAGTCTGGCCTCTGAAGACACTGAACTCACATGCACCAACCCACACACGGACATATAGGCATAATTATTATTATTGTTATTATTATTTTAAAACAGAAATCCTTTCTGTTTTAATCTCTAAAAAAAAAGTTACCTAATCACACCAGTGTGTATGTATCTGTTTACTAATTGAACGCTTGTTCATCTACAAGTCAAATCACAATGTGGTAATAATGACTATCATTATTATTTTAGAAGCTGCAAAAGGCAAGCATTCTTTATAGGACATCCTTCAGCTTTTGCTATGTGGTGATAGTTATCAATGTCCAAATTTAGAACGTTAGTTGGTCTTTAGCACTGACTTAGTCCATCACCCATGATTTTTTAAAAAAATAGACATTTTTTGTAGCAATTGTGGCTTGTGTTTAGTCTTTGTGGTGGTTTGAATGAGAAATGTCTCCCATAGGATCTAGCATTTGAGCACTTGGGTCCCTGCTGTTGGTGCTATTTCTGGAGGGGCTTCAATCCGGCTGGAGGAACTCCAGCCTTAGGGAAGGGGCTTTGAGAGTGCATGGCTTGTCTCCATCCCAGTTTACTCTCTTGCTTTGTGTTGAAGGTTGAAGATGTGAGCCCTCAGCTTCTGCTCTAGCTGCCTGCTCCAACACCTTCACCAGTCTTATGGATTCTCTCTCTGGTACCATAAATCAAATAAATCCTCCTTCTCTCAGTTGCCTAGGTCATGTTATTTTATCACAGCAACAGAAAAGTACTATCCAAAGTAGAGTACATTTTTATTTCATTTCCCTCTTCCCAGCCCTGGAGCAGTGTGGTGATTTGAACGTGACTTGTCTTCCCTAGGCTCACATTTTGGAAGCTTGTAAGGTGACTGTTGGTGCTGTGCTAGGAGGCCGTGTGACCTTTAGGAGATAGGATCTGGCTGTAGAAAGCGGGTTACTGGGTGTGGGGACCTTTGAAGACTGCAGCTTGTTTCCTAGGAGCTCTGCTTCCTGGCCTGGGCCCTGTGAATAGCCAATGCCAAA
Source organism: Grammomys surdaster (assembly GCF_004785775.1). Lineage (NCBI taxonomy): Eukaryota > Metazoa > Chordata > Mammalia > Rodentia > Muridae > Grammomys > Grammomys surdaster. The sequence continues at coordinate 2,179,622 of NW_021620885.1, forward strand.
CCACCATGGACTGAACTGCTCCATCCCTTCCCTGCCATGATGGACTTACAGAAGCCTGCTTGGTTGAGCCAAGTGAATCTTTCCTCCATTGTGCTGTCAAGTATGTTGGCCCCAGCAGTAACAACTTACTCATAAGGTCTAACAGGGACTACAGGTCTATACTTGTCTTCCTCAGCCTACAGTGAAAGGCAGCAGGGTCCCTGCTTCTTCTTTGGGTTTGAGGGTTTGTTTGTTGTTTGTTTGTTTTATTTTGTTTGAAACTGGGTGCTGTTAGCGTAGCTAGAGCTTACATTATTCTGCCTCAATCTCTCCAGGGCAGGGATTACAACCGTGCAGCACCATCCCTGGTTAGAGGATGCTATCATGTGAACTATTGAATCCTAATAAAAATACTTAATGTATACAATCCTTTACTCAGATATATGTGAAGCGCTTTTACTCGCTGTAATGGCTAATCTTGGTAGTAAACTTGACTATATCTGTAATCAACAAAGAGACACGCCCCCTGGTTAGGTTCCTGAGGAGGGTTAGTTGAAGATCAAAGATGGTCTCCTAGAATGGGCAAGAAATCCCAGAAGCAGCCCAGATGTGAGGAGATCTTAGGGGAGAGTATTGTTCCTTTTGTCCACCAACCTCTGCTTTGGTGATGCATGTTTCTACACTGATACTTCCCCTGCAGAGGCACTTTCTGATGTTGGAATACAGCTTTTTTGGCCTTTCAACAGGAACTGAAGACCAGCTGCTCTCCAGGAATCCTCCAGGCCTTCAGCCCCAGATTGAATACATCACAAAGCTACAACTGGATTTTCAGCCTCTCAAGTGCACAGGCAGCCATTATTGGGTTAGCCAGTCTGTATTGTATAATCCAACCTAATAAATCACCTTTTAGTATATATTCTCATTTATTAGTTCTGCTCCTCTAGAGAAAACTGGTTAGCATGTAGCAGAAAACTGTAACCTGTAACACACACACGCACACAGTCTCATTTAAGACTTATAAAACCCCTGTGGGATAAGCACTTCTACTAGCCCTATTTACAGATGTATTTTTAAAGAGACAGAGAGAGTTCAAATGTGTGACTTACACTGTCACAGCTTTGTTGGTGTAGGCATTGCTACTTGAAACAGCGTGCTCCAGTACAGGGCCTCAGTTAGAACCATTCCTAAGCTTCCTTGCCAATTAGGAACCGATTCCTCTATGATTCAGAGGAATAGACGTGGTTTTGAGTAAGAACAACCACAATCTATTAAAAAACCAAACCAAACCAAACCAAACAAACAAGCAAACAAGAAAGAACAAAACGAAAATCCAGTCCTGTAGGCCTTTTTATATAGCTTGGATTGGCTTCAAACTCATGACCCTCTTACCTTCTCCTTTCAGGTACTGGGATTACAGTTGTGCCTCACGTGAAGCTAAGAAAAAAAACTGTAAGTAAAAAATAGGATGGCTGATATTAAAATCTATAGATCTACAAATCAGACAAACCTATGTTTGACAATCACTTAATAGTCACACTTTAAAAATGAGGATAATATCTGTACCAACCTCGTAGCTATTGTGATGACTAAAGGGATAACTTAAAATGTTTATCATGGCACCTGGCATTTAATAAATGACCTATAATGGCTGTCTTTGTGTTCCAGGCAACTTCTCCGACAACACTGAGCCATGATTGAATGCTACCAATAACTATTGTCAGGCAAACGGATCTTCACGTTTGTCCTGTAATTCTATTTGCTACCCACTAAACTGTGACTGGTTTAGTGCCCCATTATAAATTTTCATCTACAAATTATAATCCAGAATTTCCCGTCAGGCGGCTTTCCAGTGCACTGTGTTGAAAGTCCCCAAGTGATCCGTTGTGATTGCACCACACGACTCCTATTGTGATTCTCAGAAAACTAAAAAGTTGTTCTTAGGGGAACAATCACTGCTTCGCATTTCATAATTGAACAGAAAATCTGAAAGAATATCATCAACTTTTAAATGAAATTACAGGCCTGGAAGAAAAGCACAAATACAAAAAGGAGAGCATCTCATTGTCACTCGTTTAAGCAGCTGGAGTGAAACTATCTAGTTGTTGCATATTCCAACACTGAAAACTCTCTTGGATATAATAAATAACATCATTATGTGCACAGCAATGAAATGAGAAAGTTATTACAACAAGTAACTAAGAAGAACAAAAGAACACCAAGACAGGTTCTTAAAATGGGTAATATGATAAGTTCATTAGTAAGTATTCTGAAACAGCTCTAAGGTTTTTCCAATTAATCTAAATTCTTTGGGGTTGTCATCAACCCCATTATTGCTTTCCTCTTGTTTATTTAAGTCACCCTGCCTCTCTGCTAACTTATACAAGATTGTTTCTACCTATATCTACCTAAACACAAAGAAGTATTTAACTTTGGTATTGGTATTTATGAGTGAAATGAGGCTTCTTTTTAAAGTCCTAGAAAGCAGACAATAGGCTTTAGAGCAATGAGCTTTTGAAGGACTTGTGTTTTACTATCTTGATATAATCCTTTCAATCATCTTCATAACAGAGAAACTTCTTGCTGCATGCAGAACATCTAAGAATTGGTGCATGTCACCTCAGTAAACCTAGCCACTAAAGGTTCTTTTATAGTTGATGGTAGCACGTTTAGAAATGAACATAACCCATCATTTTCCCTTGCCTTTCTATTTACTTTAATATGGAGTAAACTCAGCTTTCTAATGGGTCAGATGTGTGTTCAGAGTTCTACAACTGGCCAGCAGAAATGAAGATGTTTGTGATGGTTTGAGTGAAAATCGCCCCCAAAAAGCTCATGACACTATAAGGGGGTGTGGCCTTGTTGAAGGAAGTGCGTCATTGGCAGGTGGGTTTTGAGGTTTCAAGCCAGGCCCAGTGTCTCTCTGGACTGCTGCTCCTGTGGATTCAGATATAGGACTCTTGGCTCCTTTTCCAGATCCATTTCTACCTGTGCGCCACCCTGTTTCCTGCTTCCATGATAATGAGCTAAACCTCTGAACTGTGTAACCCAGCCCCAATTAAATGTTTTCCTTTATAAGAGTTGCTGTGGTCATGGTGTCTGTTCACAGCAATAGGAATCCCAACTAAGACAGTGTTCTAAAGAAATAACCATGCCTTTCAGTCTATCACACTGCTCAGTTAATAGATCATCCATACGCATAAAAGAGGCTCTCCCCCAGGAGTCTCATGTTGGAAGGGAAAGGCACTAAGCAGAAGGGAGACCTGATTTTACACAGCTCTCACAACTGTCCTGCTACCTTACAGGATAGGACTGAAGCCCAAGCACTGATAGCTCAACGGTGTGGGAAGTCAAGTTGTGACCTGGTAAACTAGGATATATATGGATATAGATATATATGGATATGGATATATATGGATATGGATATAGATATATAGATATCCTTGATTTCCTAGTCAAACTTAGGTCTTACACTTCAGGACACCAAAGGTGGACTTGGTAAACTTCCTGGATCTCTTTCCCTCTTCCCAATGCGGCCATATTGAATACATCTTTTTTTTTTTCTGCCTTCCACTTTTATTTTGGCTCTTTGAATTAGCTTATTGAGAAAGAGTGGCTGGACCATACTTGAGACACAGGTGGTGATCCTACACGTTCAATAACACTGTCTTTAATGTTTGTAATTCTGATCCCCCAACCCCCCACCCCACCCCGGTCAATTCCTTAGCCATGCGATTATAAAGCTCTGAATTAATGGAGGAGGCTGTCGGCCGACAATAGAGCTAATGTTTACCTCCCCCAAAGCCTGGCGGTTTCCTATAAAGGTAAAAAGGAAGCCCCAATCCCACACTCTATCCACAACTTAGGAAACTGTGGTTAGGAGCAGTTTTCAGATCTCTTTCTATCTGAAGGCGGCTACAGTGAGAATCTGAGCTGCAAATCAAGGCACACAAGAAATCAGTTGAAAATAATAAGTAGCGTGTGTTTTGTTTTGTTTTCCCATGAAGCAAAAGATAGGATTTTAGGGACACAATTGATCCAGTTCTCTGATTTTTTTTTTTTAAATTTAGAAGTCAATGCTTAGCAGGAGTAGCCAGTACAGGGACAAGACTGGGTGTACTGCTCCACCACAGGAGGTCCCAGGACCAAGACAGCCTAAGGCATCTCGCAGACCCAGGCCAGATCCCGCCCACAGAGGCGGGCCCAGCCCTAACCAGCCAGAACCCAGAGAGGCGGCCCTAGAGCGGCCTTAGAGTGGCTAGGCAATAGGCGGAGCGGCTCCCTGGCCTGGTCCACACGTGCTCCGTGTTCTTACTCGGCTGGTGGGTCGGGAGTCCCCACGCCGGGACATGGTTTCTTACAGTGGCCCCAGTACTGCCTACGCCCGCACTGGGCTAGCCGCTCCACAGCCCGGAGTGGGCTTTCCTCTACAGAAACCAGATTCATTCTGCACCGAGCTGAGGCTATGGCGACGGGAAAGGAGCAGGGCTGGCTCACTGGTCCGGGGCTGTGTCTCCAGGGGCCATCAGACACTTGCCTTAATTTTCCAGTCTGCGGTATCATTGATGAGTATTTCCTAAAGTATTGTCGACATTGAAAAAATGAATGAGAATACCAGTAACTTGGTTTTGGGCCTGACATTGTTAAGCACTTAACTGGAATCTGTCGATAATATTTTCAGGCCCAGGAGATAACACCCCTGCATCATCCAACTCCAGAGGAAGTCACTGATTTCCTCAGTGGAGGATGAAATGTTGTTCGGAGTTCGAAAGAGCAAATGAACTCTAACTACAAAAGCAATATTTAATCACAACTTCGGGTGCTTAAAACAGAGAGCCCCCTAAAGAAAGAGGTTAGAGAGTGGAAAGTGAAAACTAAATAAATAAAAGCTTCCCCAAAATATAATTTCATCTGTGACACGAAGAAAGCAATAAGAAATAACAAGGTGGAAAGGTGTATTAGTAAATACTAGTAGTGGGATTCCAGTCTGGACAGGGACAACCAATTGTCCTTCAATGTGATAAGCAATATGTAGGAGCGTCCCTGAGTTGATCAAAACATATCTGAAATCCTATAGAAAAGTGTCAATATCTGTGGTCTCTCGTTGCTTCTAAAGTAAAATGCACACAGCTAACTTGTGTGGAACGTTCCCTGTGAAACCAAGGTTCCATAGGAACTCTGCCTCCTTGTCTGATGCAGCCATCTCTGTGTTTGTTACTCAATCTCCTTCTGGATCCTATATTCATTCAATCGATAAACTACTGAAAAGCATTTCGCATTATCAAGAAAGTTTATTTAGCACATGGATTCATGATATCCTGATTGTCTTCATAATTGTAGAATATGGTTTTTCTTTAAACACTTCCTGCAAACATAACCGAGTAATACTGTTATTATAAACTTTTGCAATTTAAGTGAAGATATGATTGTGGGTTACAAGAATCCTTGCCCTTTGCTTTCATTTGAGATTTTTTCTCATTCCCATGTTCCCATCCTTATCTGCCCACAAGACATTGGAGAACCATCTGATGACAGATGAATGAAAGCTGAGTCACCTTCCAACCCTACCTGCCAAAGAGGACCATCTGGTAGCAGATGGATGAACGCTGAGTCACCCTCGTGCCACCTCTTACTTTCCTGACTGAAAGTAGACTTTATAAATATTTATTCGTTTAAAATTTTTTAAAATGTGTTTCTTTTTGAGACAGAGTCTCTTGTAGCTCAAGTTGGCCTTGAACTCCTGATACTTCTGCTTCTACTCCCAAACAGCTGGCTACCATGCATGCTGGCCTCCCAAATGTGTACCACCATGCTCCACCATATTTTAATCTTAAATTTCCTTTGCCCATGACTAGTCACATCACTGTAATTTTATTATTCAAGTATGTTATTTTTCTCCTGCCATAATTATCATTAGAAAGCATCATTTTCAAAGTGCTTGTTTCTGAACCAAAAAGAGAGATGGCGACATAACCATAGAGTATAGAAAATATAGTATAGTCATATATACATTACATACACAGAATATGTATATTATGAAAATATAATCAGTGGATAGAAACTGCCCTGAAAGTAGCTGGCATTTCTTCTTTAAAAGCTCTTTTGGAGGGCTGAAGGGGATCACTCAGCAGATCAGACCACTTACTGCTTGGACAGGACCCAAGTTCAGTTCTCTCCAGTACTCAGGAGACCTAATGCCTATGAGTTCCACCAGTACCTGCATCCATGTGCACACATCCACATACACAAATGTACACATGTAATTATTAAAGAATGCAAACCTTAAATATTTCTTCTTGACTATGTGACAGGAATGGAGTCCTCACCGAATCCCACTGATCTACATTCTCAAACTAGCTCTTGTCTTTTTCACAGATCCTCTGATATGTTTACATTTCTGTCTTGCACACTGTATTTCCACCGGCTGTTTTGTTCTGCACTTAATTGCTTTCTCTGAGGCTAGAGTCTAAGTCTTTATTCTCCCTGTACTTTGCTGACTTTTTTTTGTTCCCAAGTGATGCTGAGGATCCTGTCCTGTCTTCAGCAAGAATCCTGTTAGATTGGTTGAGCCAGAATTCTGCTTACTGGATAGTTTTCTGCCCGCTGTCCTGTGTGTATTTCTTGCTCATAAATCCCCACATGTACATGCTGTCCCCTCCCCTTCCACAACATTCCATACGCCTTTGACCCTGTCTTAATAACAAAACCAGATAACTTACTCTTGTGATAATGACATTGATCCAGATGCAAGTACTCTATTGTGACCAAACACTCCTCATTAATCCCTGCCTCCCAGTCTTTTGCACTGGGGACACCTTGTTTTTAACAAAATTTCAAATGTTCAGTTTTATCAATAAAGATTCAAGAGCCAGATGCTAGGATGAAAGCCTGCTAGCTCAGAGAGGCAGAGAAAGCAGCCAGCTGACCTTCTTCCTTAGCCAATGTCCCAATGGATACTCTCCTTCTCTACTCTGTCGCCAAAAATCCCCTCAAACGGAATGTCCTCCCTTCTACTTGCTGTGCGTCTCTCATGACTGTCTCATGACTCCCTCTTACTCTCTACCATTTTTTCTTAGTAATCCTAAGTTTACTACCTGTCAACTGATGGCTTGCTCCATCTCTTGGCTTGTCGTTGACTTTATTTAATCCTGTTTGCAATAAGCAGAACATTCTAGGATTAAAGGCATGTGCTAGGGCTGAGCCACATCACAACTAAAAAAACGTTTTTTCCAGCAAATGACATGATCTCAGGGTTCACAGTGTGATCGAATATCCTGCAGTGACCTTTAACATGTGAACTTTGGTGGGGGTTTTATTAAAGTTGTATCTCTATCCTCATTTCTCATACTAGGCCATCTAAAACCTGAGTTTAATTTATTTAATTTATTGTATATATGTATGTATCTATGTATATAATATTCATATACGTGTGAATATTATACTCATATATATGTTTGCTTCTATATCTTACCATGTACCTATATTACCATCAGACACATTGGAAATAACACTGGCCTCTAGGGCTGTTAAGAGGACAGAATGGAAACACTGACACAATATTCATCCAACTTTACTGGAGACTTCTATAGTGGTGCTCTTGTAGCAGGCTCAGGCCAATACAGAGCATTAATCTACCTTTAGGGAGATCAAATCACAGAAGAGGAAAACAATCGAAGTACAGTTCAATATAGCATCCTTCAGACATAAGTACAACAAACCCCAGATCAGAGAAGATATCCCTGACCCAGGCACGGGGACACATAAAGACAGGATTCCCAGCAGAAAGTGAGGAGAGTTATGTCTTAAAGGATGAATAAGATATGGCTATCTAATGAAGACATATCATTCCTGGTACAGATTTAGGGAAGAGGCCAGAGAGAAAAGGTATGATCAGGAACTTCATACTAATTTTGAATGTTTACAATGAACCTCAGTGTGTGCATGGGAAAATGCAAAGTGACAGGGGTGGGGTGGGTGGAACAGCAGCAAGACAGTTTGCACATGGCTGGAGAGGTCATTCAGTGATTAAAAGAGCACATATTAGTTTCTTTCCCATTGTTGTCATAAGCATTATGGCCAGCAGCTACTCAAGGAGGGAAGGGTGTATATATCAGCTTACAGTTATAGTCTGTCATGAAGGGCAGTCAGGCCAGGAACTCAAGGGAGGAACCTGGAAGCAGGAATTCCTGCCATGAAGGAACACTGCTTACTGACTTGCTCAGCCGGCTTTCTTTCTTTTTATTTTATAAATCAAACTTTTATGTAAATGAACAATCCTCCTTAGGTCTAATTAATTGCCTTTACCAAAGAGGTCAAATGACAGAGGAGGACACACAGAAGAAGACAAAATCCCCGTGTTCCAAATCAACCTGTGAACTTCTCACACACACCAGAGACACCCCCTCTCTCACACACACACACACACACACACACACACACACACACACACACATACACATCATGAGCAGCTTCACGTCAATCTCTCTAGAGCTTGAGTCCTGAGTTTTCTGTGGAGATCCCACAGGCAACAGGACCATTCGTCAGCATTGCAAGCCTGACTCACACCCTTGGAATGTGTCAACAGTGGTCTCATTTCTTGGTGAGATTACAAGACATACAGTGTTGGAAGCATATTCATATGGGTTCGAAGACCTAAGAGAAAGTAAAAGAAAAAAAAAGAAAAGAAAAAGACTGGGGAGAGGCAACAGTGTTCAGAGGAACCATAAGAATGCCAAAAGTATTTAAACCCCCTTTTCCTCATATTAAAAAAAAAAAGGTGGTTTTGGTTTTGGTTTTGGTCAGTCTGCGTTCTTATGTAACCAAGGACCACCTTCCCAGGGGTGGCATTGCCCACACTAGGCTGGGTCCTCCCACATTAATCCCTAACCAAGGAAATGCTCCCACACGCTTGACTCCAGGTAATCTGATGTAGGCATTTTCTCAATGGTGGTTTCTAGATTCCCAGATAACTCTTATTTGTGTTAAACTGACAAACAACAGCAACAAAAACAAAGCCTAAGCAAACCAGAGCATTTGTTCTTCCAGTAGACCTGAACCTGCATCCTCTCGTTCATATCGAATGCCTCACTACTGCCTGCAACCCCGGTTCTCAGGGAATCTGATGCCTCTTGACTGCCAATGGCACCTGCTCTCACATACACACGCACACATACTCATAATTTAAAATAACAAAAATAAACCTTTTGAAAAGGAGGGAATCTGTGCTGGCTTTTTGAGATCCTGCCTGTCAAGCACTTAAATCCTACAATCAATCATGCGGAGAATGCAACCTGGCAACTCTTTTGACAGATGAGAGAAGAGCCTGTTCCTGCCTATGTGCCACCATCAACAGTACTGAGCTCAGGGCATGGATGAACTGTTTCCAAAGGAGCCAGTGCTGGCCAGCTAGCTAGTGCTCAGGAATGCAATCCCTGGGATCGTCGGATGTGTCTAGGCCTGGACAGTAACTGTCATGTTCTGCTTCTTTTGATTTCTAAACCTGCTGTGATGTTTTATAGCTATGAAAGAGATTCAGTCATACTAGGTGGAATTCTGGAAGGGCTTGTCTGAGGCTTCAGAAAGGGATCCAAGGAGAGATGAATACATCTCTCAGGGCCCCAGGTAACAGTACCAGCATTGTCAATAGAGAGACCTGCCCACCTGAGCAGGCAGCATGGTCTGGCAGAAGCCTTAAGGCTTCAGTAGACAGAATGAAAACGGAGGGAAACAGTGTTAAGGAAGTGATCTACATAGAATAAACCATTACCTAAATTAGTCTCAGTAAGCATAATTTATATATACATACAGCCTGAACATGTTTGTATAGACACACATACATCAATGTATACGAACGTGTATATATTTTCTCTCTTACTTTATAAACCTAAACCTTTACATACCAAACTGTATACTAAGCCCTTTAAAGCTATTAACATTTACTTTTAGTCCCCGAGAGAGGAGGGTTTCCCTCCTTGAGAAGAGATTTCATGGTATTGATGACTTGGATGGTTTGGCTTGGTTGTGATAATCTCTGTTGAGAAAGACTTTTCTGTGCTTTTGAAGTTGTTGAGCTGGGTTTGGTTTTGCTTTCCTGGATCATTCTGTGACTACAACATCCAAAATCATGCTGTTCTGTGGTTCTATAGAAACACATCTTTCTCACTGTTCACATTGTGACCCTGACAAATTTGATTTCTGGATTAAACCATCAGTCTCTGCAAGCTTTGCAGCATTAGTCTTTGTGGTGTTTTAAGCAGGTCTGAAGTCTTTCATAGTAGTTAAATGTTTTCTCCTCTACCCTAACAAATTAAAAGATATACTGACATTGTCAAATGTTCTTCATGGGTAACAATGGCTCTGCCTGAGAATGACTAGAGGCCTGAATATTTCCATTAAATTTAGTAATAGAGGAAGGTTTGGGGCGTTACAGATGTATATATGTATTGTATATGTAAATTAAATGTTTATTTTCCTTTTCTGATTTTCTTTATAAAATTCAAAAAATGCAGTGTATGTATCAGAATGAGCTAGTGGTATATCATATATAAACCAATTTTAATAAAGGGCAAAAGTATTGTTTTCAGACCATTTCATAATTTCATTGTGAAAATACAAATAAAATACTAAATGGGTCCACATGATTTAAAGAGAAACAAAGAGAACATGATTATCTATACCTCGGGTCACATTTGAATCAGAGTAAAGAAGAGAGAGTGCTCAGAGCTCCAGTATCCCCTTCCAGGGCCTCTCCTGACCACTGGTCTCTCTTAAGGCCTTACCTCCTGAAGTCATGCACCTCCCAACAGCATGTTAGGGGCTATTCATGTCTAAACATTTACAATACAATATGTTTTGCACATTGTTAAAGTTTTTACCCTTGTGCTTAAATAATGAAGATACTGTTGCATTTACCTCAAAATGTTTTCATTTTCCATCATATTGAGGTCTTTAGTTCACGCAAAATTGATTTTTTGTATTCTATGAGGTAAAGAGTCAATATTCTTTATCTTCATATGGAGAACCTGTTTTTTTCCTGCACTATTAATTAAAACCCATCTTTATCTCATTCACTGATGAATAATGTGACCTCAATTATGTATCAGGGATTGGGGACTTTCTGCTTTGTCCCTATAGTAATGTCCCAATTAATATAAGTCTATGATAAGCCTTAAATACCCTTGCTTTGTTCTTCAAAATCGAATTGCAATTGTTCATTTGTTTTAATACTCATATGCATTTTGGAATTAACTTATATGGAGGTCTATGAGGTACTCTTAATACTTAAAAATATTAAATGTATAATTTTATGACATTGTCCTTGTAAGATTGTAGAGTCAGCTTACCCATAAACATGGTATAGAAACTGTTCTTTTTCTCTTTCATGATAGTCTTATACATTGCTATAGACTGGATTTGTACCCTCTCCCTCTGCACTTTCCTATTTTAATGCCTATACCATGGTATGGTGGCCCATGGAGGTAAAGAATTTACCTTTGAAAGGTAATTTGATTATGGTGGTCTTAACCTTCACACATGGGATTTAGCCCTCCCTTTTGCCCTTTGTTTTAATTTTATGTGGATGGGTGGTTTGGTTGCTCGGTCTATCTATCTATCTATCTATCTATCTATCTATCTATCTATCATCTATCTATCATCTATCTATCTATCTATCTATCTATCCATCTGCTTTTATTTTAGTTATTTGCATGTATGTCTGTTCACCACATGTGTGCAGTACCGGTGGTGACCAAAAGTGGGAATCTGATGTCCTGGAACTGGAGTTAGAACAGTTGTGCTTTGTCATGTGGTGCTGGGAGTTGAATTTATAAGAGCAATAAGTGTTCTTAACAGCTGAGCTGTCCCCCAGCCTCTGAGACTTGTACTCTTATAATCAGGGATACTGTAAGGATAATGCTTCTGGAAAGGAAAAGGTATAAGAAGATAAGCCCTTTAAACCATCAGGAGGCCCATTGCCAGGCATCCACTGTGGCTGCAACCTGATCTTGCACTTCCCAGACTGTAGAATTATGGGAAGTAAATGTGTTGTTTAAGCCATGTGGCTTTGGTGCCTGGGCTGATTAGAATGCACCTATATGTCAGAAACTGTTAGTGCTTTTCCACATCTCTCCATTTCTTGCCGTGTTCCCTCCGCTCTGGAAGGTTGTCCTATGTATCTTGATCTTATGGCTCCTCCTTCCTGGTCACATTCAGCTAATAGGAGGCTGCAGCAGTAGATTGGCAAGAACGGCTACTACAGCTGAGGTTGCCTAAACTGAGTGTCGCTGCTTCTTTCAACGTGGTTTGATACACTTTCACTCTAATTTTTTACCTTCATCTGTTCTTTGGGGCAAAAGATAATAATAACTGTGATGGTTTGCATATGCTTGGCCCAGGGAGTGGCCTTGTTGGAGTAGGTGTGTCATTGTTGGTGTAGGCTTAAGACCCTTATCCTTGCTGCCTGGAAGCCAGTATTATGCTAGCAGCCTCCAGATGAAGATGTAGAACTCTCAGCTCTGTCTTCACCATGCCTGCTTGGATGCTGTCATGTTCCTGCCTGAAACTCTGGACTGAACCCCTGAACCTGTAAACCCCAATTAAATGTTGTCCTTAGATGAGTTGCCTTCGTCATGGTGTCTGTTCACAGCAGTAAAACCCTAAGACAATAACTTTTTAAAAAATAGAATGAAGAATACAAATCTGAGTATTGGACATTAAGACTCATTTAAGGGGTCGTCTTAGAGGAAAACAGACTACATGGGGTTATGTTGCTTTGTGTTTGTGATACTGGGATTTGAACATGTGCTGTTTGCGTGCAGGTAGGAGAAAGAAGGCTATGGAAGCCTTTTAAGCAATTCTAACTCCATTATTGAATATAAGTGAGTGCCTTGCTCTATGCCAGACATTATCTCGGTCCTTATGATTATTTTATGACATAGATTTTGTTAGAGTTGTTTGGTGTGTGAGTGTGTGTGTGTGTGTGTGCTGTTTTCTGAGGCTTGCCTAGAACTCATGTAGAGATCCATCTGGCTGCCTCTGCCTTCTAAATGAAGGGATTAAAGATATATGCCTCCATGCCCAGCCAACCTAGGTTTCCTTATTGAGGTCTATTTCACAGATAAGTTTAAAAATGCTTTGTCAATGTCACAGAGATATCTGGTAAGGAAGAACTAGAACTTTCATTCATGGCTCTCTTATTCTAGAGCCTATTCTGTTCATTTTCTGACTGCTCTGCATACATTGTACCATTCAGTGAGTACTCAGAGAACTAGTCCTTAGTCTGTAGTTTTGGTTAAGTGGAAAGTGTGACTTTTCAGAGGATCTATCTGGCTGGATGACCTCAAGAGCGTAAGGAAAAGGGCCGAGATGAAGGTCTCACAGGAAAAGGCTGGGGATGGATAATATTAATTGCTAAAACAATTTTTCTCGTGTTCCATTTTTCCTATAAACTTTCCGGCACACAAGGCCTGACTTGACAATCTGAGAAATGTTCAACTTGTCTTCTCTTAGGAGTTCCATCATCCACATAGGAAGGAAGAGCTGGACAGTGACCCTCTGGGGACAGGGCATCTTGAATTCCACCCACAGAGCCTGGCATTCTTCCAGCTACTCGTTTTTTGACTTGGGCTTTCTCTCAGTCTTACCTAGGGGCTTGCTTATCCTCACTAACATTAATCCAGAAACTGTCTCTCAGGTCACCTTGTTCCAGGAAACTAGGGGAAAAGATATTTATGTCTGCTAGCCTTGTGTCTCTTCTTCCTAGTAGCTTTCCTGCCTAATACTTAAGTACAGACAGGTGCCATTAACAGAACACTTACAAGGAGGTTAGGGGAGTAATCAGCTTTAACCTTGAAGCACAACTCTCAGAAGAGAAATCACCGTTATCCCAGGAACGGGGATAATGTTATCCCAGGAAGGGCCGCGAAGACAGTAGCTGAGTTGTGAAATGAAAGCTCAGGTGCAGGTACATGGGAAGCAGGTGACGGGGAACCATTTTCCTCCCTGTCCTGCTCGTGCAAAGAGCAAGGAGAACTGAGATCTACCCTCTGGCCTGTAATAAACACACAGAAGCCTCTGAAGAAAGGCACTCAGGCTCCTTGCTGCTAAATCTTGCTTCTTTCTTCCTCTCATTGGATTTCTAACTTCCTTTAACTCACACATTTTATGCATTAAGAACAACCTCTCTCTTAACATCTTTTTTTTTTTTTTTGTAAAAGGTCATGATAGTAACAATTATAAGTCATGGAACTGGAAAATGTTTTTCAAACAGTTGGTTAAAATAAATATAAAAGGAAGAGCTAGAGACAGTAATAATAGGCTTTTAGCAAACAAACAAAAAGCCAGGTGTCAAATTCATACAATAAGAACAACAGAATGCAAGTTATACCTATGGTATATTGAAATTAGTTATCGGAACGATGATAATCATAGATTAAAGCTCTTGAGAATTGAAATCAGCGAGGAGTCATGGAAGATTGCCAAGTATGGGAACAAATGCTCTTACATCATATGACTTAAATTTTGGAAACGGGGTTAGAAATTTAAAAGCAGAGTGCTATACTAACTGCGTTTGTGTCATTGTAACCTGACAGAAACAACTTGTGGGAGCAAAGCTTGACTTTGGTCCTGGCTTTCAGAGGCCTGGAGTCTAGTGCAGCAGAGGGTCCAGAGGCCTGTCAGGGATCACGTGACATTGTTTGGGGAGGTTGGCCCCGCCCCCCGTTAGGAAGCAAGGAGAGCAGGCTGGAATCAGGGAACCAGTGACCTCTGACAGCCAGACCCCCTCTTCCGAAGGCTCCATACACTGTCAAATATCTCTCCAAGCCCAGAAACATGAGAGCTCAAAACGTTGTTGGAGGCGTTTTGGGTTTAGATCATAACACTTAGTCTGCCACGGTCCTGCTGACAGGAAGTGATGCTTTGTACGGCAGCTCTGCTTGCTCATTTTCATCCCAGTAGTCAGATGGCATGATACAATAGAACACTCAAAGAAGACATCTGATTTAATTGATGTGAGAGAGGATTTTATAAGATTTACAAGCCTAAGATGAAAGCGAGATGAAAGACAGTCGGTGAATTTGGATGTCTTATGTTCTTGGCAACACAGAATGAATGTGTGCTGTTTTGAGTGTAACTGAAAGTCTTCTAATGCTGGAAATTGCTCATGCTTCATTTCGTAACTCAACTAGGTGTTTCCGCAAATAAATTAAAACTTAGATACTTTGTAATCTCTTTCTGCTTCAGAACTGTAAACATTTTTTCCCTCTCTCTGTAGCCCTTGATGGCCTGAAACACTATGTAAATCAGGCTGTCTTTGAACTCTTAGAGATCTCTGGCTGCCTCTGCCTCCTGAGTGCTGGGATTAAAGGCATGTGCCATCATGACTGGCATATAATTATTTCTTTCTAAGGGAGGTAGACTATAAAGTTTAGAGGAAATGTCTTTCCTTTTTAAGTAAAAAAGAAGAAAACTTGAAAATTAATTCCATCTTATGAAAAGGGGGCTGGAGAAATGGAGAAATGCCTTGGTAGTTAGGAGAACTCTCTGCTCTTGCAGAGGACACTGATTTGATTTCAGTGATCATGTTTGCTCTCACCTGTAACTGCAGCCCCAGATGGTTCCAACACCTCTGGCCTCTGTGGGCAACTATACTCACATGTACACACACACACATAACTAAAAATAAAATAAATCTTTTTTTAAGCCCCTATTAGTTGGTAACTGTTTGCTTGTAGTTATTTAGTATAAATTGTTACAGGTTCTGACCTAATTAAACTTTGGTAATACATTTTCCCTTAAAAGTTAATGGGTTCAACTAGAATGTCTGTTGACAATAGGATTTTGAATTATGATACTAGTCCCCCCAATTAGCATAAAATAGAGTGGAAATGGGTTTACCATTTTATAATATTCTGCATTGCCTTCGTCTGATCCAATTGGAAAGCTTGGTAAGGAAAAGTTGAAATAGATCTCTAGCCCAGAATGGACTAGAATAATATATCTAATTTATTTAGCAGGCCATTATCCACTTGAAAATAAAAACGTATCAGATGCACAGTGCTGCAATGAAAACAAATAGCTACATTATTCCAAGCTCAATACAACAGAAATATTCTCATTTATACAAATATGTTCCCTTTCCTAGACACTGGACCTTTAGCATCTCATAAGTCCTGGCTGATTACACGTCAAAAGTAAAGGTTAATGATAAGTTTAATATGCCTGCCTTTTCTAATGGATCAACTTCCCATGTGGAGGAGGCCAGAGAAGAATAACAGAACAATCCAGTTAGGACTTTGGTTTCACCAGGTGAAGAGCTCCTCAAAGACCATGCTGCATGGTAGACATCGGCCTTAAGAGGAAAAACATTAATTGGCTTTCAGCTAGGTTTCCTCTACACTGTCAGATTATCAGCTGTATACTGAACAAATATGCACAAGACAACATTGCTGGTTTCCAAGAGCTCAGTTCCAGAGGTAAGGAACTCCTTACCCCTTTTTGGATTTGTTGCGCCCCTACCTCTCAATCCTAGAAAATGTCTTTGGCACATGACCCTTCAGTCGATGTCAAAGAAGTCCCTTGTTTTTTTGACTGTTTAAATTACTGATTCCAGGGCCCTATCTTGCCAGAGATTCTTTCAACATTTTTCCTTTAAAAAACTGATTTCTAACTACCATAAGATTTTGTCACTGTATGGCAGTAAACATGTGTATAATAAACAAATAGAAAAATCTTTAATACAACGATCTACTTTCAAATTACGAGTTGAAAGACATAATGCGCCTTCATTGATGTCCCCTAAATGGAAACATTGTTTTGCTGTCAAAACCAGCATTACTGAGCTGGCTCAGTGGATAAAGGCACTTGCAGCACAAGCCTGTAAACCTGCGTTCAATTCCTGAAACCAAGTAAAGACAGAAGGAGACAACTAACTCCTCAAAGCTATTTTCTGACCTTCTGAGCATCTATACGGTTTGCACACACACACACACACACACACACACACACACACACGGCCAGGAAATTATGGCCAGGTTCATTAATTCTGCAAGTTACATTCTCTATTAAGCCACGATATTCTTACAACATCAGCTTATTGTTTATATTCTTATTGGCTGCATTTAAAAGATCATACCATTCTTTTCCCAACTCTTCAATGTACTGTTCACTATGTATCATTTTTCTGACGTGTACAATACAGGTCTACCTTCAAATATAAACTCTATCACTGTGTCTCACTCCAGGGAGCTTTGTTTGTAATGGGGAGAATGCTGTATATCTTCAGGGGGAACCCTTTAGTTTTGTTGCTTGGGATCACCCGGTAGGCTGCAAACTGCACAAAGGTAGCACACGGCATCACAGGAAGGTTAGTGTCCCATGAGAGTGCAAGAGCCCGAGAGCCGGCCACTATCCTGCCTATAATCCACTTTGGTGGAGGATAATTTGGCTGTGCAGTGTCCTGACATACATTCCCATTGCCCTTCCTAATGACTGTCTAAAACATGCTTTGAATTCTTCATTCGTCAGAACACGTTAATCGCAAAGGTCGGTCAGACCGCCTCATGCTGAAGACAAAAGGCAGCCAGAGCTGGCATTTGATTTAGGTCCATGTCTATTCGTATTCCCAGCAAACGCGTTCTCCAACGTGAAGTTTTGCACATTCAACGTTATCCACAGAACCCAGACACAAAAAGCCTGAACAAACAGGAACATCCAGCTCAGGTGACCCACTAGTCACTTCATAAAGTTATACGTTAGTTACACTTCACCAAACGTCAGGCATCTCCCAGTCCCATGATGACCTGAAGTAAACTGGTTGCCATTTTACAGAGACGGAGCATGAGGACCCTGATGAGAACCACATGGCCATCGCTGCTTAGTTACATCATCATTAAAGCAACGCAAGATGCTGATGCTTTTCGCTTTGTACATCACTGACTATAGAAAATCAGTGCTCTTTAATTCTAGAGTGTCTAAATTTTCTACAGAAGCTAACAGGATGCTAAACAGACAACTAATAATAGTTCCCCACAGAAGCCCTCTCATACCCTGGCTGAAGTCTCCTGGCTTCAGAACTGAGAGGACAAATCTCTACTATTTTAAACTACAGCATTTGTGGTAATTTATTTCAGTAGCTTAAGGGAACAATGACAATGTGCTACATAAGCAAACTAAGACACCAAAAATATTTCCACTATAATCTCAATCATATGAAAAATATGTGGAAAATTTTTAAAAGAAACTTACTGTGTTGGTAATGACTGCCCACAGGTGACAAGACTGTAAGAATTCTATTCACTTACTTCTCAGTTCTGTATTTTTCAAATTTTTAAGGATGAGTATGATTTTTTTATACTAGATGTATCATTTGAGTGTGGAAAGCATATGGGTTTGTATGATAACTATTGTAAAGATTATGATAGAAAAAATGGAAGCAATATAATAATGGAGTGTTTTTTTCTTTATGATGGAGTCAAGCTACTGCCATTATATTATGTTACAATGGAAGAAAAATTATAAATATTATGTCACAATGGGAAAAGCCTTAGAACAATGAGGAGACAAGGTAGTTGACTGGTTAAGATCTTGGGCACTGGGACCAGACTGACTAAATCTAATTACTTCTTAATTACTGATTCTTAACTGCTATACATCTTGATAATACCTTTGTTTCTCAGCTGAGGGGTAATAAAATGGGTTGAAAGCTTATTTGAGGATCAAAAGAGTAATACTGTATTTTATATATCCTAAGGACAATTGGTTTTCACCTTTTAAGGACTCTGGTGTTGGGGTGTGACATAGGTGATGGCATCCTGCTATCACAGGTGGCGTTGCCTATGCAAGTAAACTTGGTTGTCTTATGAACTGAATCATCTGCATGTGATGCTACTTTATTTGAACTGAGTTTCCATTTATAATCCTTTTAAAATTCCATTATGATGCAGCCCAGAAACCGAAGTTACACATGGACAAAGACTCAGAAGGTAAAGCAGGGGACCTTCATTTTAAGCATTGCTGGAACCTATGTCAGTGGTTAAGAGCACTTGCTGCTCTTGCAGAGAATTGGAGTGTGGTTCCCAGCACCCACCTTGAACAGCTCACTTACTACCTGCAACTGAGTTTCCTCCAAGGGTGCCTGAGCTAATGCAGATAGATCCCCAACCCCCACACCATAGGTACACATAATTAAAAATTAAAATTTAAAACCTCTCCAAGGTGCCTGAACTAATGCAGATAGACCCCAACCCCCACACCATAGGTACACACAATTAAAAATTAAAATTTAAAACCTCACCAATGTTTGGTCTGGAAAGAAAGACCACAGGAAAGACTGCAGCAGCCAATGCTCATGCAGAGGCAACTCAGAGAGGATGCCAGTTACCCTGAGTGACTGAGATTGCCTGTCACTCACAGCCAGTGCTCAGGAACCTGAAATGCTTTGGAGCAGTAAAATACCTTAGTAGGGACAGGCTGGTGTGACCAAGTCATGCTTTATGAAGAGATCATCATTATCAGTCATTAACGGGTCATAAATTTCCTGTTGATGTTAGTCAGAAGTTGCTCAGCTTCCAGAGACATGTGACTCACACAGAAAACAAAACAAACTAAAAGCAGCACAGAATATCTGTGGTTTGTGATATGCCTGGTGGGCAGGTTTTATCACTTTCGTTTTCCCTTAATGCTATATAATTCTATGCCTTACAGTAAAGAACACCTTTGTTTCAATGAAAGGTGATTCAAGGAATCTTTAAAACTATACCTGTTGTATTGTAAGTCAGAAGTAAAAAAAAAGAAAAAGTTATAATGTTGGGTGTGATGGTACACACATAAAACTCAGGAGGCAGAGGCAAGTGAATCTCTGAGTTTCAGGTCAGCCAGGGCTATACAGCAAGACCCTGTCTCAAAAAAAAAAAAGTAAAGTTTAAAAAAGGTAAATAATAAGATGATGTGTTAATTAACTAAATGTATTTGTGATTAGTGTGTGTGTGTGTGTGTGTGTGTGTGTTAGTCACAGGACAATCCTTGGGAGCTCTCACCTTACTGTGGTTTCTGGAACTCTAACTCACAAGCTCATCGTAGGCACTGTTATCTGCTGAGCTATCTCACCAGCTCAGTTCAATTTGTTAAATAATTTGTATTCAAATTATTACAGAAATTTGTCATTTTTAATAGTTAAAATTTTAAAACATGTATTCCCCCCTCAAAAAAGGAAAGCATATATTTCATGAAGATGATTTTTAAACAGTATAAGGGCCACATTAAAAAAAAAAAACATTAGTCTCTCAGAACTCACTTTGGTCATTATAAAAATATTGATTTTTTAATGTAACCTGGTAGGATTTCTCTGCTGTGTATAAACACACTTTATTCTTTCCTTCCTTCAAGTCTTACTCTAGTGCTTGAATGCCACTCCAAAGCCCATATAGCCGTTCATTTTTCTTGACATCCATATAAAATTTAGTGCAGGAAAAAGACACCATTAAGCATTCGATAGAAAGGAATTTAAAGCAGGAGATCAGGTACTCACAAAATGATTGGATGGATTCAAGGAACAGAAGACTGGGATCTGCCAGGTGTTGTGGATTTTAAGGGCAAACACTGTGATGCAGAGGTCTGAAAACTGCCGCTGTTCACACAGGTAGAGCCAAGCGCCTAGGTTCTGCTGGAGCTGGTGACTGGACGACACTGACAGACTACTGTATCTGCTGGTCCTAGACTATGAGGAAGCTGATAACTACACAGTGGAATGCTGAGACCAGACCAGCTGCAAACACCAGTGAGCCACCAGCTCACTACGAAGGACTTCTCATTTCCAGCCCCACACCCACACCCCTTATTCACTGGTGGAATGAAAGCATCTGCCCATCCAGAACTCTAGATGTAAGAAGAGTTTAAGAAAAGCCATTTCTTTTCTCTCTCTTAAGCTGAAAGCTCATGGCAAATCTCTTGCTGACCATGTTGGTGACCTCGGGCACCACCAAGACCAACAAAACTTTGCCACAGATATGGGGAAGGACCCTCATACCCGTAAAGGGAATGCCCCAGACCCAGTTCCCTTATGGAGCCGAGGACTGATATGCCTGTCCAATACCACAGAAGGCACAGCTAACCGGCTACCATAAATATTAATGAAAAAAAATAGATACACTCACAAAGCCAGGCCCAACCATAAATACGATGAATAATAATTTACATCCAGGGAAGAGAAATCTCCCTGAGAATCCCCTTCTTTTTTCTTTCCAGGCAAAAATGAATCACCCGTGATGCCTGCCATTAGAAGTTCTAATCCAGATGGGCCAGAAGTCAGGATCCTCGCCCTTACCCTCACCCCCTACCTTTTCCCAGCTGCACAAGGTTCCCTGAAGCTTGGCAACTGCAAGATCCTGCTTGGAAACTGCAGATAGACTCAAAGCAGTGTACCATATCATCTGAAGAATAGCAAGGAGACCATAACTCAAGCAGTGTACCATATCTTCTGAAGAATAGCAGGTTGCAGTCCTCCTCGCCCCCACGAATAACTAGGGCCTGCCAGTCGGGTCAAGTGGCACCCAGACGTGGGGCTCGAGGAACGGACCCCTCTGGACGGACCCTCATTGAGAGGATGTGCGCAGGACATCAAGATTAAGCGAGACAGAGATCAAAACCCGCGACCTGTCATCCACGGAACCAGGTTGATGCTGCCATCAAGAAGACGGTTGAAGTTCATTACCATCAGCCGAAAATTGAAGAGGATCCAGAAGTGACTCTGTAGGAGACTGACACAGCTGCCAGCTCCCCTGCCTCCCCCCTACGGTCGACCGCTAGACTTCCACGCCCTCCAGAAGGGTTCCTGGTATGCCTGGCTTTGCCCCCGTTTCTCTCGATAGAGAGCTTGGCCTCTTGATCACCACAACAAAAATTGGCTTTTTCCTAAACCAAGGCCGCCCTTGATATGGCCGCTAACATTGGGGAGCCTTCCTTTATGACAATATTACACCCCAAACTGACAAATGGTTGGTAAATTGAACATTTACAAGGGACTAGGATGGCTGTGAGTTAGCCCAATGACGGGATTATTGTAGGTCCACTTCCCAGGGGCCCACCCAATGCAGCCGAAAAGGAGTGCGTGGTGCTGGGAGTGGGTGCAGCCTACATGGCCTAAGACAGGGCCCTCACCCTCCTTTCACCCACATCGGAGTCCCTTGATGTTGCCCATCGTCGACAGCCTAAAACCTTCGACCATCGATGTGACTCGTCTCACATCAGTGTTTTGGGGTTGTGAACTTGTCTAAGACCCCCCCATAATTAGACATCCAAATTCAAAATTCACATAGTTGGGATTGATCATAAGATGCCTTCTCTAACTAAACAGAGAAGGGGGAGATGCCAGAAGCCAGGACCCTCGCCCTTACCCTCACCCCCCACCTTTCCCCACCTGCACAATGTCCTCTGAAGCTTGGCAACTGCAAGATCCTGCTTAGCAACTGCAGATAGACTCAAAGCAGTGTACCATATCATCTTAAGAATAGCAGGGAGACCATAACTCAAGCAGTGTACCATATCTTCTGAAGAACAGCAGGTAGATCATAATTCAAGGCAGTGTACCGTATAGACCATGACATGTTTCAAGGCACAGGCCAAGAAGATTTTGTACTTTTCCACCATCTGGCCCCTCTTACCCCCTCCCCTTGTGAAACATGCTATAAAAAAGCATTTCATGTTCAAAAATAAATAAATTATTTATAAAAAAAAAAAAAAAAAAAAAGAAAAGCCATTTCTTCCCGTGGACAAGACAGCAATGATGCTGAACACAGACTGAGCCCCATCACCAAAACTGGGTGTGGCCTGATTAACTGGTTTTCAGCTGTAGGGGAAGCTGTGATATGAAGGAAGGCCCATTACAGAGTTTTAGTATTTCAGTGTGTCCTTTTACATATATCCTTCGGTGTCCGTGGGAGAACAACACATTCTCAGAATTGACGTTATAAGTTGGCTGTAAAAATCTTTACATAAGTTACAAAACAAGACTCACTCTACCCTGGATGAAACACAAACGTGGCATGAGTAGTGCAAATATGTCCCGAGGGACGTATTTAGATGACATTAAAACGTCAGTCACGAACATTTTTGTGATTTCACAGAAGCACTCCACATCCCCACTTAATTTTATATCTCCGTGATATCTAGAAATGCTGGAGAAATACCTCATTCTTCTATCTTAGACCTAGATTAGTAGCAGCTTTACAGCTTTATGCTCTCATCTAAATACCAGCCCAATGCGCAGTCATTGTTTACCCTGCCTCAACGACATAACAGGAAGGGGTGTGGCCAACAGCTCAGAACAAAATTAAGGGAGGCAATCAGGACAGAACCAATGGGCTCACACAGAATAGCATTCTTAAAGCCTGAGCTGAAGTAGCTGTGAGGAACAGCAGTGACTGGCGTTCTCAGAGTGCTTGTCAGAGGCGCGGCATTTAGGTCTCTGCTTCACTCTGGGAAGAGAGAAGCCACTGGGACCCTCTGTTCAGAAACAATCCTCAGAAGAACTTACCAGGGTCACAGGCTTGTGTTTTGTAAGTGTTGTACGATGAAGCTACATCCACAAACCTCAACTATTTTAATCTGTGGAATGGGATCTTTCTGGGCTGGCCTTGAACTAACTCTGTACCAAGCAAGGTTTAAACTTGCAGTTTCGCCGGGCAGTGGTGGCACACGCCTTTAATCCCAGCACTTGGGAGGCAGAGACAGGCGGATTTCTGAGTTCGAGGCCACCCTGGTCTACACAGTGAGTTCCAGGACAGCCAGGGCTATACAGAGAAACCCTGTCTCGAAAAACGAGAGAGAGAGAGAGAGAGAGAGAGAGAGAGAGGGAGGGAGGGAGGGAGGGAGGGAGGGCGGGGGGGAGGGAGGGAGGGAGAGAGAGAGAGATTTAAACTTGCAGTTTCTCTGCTTTCATCTTCCCAAGGGACATGACAGGACCACAGCCCTGTGAACTCACAGCAGCTGTGGTTGTCTGCACAAGATCTGTGCAAGATCAAGCCAGTCAGCATTCTAGAATGAGCCCCGACTCACAATAGAGGTGCTAGTGACAGATCGTGGCTTCTCAGGGAGGTAGAGAATTTTATTTTTTTTTAGTGGTATGGCCCCTGGTAGGTCAACATGCTCTACTAGATGGTCTCCACTCCTAAAAGTGTATGATCAGCATAAACTGGACTTAGACTGTTATTAAAAGAAAAAAAGAAAGAAAAAAAAAGAAAACTAAGTTGGAAGGGCTGGTGAGGTAGGAGTGTATTAGTTTTCCTCATGCTGAAAAATAGTTCAGAAGAAAATATAATTTCTATATTGCTTAGTCTTCTAGACTTGTATATACCAAGTTAAATTAACTTAAAAATAACTTCATAGATCAGTAAACATGTTCTCTTAAAAATATTTTCATTCTATGTGCATGGTTGCTTTATCTATGTCTGTGAACATAGATACTGAGTGCTCCTGGTACTGGAGCAGTCAGAAGAGAACATTAGATCTTCTGAAACTGGACTTACAGATGACTGAGACACCATGGTGCTGGGAATCCAACCTGAGTCCTCCAAAGGAGTAGCAAATGCCGTTAACCACCAAGCCATCGCTCCAGTTCCAGCCCACATAAATATGTTAGGTGTGTCACCCAAAGATTATTTCTATTGTTTCACTTCTTAATAATAATTTTGAATATACATAAAGTTTTATGATGATCTTATGAGCTAGATTTCCTCTAAGAAAGAATCAATAGCCTGCATGTGCATGCATGTGTGCATATATGCATAAAGATGGGAGAAAGAGAGGTTTTTTTTTTTTTTTTTTAAGAAATAGGCTTCTTTCTGAGCACAGTACCCTAGCAGGCTGGAGGCCAGAGACGAGTGCCAGTTAGTTCCACAGAGAACCTGAAGGCAGAGTTCCTTCTCGTTCTAGGTAAAGTTGGTATTTTTGTTTTCAGTTAAGATTGTATATGATTGGATAAGGGTAAAATCTTCGTTCAAGGCCTGCTTATTTTAATGCTAACACCATAATAAAAACATTCACCAAAATATCTAGAATAATACTTAACCGTGTATCTCACTTTACATGAGCCACCACAAAGGTCTTGCATGTATGTAGTCATGTGTTAGGATGAGAATTGTGGGTAGCTCACAGAGGGAAAGGAAACCCACTTAGCTGGAAGGACTGGGGAAGGGGCTTCATGAGAATTCTGATCTACTGCTATACCTGCTATACCTATGGAAGGCTACTGTGGAGACAGTGAATGGCACCCATGCAGAAAGTTGACACGTACAGGAAGTTTCTTCTGTCTTTCTTGATGTATTGTTCCCAATCGCTGGCCACTTGCCCCTCCCATGAGCCTATCTAACATCTATTTACTTTAGATGAATTTGGACACAGTAAAGACTTTCATAACAAAACAGGAAGCTATGAAATCAAGCAACCACAGCTGCTATCTAGTACAAACTGGACACTGAATTGGGCACTATGTTAAGTGAATTGTCTAACAGATACCAAATACAACTTCAAGGAGGTGTCATTCTGATCTCTGCTTTATAGAAGACTGAATGTAGAAGTTAGGTCCTTACTCCAAGTTCTCAGCTAAGTAATCAGAAAGCCAGGTGTGATATCCAGATCTGATTGATGATTTTAACTACCAGACTTGACATAAAAAATAAAAAGAGTTTTAAAAAGACTATAAGATAAGAAAAATTGCCAATGGTTTAACTGATCTTAGTTTGGATTTGCACAAAGCAAGAGACAAGATTTTTCATGTATTTAAGCTTATCTGGGAGCAGATCCTACGAAGCCAGTGAGAGTGTGAGGCAGTAGACAGAAGGATTTGCTTACGAAGAGTTCATTACTGTGAGCTTCAGTTGTCTGGGAATTCTGTGATTGTGTAGAGCACATCTCAGAAACTGACCTGCCGGGAGCCAGGCAGCCAGCCACGCACTTGCTCACTGATGCCTGATGACTTCTCTTTCCATAGATGCTCACACACTGGAACTTCTGACTTGCAACACCCTTGGCCTTAGGAGACACTGGTGTTCCAGGGGGGAATCCCTTGGTGTGTTTGGTAACCATCCAGTCAACTGGGTGACCTACCGGTGGGCCCATGAGGCATCGATGAGCACTGACAGACCCTGCTGTAAGATGTAAATGCAATCAAAGCGACAACCGCAGTCTCTATTAAACTAGGATAATTTATTTCTAACAAATAGATGGGTTTCTGTGAAACTGTGTTATAAGATAGGTTTTAGTCTTTAAATTCCCAATCTAAGGAGTGGTTAGTAAATTAACAGAACAAACCAAAATACACATCCCCAATAACACAGTAGAACCAATTATAGATTATTGTATTAAGTAATATCCTTAGTGAGGCTAACCGAGCATCTTCTGGAGAGCCACTGACCCTTGTCAAAAAGTCATTTCCCCGAACTGTTCTTCCTCATGCTGAGAACAGTTATGTATGGTATGACTGATGTCCTGCAAACCTGAAAGGCTGCAGCTCTGCTAGAAGAAACTTCCTTGCCCCTTTGAAGTGTTCCAGTGACTTTTTGAAATAAATTCAGTAAGTATTCTTGTGATCTACTTAAACACACACACTCACTCACACTCACAAATGTTTTTTACAAATGTAGTAAGAAGACAAAAGAAATTGTTCAGTTCCTTTTGCCCCCATGATGTAGCAATAAATACACAGAGACTCCATTTTATTTACAGAGACTCCCATTTTATTTTGATAGGTAGCAAGCTGTATCTCAGAAGTGAAATAACCTGAGGTGGTAAACAGCCAAACTGCAATTTCCCCAAAGGAATGAGCTCGGGGCTATTTTAAGATCGCACGATTCTCCCACTACTGTGCGACTCTGGTTTTCAATTGATTTAAATCCCGGTTTCTAGTAAATATTTTCTACACACTCTTGGTAGTAGAGGAAGGAGAGGGCTAAGTCAATTCCTTTTAATTTTTGAATGCTGTGTGTTTGTGTGTGATGAGTTTGTAAGTGGTGAGCTCCACAGAGGATTAAGAATCTCCAATTGAGAGGTAGAGCAATTGGTGAGGAGCAAATGAAAAAATTATCACAGAATTCTTAGAACCATCTTCTAGAAATGTAGAGAGAGAGTCACAAAAGTGGATCTTGAGGGGAAGGGGATATGAGAGAGATGCCAGTTCATTATAATAGAGTTGACCTGGGGGTACTCCTGGGGATGCTCAATTAAATTTATATTCTAGGCTAAAAGTTCCTTTAGATTTTTAGCTTTGAGTTTATTTCCTATAAATATCTCAGCCACTAAGTTTATTTAGTAGAGGCTGTAGTTTATTACCTCATAAAAAAGAAAGCACCCACATTTATCTCCTTAAGGGGAGAACTTGGTATTAAATCAGAGTTGGGGCCTACAGGAAGGAAAACCCTCAGTGTGAAAGCTGAGTTTGGAAATGGAAGCATATATTCTCACTGAAGAATTTAACTTTCCACATCCGAGTGTGGTTTTGATGTGACTTTTATTTAACAGGTAGTTGTCAGTGCAGTATCTCCTGTTCACCTATTAAAGTGCCCCCAAAGACAATGAGCTGAACAATCCATCAGGAATAAGAAGTAAGGACCACAGTCTTCATCAGAGTGGACGTCGGAGTCTCAGCTCTCATTTAACACACAGGATATGAAACCACCCCAGAGATGATGCTTTGGCAGCTTGCAGATTCTCTTTTAACTGAAAGCTAATTCCTTTTTTCAAAACCCAATCTAAGATGGCCAGATGTGTGCTTTCCTTATCTTATTTCCTTATTCTGTTGCAGTGTTGGGGACCTAAGCCAGGACCTTAGCACATGGTAGGCAGATACTCTATCACTAAGTTGTATTCCCATGCATCTTAATTAGATTTCTACTGCTATGGTAAAACATCACAACCAAAAGCAATCAGGGGAGAAAAGGGTTTATTTCACCTCACAAGCTACACAGTCCATCACTAAGGGAATCTAGGGCAGACACACTGGCCATAAACCTGGAAGTAGGAACTGAAGCAGAAGCCAAGAAAGAGGTCTGCTTACTGCTTACTAGCTTTCTCCTCATGACTTACTCAGCTTTTTTTTTTTTAATTCATAAGCTATGTTTTGATCATATTCTTTTTCCTCTTCCCACCCAACACCTTTAAGGTCCTCCTGACCCTCCTCACCCAAGTCTATATTCTTTTTATGTCTCTCAAATGCAAAAATCAAAACAAGCAGCAAATAAACAAAATACCAATAAGACAAAAAAAAAAAAAACCAAAAGCAAACACCATAGAAACATAGTGTCCATTTTGTGTTGCCAATTACTTCTGGGTATAGAGCCTTCCCTGGGTGTGTGATTGGTAAACAGCAGTGACAATCCCTTGCAGAAAAATAATTGTTGCTATCTTCACATTGGTTACAAATAGCTTCTTTGTTAGGTGCGATACTTTGTGTCCACTTCCCCTTCTCTGTCCTTCAAGTTTGTTTGAATGCGTGGCACATGTTTTTAATCCCAGCACTTGATAGGCAGAGGTATGCAGGTCTCTATGAATTCTAGACCAGCCAGGCTACATGTGGGGTGGTGGGCTGTGAGAGGCAGCTGGGAACCTTGTCAAGCACAGGCCTTGAACCCTGGACCCTAATGGGACAGTAGGGGTTCAGCTTTGCTCCTGGGCCCTGGGTCCTTTCACTTATCCACAAGCGCTCCCAAAGAAAGGTTTGTGGCCTTAGGTCACATTGCACAGGTAGCACAGATAGCACAGGTAGCACAGGTAGCACAGGTAGAGGGCATGACTACAGGCCACAGAGCCTCAAGAGAGGGTGCCCAAGGGCTGAGACCACTGGTCTCTGCCTCAGCCAGGAGACCCCTAATCCAAGAGCTCTGCCCCCGTGGGCCTCAGACTGATATCTCCACATGCCCAGAGTGGAGTTCTGCGACTTCTCACAGCCCAGCGTCCAGCTGTGTGGAGTGAACTCAGTCAAATTCCCATGCTTCTGCTCCCTAAGCTGTGGTTTCAGCTGCCTGGGGCAGCAGACTTGCAGGAACCACAACTCAGCCCAACAGAACCCATGCCCACTCGTGGGCACAACAGCCCCACACCTACACGTTAAAAACAGAATCTATGCCACTTACATTTATTTATATAAAGCCAACCCATAAGTGCTTTGGAATGGGCAGGAATCAGGACTATGTTTCGTATCACACCACCATGTGGGTATTAATTAAAAAACAAATTCAGTATGTAGACTGCAAATATCCTCATTGTATTGAATTTCATAAACAAAAGCACAAAGACATTTTACAGTGTCAATTACAAGCACTTATTTATAAATAGGAAAGTGATTACACTAGTGGGACCAACACCTGACAGGAAACACACTAAGGGAGGAAGGATTTATTTTGGTTCAAGGTTTCATAGCTGTGTCCCTCTTGGCAGGAAAGTGGCAAGAGGAGGCTGGGGCAGCGGGAGTATGAAGCTGCTTGCTCAGTTCCTGGAGGACCAAGAAGCAACACAGGACAGGAAACCAATTTGGGATAAAAATCTTAAGGCTCCTCCCTCCCCATCTACTTTCTTCAGTGGAGTTCTGACTCATGAAGATTTTCACAACCATACCAAAGAGCACTAATAAAGTAGAATTATGTAAAAGCAAAGAACAAACAAACCAAAAGACCAATTATTCGATGCTGGTGTATTGACTTGTTTAGGGATTTACTTAAAGTACTTGGGAAATGTCAGGCCCTCCCCTCATCTAAGAAGATGAAAGATATGGTTTTCAGGCACATACATGCCTATAAAAGAAACTTATAGTCATCTGATGTAATTGTCATCTCAGAGGCTTACTGCTGAATAAGCTCACCGTTTCTAGTTCTTTCTAAAGTCCAGCAAGGTCATGAAGCAAACCACCTAGAAAAACTGCCATCCAAGAATTGTTGCAAAGATATTTGGTTGATCCCAAGGTTGCCAACACTGACTCAACAACCTAGCAAAGTGTCTACGCTATGCTTGGACAATCTCAAGCAGGGACCCAGGCCCTGATGCTGACATAAAAACAGAGGTCCTACCCATCTGAACATCTAGAAGTGGACTTTACTGACACTCAACAGCAGAGGATATCAGTATTTGCTGGTTGTTGTGTGCACTTTTCAGTATGGGCAGAAGTTTTTCCTATGTGCAGAGAAGATCAGCATGAATCATCAAGGCAGGGTTGCGACAGTGACTAGAACCTTTAAAAAAGCACTGGCCACCACTGCCAAACACAGACCTCCCAGGGCCAGGCGTTCTGCCACTTGTACTGTTTAGGGTGCATTGCACACTCTGCAAATGCATCTATTCTTTTGAGATCATGTGCACCACTCCCAAAGGGCTCAGAGGACCTCAAAGAGTATGGAGGACACACCCACCTCCAGTGGTTCTTCCAGGACTTGACTGACACTACACTAAAAAATTGCCCAACCCTCGCCACTCCCTTAGCTCCTAAAGTTGCAGGTGTCAAGCCTAGGACACACCACACCCATACCAGGGCTGCTGTGGACCCAGCCAAGAGTCAACCATGAGAGCCCTAGCCCCAGCCCTGCCTCTGAAACTGACCATCTCAAAATGACCTCAGAATGAGAACAACAGCTGGGTTCCTTCTCTGCTTCCTTATGTCTTCCCTACTGCGTGGATGTACACTGGAGCCAGTGCCCTGTCACATACATTAGTCTGGAGAGCAACCTTGTCCCAGGGCAACTCCAACTCCTGGACACCCATCAATATAACTGCCCCAGAGGGGTTCTGCCTTACCTCCTTCAGAAGATACTACTTGGGAACAGGTCAGCCTTGGATCACCCTCAAAGTTCATCATGCTAGTGACAGCCTGTGGACAAGTGCTCAGAGGACAGAAAATAATTGTGAGGATACCTATTGGTCTTATCTTTAATACTGATCATATATGGACTTTCCCACAAAAGGGGTCTAAAAGGAAGCTCCCACAGAGAGACAATGAGTTTAGGCTATAATAGGTCTTAAAGGGAAAAACGTGGGGAGGAATTATGTGGGGACTGAGAAACCCTTCATATGAAAAAGCCATGACCTTGTGATGGGCTGAGTTGGTACAGAGACAAGAAACTCCCTAAAGACCCTACAGTTGGTTATTACACTGGCCAATGTGACAGAATGAGTTAGTAGAGTTAAACCCTTAAACCCTGGGTCCCAGTACAGGACAAAGGTAAACAAGACAAAGCATTCAGTTGGATCTGAATGCTACCTTTCTCAAAAATGCCGCAGCTAGTAAAAGCCAGCTAGGGGCTCCTTACCTAGGTCAGGACTACTGGGTATGCACACAAATAAGCAAGCAAGGCTATTTACACTGGAGTGGGAACGAAGGCCAACACAAATGGGCGTGTTCAACTGGGCACCTGTTCAGGTCATAGGAAAAGCCCAGTGTATAAACAATAAAAGGGGCTGTACCAAACTAGCTAAAAGAGCGTAACTCCTAATGGGACACACTTCACCTGCCCCAAGAGTATTTATTTACACCTGTACTCAGGACACAGCTGCAAACTAGTAACTTGGGCCCTAACTTAGATGTGTTCCCAGGATAGAGAGTGACCGGTACTTATACCCCTTAGAGTCAAGAAATAGTAATTTCTTCTATAAAGATTTTTAAATGAGAAGCAAAAGAAAAAAATCATGTTTTTGTCATTCATGAAGATTTTAGATCAGGATTGATGGAGGTGATGCAGCAATAAAAGAAAGCAGACAGGCATCTCTAGAAGCAGAATTAATCAGAAAAAGCAAAAGCCACAGACTCTGCAGAAACAAAACTGTGTACATGCAGTGCGAAGGGTCTTGGGGTTTTATAGGATGGAAGAGTCCATTAGCAGGTCAGTTCCCCTGCAGTCTGGAAACGGTAGATGCCCAAGGGTATGGTATGTTGCAGTCCTTATCAGAGACCTGCACACTTATTATTGGTCAACTCAACTTTCCGGTCTGAGTTTCGCAGTCCCCCTGTGGCTTTTATTCACCCAACTAACCCTCCAGTAGCAACTCACCATCTCTGGTAGTCTTCCGTTTTCTGTCTAGATCCAAGCCTCCATCTGATGATACCCCACCCTCTTATGGGAGTGGGATGGCTGGAATTGATAGGGATGGGTCAGTTGTCAGTCTATTTCTGAGTACATGCTTCCTGTGGTTAGCCTGGGCTTCCGCACAGCGTGGCCTCCTGAGAACTGTCAGGTTTTCATCTAGAGGATCCTCGGTGGTTTTTACTGTTTATCTCTGGAAGTTACGCAGCTTCATCCAGTACATGGTATAAGTGGAAAACTGCACAGATAGGGCCACACAGAGGCTTGTGCACCAGGAATATGGTTTGTATAGATGAGATACATCTTTAAAAATAAGTTGTAACATTCTTCAGAGACAATTAGGACTGTAAGGTAAAGACTCTCACGGAAGACATTTCACAGACAAGAAGATGAAGTACAAAGTAAGGATTAGAAGGCATGTAGCCAGAGCCACTCCTAACAGAAGAAGGTACTCAATACTCATGGTGAAGTGACCATATCTTCCTGATACCATCTAGAGGTGCGGGAATGGGCTTGTTTTTCCTGGTGATTAAATAATTTAAGGGCAAGAAAAGCTCAAGAGTCAAGCTAACACTTTTATTAGTGATTAAAAGAAAACCTAAAGGTAGACAAGCTGTAAACCCCAGCAGCTGCCTGGAGGTGGAGAACAGACAGGATATGCAGAAGGCTCTACTCTTTTAGCTAAACCAGCTAAACAAGGGTAGCCGTGTGACAGATTTTGTTTTTAAGAAAAAGAAAAGAAAGGAAAAAAAGAAAGAAGGAAGGAAGGAAGGAAGGAAGGAAGGAAGGAAGGAAGAAGAAGAAGAAGAGGAAGGAGAGAAAGAGAGAGAGAGACAGAGAGAGAGACAGAGAGACAGAGAGAGAGAGACAGAGAGAGAGACAGAGAGAGAGAGAGAGACAGAGAGAGAGAGAGAGAGAGAGACAGAGAGAGACAGAGAGAGAGAGAGAGTTCTATCTTTCTGAGACAGGTCTCAGGAAAAACATGCAGATCCAACTGAAACTCATGGAGACTCCTTAGGGACTGTGCCCAGGGCAAGCATTCTTAGGAAGGAAAAGTACATAATCTCATTAAAGGAATAATTATTCCACCTAGCTCTCTAGCATGATTTAAGATGAACCCACCTTCCAAAGGGTGGTGCTGCCTTCTTTAGAGATGGTCTCTGAGTGTTTGACCAGCCTGACTGGATTAAATTGTTTAAATATTGGCTAGCTTAGAACACTAGGCCATCACCCAAGCCAGAGATTTAATCTTCTCAACCAGAAGGAGTTAGTTCTTGCTTAACAGGTTTTTAATTTTGCTGTGTCCTTCTCACTAGGATTCGGCTTTCAATCCTGCTTCTTCTATTCATTGGGTTGAAACTGGCATGGCTTATAAAAGACGGGAAAGTAATATACTTAAGAGGCTTCTAGAAGGACTCACGATGTATTATGCTTAAGAGAATGACAGACAGACAAGGCAACAAGCAACTTAGTATGGTGTGGGCCTTCATTTCAGGCTAGAGTGACTCCTGCAGAGAGAATCAGAGCCTGCCATCCACTTACAAGCTGGGATCAATATAGGGTAGAAATCAGGTGAGAAAGGAAGTTGTTAGAGTTAGCTAAAGAGTGTGGGTCAAAGAGGAAGCCTTGGATGAGTGTAGGCTTGAGCAAGTGTATATTCTCATAGGGATACAGCCTTTTAAGGACTCAGAGACTAGTTGGCTCCTGGTACATTGGCAAAGCCGTTACCTATATGGTTAAGGCTCAAGAGCCTAGACAGAGCTTTTCTTGGGAGATCAAGTTGAGTGTTTATGGATCAGTTTGTGCAAAGACCAACAACCCAGCTTCCTTCTCCTGGCTGTTTGTAGCCTGAGACTATTCACCGGCACAGACCTCCTGCCATGACTAGCTAACCTCATTTCTTGTGCAACCTTAATTAACAGCTGAGATTCCCCTAGTAGCACAGCTTTACTCCCGTGTGTGTGTGTGTGTGTGTGTGTGTGTGTGTGTGTGTGTGTGTTTGTGTGTGTTTGTGTGTGTGTGGTGTGTGTGTGGTGTGTGTGTGTGTGTGTGTGTGTGTATTCTTTCTTCATTCCCTATCCATCCCTAGTATTTCAGGACCTAAGCACCAATTATTCAGTTAAAGAATTTTAGGCACGCAATCAATAAACATCTTTCCTTGGCTGGCCACAACTTGAGGTCCACTGCTTAGTTACATGAATTGTTGTCAACCAAGACAGAGAAGCTTGCAAAGTGATGTGGCTCTGGCTAACAAAATGGAGCTATTATTGCTAATACTCATTAAAGGATGACATTGTGATCTGTGTAAAGCAAGAGCCAAAAGATATACTGAGATCACAATGAGCACATATAGACATTGTCAGTTTCAAGATGGATTTGGTCCCCTTAACACAATGTATTATGTCCACAGCAGTGACACTAAAATTTCTTTCTTCAATATGTGGGTTCAGGTAGGATTTTTTCTTTGTCTTTCATTTTTATTGCTTCGATTTTGATATGTTGTAGTGTTTGAGTTAATTTTCTGTTGCTTTGGCAACAGACTGCCGTACATTTGGTGGCTTAAAGGGAGTCTTATAGTTCTGAAATCCAAAAATGGGCCCTCCTAAGCTAAAACAAAGATGTCTCGGGGTGGGAGGATCTGTAGTAGGTCTTCCTCGGCCACCTGCCTTCCTTGGATCATGACTTACTGCTGTTGTCATTTTCTCTCTCCTCCTCTGACTCTTCATTGCCTCTTTTTTGTAAAGTCATTGAACTTACTCAGGGACTGCTTAACAATGCACAGTAACATCTTCTGTGTTAGACCATTGATCTAATTACCTCCACAAAGTGGTACCAAGGAAAGGCCACAAGTTCCAGAGTTTGGGTCGTGGACCATCATTAGTTAGCTGAAAATTGTTATTCTGCCTACCAAAGTATTTTCTGGTCTTGTTTGGTTTCCTGCTTCTTTACTTGGGGTTTCTTGAGCATCTTGTATCTGTTAGTTCACAGTTTTCATTAAACAGGGGTGGAGGTTGTGGATATCTCTTTAATTTTATAATTTTGTTTTCCTTTCTTTCAACAATTGGAATCTTCCTGTGACTCTAATACATGCCTGCTAGACTGCTTGATGTGTTCCCACAGCCGATGATGTCATACTCATGCACCCACAGTCAATGATGTCATACTCATGCACCCACAGCCAATGATGTCATATTCATGCTCCCACAGCTCCAATGTTGTCATATTCATGCTCTTACAGCCAGTGATGTCATATTCATTCTTCCATAGCCAGTGATGTCATACTCATTTCTTCTGTCTCTATATTCATTTTCTCTGAATAGCTTCTTCTGCTATATATTGAAACCCAGTGACTTAATTGGCTATCATTTCCATCCCATTTCCTTTCCTTCCAGTTTGTATTGCCATCTCTAGCCATTCCATTCAGATCTTTCTTTGGTCCTTTAATGTCTCTCCTCATCATGTTCAGTTTTTTTTTCATGCTCTTCAACATATGGAATATATTTGCAAAAGCTGGTTTTATTTAAGAACAGCTGATGCTGGTATTCATTTTGTCTTAGGTAAGTGTCATTTTTTTTTTAAGACTGGTAGTTTTTTTTTTTTATTGAAATAGACATTTTGAAATTTATGTCATTGGGATTGTGTCTTATTGTTTGCTCCAGACTCTTACCAGGCTTTGTTTCATAACAGAGTTAAATCACCTGAGATTAGTTTCATTCATTTTGAACATTTTGACTTTTTTGGTTTGGTCTAGAACTTCCTGTATTCTAGAGCTAATATGACATCGTTACCAAAGCAATAGACCTAAGAAGGATCTACTCAATACCCTATGTATGTGGAGGTCTTTTCATTCAGGCTAGTGTGAATTGGCCTTGCTTATAGCAATGCATGTATTCTCAGGGTTTCAGGCTAGTGTGAACTGGCCTAGCTTGTAAAAATGCATGCATTCTCAGGGTTTCAGCTAGTGTGAACTGGCCTTGCTTGTAGCCAGACATGTAGTCTCAGGGTTTCTGTGCTTATATATTTCCTTACTGTACACTGGAGTTTTGAGTAGAAGAGGTTACTTGAGTGCTCACCTGAATATCTGAGGAAAATATGGATTCCTCCATCCCTTTGTCCTAGAAATTTAATGTTATTTTAAAATCAGTGAACCCATAAAGTTATCTTTGGTTTCCCATTGCACTTGCCTGGAGAACAAGGGGACAGAAGTGGGTAAGCATAGGCTCCTTCTCTCTTTGTTTGCAGCTTTGTGCTCTTGTTTAATATTTAAAAAGCCATTGTTTTACCTTCTGCAATGGTTTAAAGAAAGGGTTTGGGTGTCCAAGGAACGATGGATTTTGATGGTTAATTTGATAAAGAAACACCCAGAAGCTTAGTAAAAATAAGACTGTGGATATGTAGGTGGGTGCGTTTGCACAGACGATGAATTAGAGGATTGTTCCTGAACCTGGGTGGCACCATCCTAAGGGTGGATTAGAAAATGGGGGTGTGGTGGTGTAGGGAAGGGAATGTAGGGTGTCGTCCACATAGGATAAAGGTAAAAAGAAGAGAGCCTGTTAGCACAGCCATGTGTTCTCTTCCTGTGACCTGCATCCATGATGTGAATTGCTCTGCTCTCTTAGGGCCTCCGCACCATGATGGGCAGAAAGAAACTGCTGAAGTCATCAAGTAGAATACATCTTTGGCTTACACTGTTTATGTCAGGCATTTTGTTACAATGACTAGAAAAGCTACTGCTTCCTAAACACAGAGACACAGCAGAGATGAGAGAGAGAGAGAGAGAGAGAGAGAGAGAGAGAGAGAGAGAGAGGAAGAGAGAGAGAGAGAGAGAGAGAGAGAAACAGAGACAAAGACAGAGACACAGAGACAAAGATAGAGAAAGAAACAGAAACAGAGAGACAAAGATAGAGAAAGAAACAGAAACAGAGAGACAGAGACAGAAATAGAGAAAGAGACAGAAGCAGAGAAACAAAGAGAGACAGAGAGACAGAGAAAGAGACAGATGGAGAATGAATCAAAATATATATGGCTAGACTACATCCTACTAACTCAAAACCTAGACCTGTAGTATTCTGAGGACCGAGGTGACCAAGCCCACAAGCAGACAGAGAGAAGAAGGTAGCATATGTGCAGTAAAAAGCAGCTGAACAGGCTTCTTTCTAAAGTAAAGTAACTTTTATTTTATTTTATTTTATTTTATTTTATTTTATTTTATTTTATTTTATTTTATTTTATTTTATTTTAATTGACTTAAGCAGCCACTTACAGCTAGTGGCATCTGTACTAGTATGCCTATCCTGTTTCTAATTCTGGCCTCTTTCCTAATCTCCTGACCTTAGGATCTTTGCTAACCTTTCTATCCTTCCCTTTTGCTACAAACAGCTTACAGAGATTTGTTACTCTTAAAATGATCTGGAATTTGGGTTCCTCGGGGAAAGTTGCTTGGCTTCCACATTGTTGACTGTATTTCCTCTGCTGCCAATCAAATGTGGCAGAGACTCCTTAGCATGACGTTTTCTCCAGCTCCTGTGCCTTGGTTTCCCTTTCTCTCTCTGATCCTAGCACCATGTCCAGTCCTTGCCAGTTCCTTCTGGGACACAACAGTCCTGTCCCTCAGTCTTCAGTGACTGCAGTCTTTCTACCTGGCCTGTGAGTTGACTATTCATAAAGTCCTTCTGCCTGTGGGAAACAGTGGACCACACTCAGAGGCTGCCTCTATTTCTACATACAGAACCAGACGCAATGGTTATGATGATTTATCTTTCAACATGATGACTTTGTGTAGAACAAGCTGCCTGTTAGCATTCTGTCTAAACTCCACCTCCACAGTTACCTGGCGATAGCCAGGTATGCTCCTCGCCACTGTTACCTGGCAACAGGCAGGTAGCTCTGCTCACTATAAAAGGGGCTGCCTGCCCCTTCCTCTCTCTCTTACTCCTCTCTTGGTCCCTTTACCCCGTGTCTGCAGGTTCACTGTCCCCTCTCCCTTCCCCCCCTTCCCTTCCCCCTCTCTCCACGTGGTCATGGCCGGCCTCTACTTCTCTACTTCTCTGCTCTCCCTCTCCTCTTCCCTATCTCCTGAATAAACTCCCCATTTTGGAACCGTCTGGTCTGCTGTGATCTGTTACAAGCTGCGTGCGACAACCTTTCACTGCCTTCACACTTCCCAGTCTAGTCATGGGAGGGTCCTGGAGGCAAGGAAGTGAGCCCTGTTCACATCACCTCATTTCTCTCGAGAGAGCACCTCGCTAGAGCCTACCTGTATTAAAACGTATAATTGAACACATTAATAATGGAGATTGAATTACCCTGTTTTCCAGGATTGCAGGTACACTGAAAACTGGCATTTTCAGAATAAAAATGGACTGGTTTGCCTCCTATATCTTGAGTATGTAGTGTTATTGTAGTTCATTTTTAATTTTATACACGCACATTTCTCTACAGTTGATTATAAATTTCCTAAGCCTGGTATAAAACAATTTTTAGTGCAAGGGTGTATGAGGGAAGTTACAGTGGGTCATTAAGTCAATAGAGAGAAACCTAATACAGCCGAGAAGGCCATAAATGAAGCCGTAA
Source organism: Grammomys surdaster (assembly GCF_004785775.1). Classification (NCBI taxonomy): domain Eukaryota; kingdom Metazoa; phylum Chordata; class Mammalia; order Rodentia; family Muridae; genus Grammomys; species Grammomys surdaster. Next base: position 2,218,222 of record NW_021620885.1, read on the forward strand.
AATGAGAAGTTAGATAGCCTGAGTACTGACTTTTGATATCAAAAAAGATACAAGGTTCCATGCGAATTTAGATTATAGCTATTAAAGGCTTCCATGAATTTTCTCAAACTCCATAGATAGGAATATCTTTTAAGGAAGAGAGAGTTTTGTGTCCATAGTGAGTTTTAGGTTTTGTTTTGTTTTATTATTATTATTACTATTATTATTATTTTACTAAAACCCTAACATCAATTTGTGTCCTATAATATAATCTGCCTTTCATCTAATTCAGGACAACATTAAAATTAAATATTATGGTTGAATTTTTATATGACTACTTAGCATCAAATATAGCCAATGAATTGAACAGGCAGACATAGAATGACTCAATACAAATGGGTGATAAATGCTACACAAAACATATTCAGATTCTTTAACAAAGATGTAAATTGCTGTCAGAGCACACAGAGTGTCCATGAAACGTTAAGGGGTGACCTTTGATGCTGAGTAAGACCTATTGAGACACCAGTTACCTACTGTTGAGAGGTTTACTCAGCCTTCTGAGAATAAGCTTGGCAACAGATGAAAGAACACTAAACATGTTCACATCCTTTGACCCAGGATTCCCCTTTATAGTTCTATCTTGGGAAGTAATCAAGGCAACAGATCAAGATTTACAAGCAGAGACTGCATAAGAGCAAAGATTGATAAAGCATTTTAACAGAATAATTTTTGATGCAAGTACTTAGGACCTTGACCCATCTGTCTTATAGAGAACAGATTTAGTTTACATAACAGGAAGCATGGGGGTGGGGTTGGGGGCGGGGAGAGGTTATCTTCAGGGTGGGATTCAGTGATTCAGTGGCAACATCAAAGAACTGCTTCATGCATCTGCTCTGCCATTTGTGGAACAGTTAGGAAGTAGAAAGGCTGTATATCCTAAACTTACAGTGTCTAGAGAAAAGAAAGACCATCTCTTATGGTTCTGTCTTAGACATGAGAAAATTTCCCAACATCTTTCACTCGAATTTTCTTTTCTTATGGTATGATTGGTCACATGTCATTTCTGAACCAGTCATCATGGAAGAGAATTATGCTGTTCTTATAGAGTCAGGGTGACTTCTGGACCTCCTGGTGTTCTCATTTCTCTTTGGGACATATGATTACACCAATAGTAAATCTTTTTGGAAAATAGAAATGACAATAAAATGTGTGAATTATAAGTGTGGTAGTATGAATATACTTGGTCTAGGGAGTAGCACTATTAGGAGGTGTGGCCTTGTTGGAGTAGGTGTGGCCTTGTTGGAGTAGGTGTGGCCTTGTTAGAGGAAATGCATCAGTGTGAAGGTGGGCTTTGAAGTTCTACTCATGGCAGGAAAGCCAGTCTTTTCCTGTTTGTCTTTAGGACAAAATGTAGAACTCTTAGCTCCTCTAGTGCCATGCTGGAAGACGCCATGCTTTCCACCTTGAAGATAATGGACTGAAAGCCAGCCCCAATTAAATGTAGTCCTTTTTATATGAGTTGCCTTGGTCATGGTGTCTCTTCACAGCAATGGAAACTCTAACTAAGACACTATGCAATAGGGGATTTTCAAGTTGTGATTTGGAAGACTAGATTATGGTACATACACGTTCTCTTGAATAATTGTTATTGGTGTTTATTATGTTATTAATATAATGGTTATTGTTATCTTGAATGGTATAAATACATGTTGTATTTGAAAAGTGTTTAGCATAGGAAAGTATTCACAGTATAACAAATGCTACTTTAGCCTGCTTAGGCTGCCAGAGCAAAACTGCACAGGCTGGAGAGTTAAACAAATGAAGTTGATTTTGTTCTTCGGGACACTGGAGATCAGGATGCTATCTGATCTAGTTCCTGGGGAGGGCTGTCTTTGGTGCTGGTGCTGAGTGTCCTCTCATAGCACCTCAGTGGGAAAGGGAGAGAGTACGAGCTCTGTAACCCTCTTGTAGAAGGGCAATAATTCCACAATGAGGGCCCTCCCTCCGTGGTCATGTGGAAACCTGAATACCTCTCAAGCCCATCTCTAAATGCCATTCTATTGATTGGGGGAGCTTTAGCACATACATTTATAGGCATGAAAAAATCAGGAACAGATACTTAGTCCGTTAACAAATGTTTCAAGAGAAAAACAGACTAGGAAATTAACACAGGTATTTACAGGCTACATGTATGTTAGTATGCAAAGGGAGACATCAAGAAGAGATGACAAAATATTAACTGTCCCCTCTATGTCATCGGATTATTGTTTCTTTATTTTCTATACTCCTCATGACATGAAGAATATAAGTTATTTATAACAGTAATCTTCTTCTTCTCCTCCTCCTCCTCCTCTTTCTCCTCCTCCTCCTCCTCTTCCTCCTTCTCCTCCTTTTTCTTCTCTTCTTTCTCCTCCTCCTCCTCCTCTTCCCCTTTTCTTCCTCCTCCTCCTCCTCTTCCTCCTCCTCCTCCTCCTTTTTCTTCTCCTCCTTCTCCTCCTCCTCTTCCTCTTCTTCTTCCTTCTCCTCCTCCTCTTCCTCTTCTTCTTCCTCCTCCTCCTCCTCTTCCTCCTCCTCCTCCTCCTTTTTCTTCTCCTCCTTCTCCTCTTCCTCCTCCTCCTCCTTCTTTTGGTTTTTCAAGACAGGGTTTTTCTGTGTAGCCTTGGCTGTCCTGGAAATTATTCTGTAGATCAGGCTGGCCTCAAACTCAGAGATCTGCCTACCTCTGCTTCCTGTGTGCTAAGATTAAAAGCATGAGCCACCACCTCCCTTCCAATTCTCCATTTCTAATTACTCACTGTGTGATTCATATTTAGATTTGGGACTACAATAGACAAAGTTTGGTGGTGTATTTAGTCAAGTAGTCTTTCATCTCTGTATACAGTGGTTTGTGGCAGAGTTTTATCTGTCTCAGGATGTTCTTTGACTCCTGATCTTCCTGCCTCCACATCCTGAGTTCTGGGACGGCAAGTGTGTGCCATGCATAATGCTCAAGGCACCATGCCCAACTGAAAAACTCTTAAAGGTACTTTCAGAACTGTTTTACACAGTGCTCAGTTGAATAGCTGGCATTTGACATCATAAAGAAGCAGCTGCCTTTGACACTAGCACCAGTAATACGCTTGATAAGTCTTTTGGGTGCATGGCAGTAGGATTGTTGGGGTTTCAGGCTATCTCTTCGTAAGAATACTGTCTGAGGATATGCTCGGAAAGATACTCCTCAACAAGTGTGTGGCTCAGTGCCCCTGGCTGCCACAGGAGCACTCACAGGCTGTCATCGGCGGAAGTTGACTCATCAGTTCTGTTGTCTATGTCCTAAAGAATATCACCAGAGTCAGACAGGGAAAACAAAATCTAAGGACCAGAAAAGAGGGCTTTTAGGATGTCCTCTCTAGTAGGTAGGGTGACCAACCATCCCAGTTTGCCTGGAACCTAAGAACTAAAGTAAATAGGTGATGTTTTCAAGAGCTTAAAATCAGAGAGGCCCCAGGCGAGCTGGGGTGGGTGGGTCTCCTCAGTTTCAGTTCGCACAAGACCTGGAACAGTTGAACCGTGACTCAGGGAGCTGAAAAACATCCAACTGGTTTTTTGTTTTCTTCTGAGAAGCTCTCTTGGAGCATCTAGCATCTAAGCTGTTTCTGCTGCACTGCTAAGGAACCTGATTTTATTTTATTTTATTTTATTTTATTTTATTTTATTATTTTATTTTTTATTTTATTTTTTTATTTTATTTCATGTTATTTTATTTTGCTTTTGGCACTTTTCAGCCAGTAGCCAAGGGAAGCAGAGAGGCTCAGGAGGCTGAGTGGGGAACAATATCCAGAAACTCTTAGGAAGCAAAGAGGCTAGAAAAATCCAAAAGGGAGGGACTTTGTTGTCCAGAGGTATCTCCTGCAGAAACTTAGCAACTGGGGAAAAGAAAAATGTAAAAAAATAATAAGGATTTGGTCCTTTATGGCTTAAACTTTTGTTAATCTTTGTCCTCATTTCCTGGTTTAAAAAACTGTTGCCATGACAACACCATGGACTGAGGTTCAGACTCCTTAATGTTTGCTGGTCTTGATATGTTATTTTAAACTGCAAGGTTTTCTTTCAAAAGTCTTGATATTTTATTTCTCAATCTCTTTAGAAATCATTGGATGACTTAATGGTGCTTGTTTCTGATTTGAGCACTGAAACCATATTCAAAAATAAAAGTCCTCTAAGAATTCTACTATATGCCTCATGTCTCAGGTACAGAGACAATCTGTGCATAATTATGCATGGAAATACACCATGTCTTTTCAGGTTCCCAGCAACTGCAGTCTCTAGTTTGTTATACATTGTTCTACTCTTTTTTACTGGATGCCATTATCAAAAAGGTCAAGAAAAAAATTAAAATGTGAAAATCCTCGTACAGCTAATGATAATACGCAATCAGAAGTATTTAAAAATGTGGAGGCTAAACAACATATTTTAAAAATGAAACGTTGATGTGTTTTCCAATCCCAAGTGTACCTGAGAAAAACGCATATTTAATATTTGAATTTAGGCCTCCAATTCAAGCAGGAATATTGAATACCATACAAACTACACTGAATAGACAGCCAAACTCAGACTCTAAAGCCTGTAGGCTAATGAGATACATCTTCTATTTCCTGAATTAGCATGTGAATACACAGACTTAAGCATCTTAATGCTTTTGTGTTTGTTGAATGAATCAGTTATTCGTTAATAATTGCACAGAATATGCTTGAGAAATTAACCAGAATTATGTCTTTCTCTTTGTTTCTGGCATTCCTTTCATGTAGGCCACATGTTGGTTTGATCAGATGAAGAATGTGTCAGAAAGAAAACTAACTAAAATATTTAGGCAGACTGGTTCATAGGCCACCTACGAATCATTGTGTCTTAAATATGGCATTGAAGTAGCTGAGTGCTGCGTGGACCACTGAGGGCATGGTGGACAACTCTGCTGCTCAGAGGGGACATTCTCTGGGGACATGAAATGGTGGCCTCCTGACATGCAGAGGTAGGCAGGAACTGGAATGGGTCCTAAAGTTAGAAAGAAAATCCCAAAACAAACAAATAAACAAAAACCTAAAAATTATACATTTCAGTTTTCTGAAGGTCACACCAAATAGGGACTGATTTTGGCAAGTCTCAGCTTGACAAACTTCAAACCAGTTCCTCCTCACTTAGCTTCTCTCTGCTGTGTAAAACATCTATATTCCAAAATTTGTAAATCTAATTTTGTAATGGCTCTTTCAAAAGTAAACCTTCTACAACTCAAGGGTATCTTTTTTGTTTGTTTTGTTTTGTTTTTTTAACTCAAGGGTATCTATCTTAGCTTTTTGAGGTGAAATGTTGAAGGAAAGCAGGGATTCCCCATCTTAGTGTCTTAGTGTCTGTGGGAAGTTAGGGCTGACTTGACCAGTGACAATACCTCACTGTCATCTGCCAGCATTTCCTGTGGTTTCTAGCAATCCCTCTGATTTCTGTTTTTGTGGGGTTGGGTTTGATTGCTGTACCTCACTGCTGTGCCGTGTCTTCTCTATGGCAGTAGTGTTATGGTTTGGGTAGGAAATATCCTCCCTAAGACTCATGATCTGTCTTTTGGTTCTCAGTGTAGCAGTGTTGAGGATAGGGCCTTGAGAGGCAATGGGATAACTCAGGGTCCATTAGAAGACCAGGCTAGCTGGAGGAAGCAGTCACTGGAGACCGACCTTAGCAGACATCCTCTGTCCCTGCTTCAATCTTTCAGTGTGTGCTGTCTGGTTGGCACCACACGCTCCCCAGCTTCAGGTTCTCCCTCAGTATTTGTCACGGAAACAACAGGTCAAAGGAACCATGGACCTTTGAAATAGTGAGCTGTGATATTTCTTTCCAGGTCAACATTGTCTTCTTTGGCATTTTCTCACAGTGACAGGAACGTGACTGAAGAGTCCTGACTAAAGTTTTCTTTGCCTGTTGAGATAGTCTAGTGTAATACACCCTCCATGGGGTTCCAAAATTAAAGAAGTTTCCATATAAAATTAAACATCTTTTATTTACCTCACAGCTCAGTCTGTGGCCTGAATTTTAACCTTTAAAGACAGAAGCTTCTCCGCTCTGTAGTTGGCTCCTGGATTCTACATCTCTGTCAGGTTCAAAAGGAAACTATCTCCTTACAAAGCATTTCTGTTTTTAATGTAATGTTCCTTGCATTGCTCATCACTACAGATGGTTGCTGGGTTTTATCACAGACTGGCCATGTGCTTTTCTCCTGCGACATAGGCATCGTTATGAAGCCTGCATCTGTATAGTTTGCTGCTTAGCCTCTATTCACTCAGAGTTGCAGGAGAAGAGGGAACCTCCGTTGAGGAATTGTCTCATGTCTGTAGGCATTTTCTTAATTGCTAACTGATTTAGGAGGGCCCAGCACTACGAAGGCAGTGCCATCCTAAGGCAGGCAGGCCTAGGCTATATAAGAAAAGTAGCTGAGCAAGTCTGTAAGCAGCATGCCTCCATGGTCTCCACCTCAGGCTTGACCTTGGCTTCCTGTGATGATAGAGTGTCACCTGTAAGCCAAATAAACCCTCCCTGCCCCAGTTGCTTTCAATCAGCATTTTATCACAGAAACCAAAACTAGGCCATCCGGCGAGTGTGGATCCCAGTTCTAGACTGTCATTCAGTCATTATTTGGAGAGTTATGTTCTTCCATTGCAAGGCCAAACATCAACCATCATGAGAAAAGTCCATAAGAAGAAAAGAAAAAGTTCCATTTTGTAAGACATGATTACTATTCTTTTTTTTTTAAAGAAGGATTTTACTATGGACCCCTAGATGACATGGAACTTGCTAGGTAGAACAAGCATGATGCTAAGTCTATCTGGGTAACCCGTTACTTCTTCCTATTTTACGCTGATTAGTAAGTCTTAATTATTTCTGTAAAATTTGTTCTGTCATGTAAAAATTATACTCACAGGAATAACAGGAGGGTGGGGCAGAGTAATAGTGACAACTACAGAGAACCAAATACTGGGGGCCACAGAGGGGTTTGAACTATTTTGGAGATAAGTGGAAATACTTGCTTCAGAAAAAGCTTAATACTCTAGCTTAGGGACTTATTCTATTACCTAGAAAATTACTTATTCTATTACCTAGAAAATTCTTTACAGGCCATGGCTATTTTACTTCCTGGAGTAGGATTTTGTTCTTTAGTAGTGCTGGGGACAATGTTTTCATTTATTTGTCTACAGATGTCTTACTTGGAGTCTTTGGGTGTACAGAAAGATGGAGAGATACTTACCTCAGGGGAGATGGAGGGATAGTTATCATTCACTCAGAAGAAGATCAATTTGAAGACTATGCACTTTGAGGAGCCAAGAACTGTTGAACTCAAGCAGGAATCTGCAGGTGTTGGGTGGGATTGTTGCAGGAACAGAATCAGGAAGGAGTGGAGAGGGTGGTCTGAGCCTCGGGATTTCATGCACTGCAGAGTTTGAGAGACAGAAGAATCACAGGAAACAAAGCAGTTCTTTGTGGCAATCAACAAGAAAATGCATGAACAACTTTAATGGTGAGTGAAGCTGTTGACTAGCCAACCTCTTTAAATAAATAAAAGATAAAATTGAGGCACATGCATACTTTTTAGGATATTGAAAATCATACTACATCTTTCTGAAGTATACTATGTATGTACATGTATTGTTTTGGAGGGTTTTTTTTTCTTGAATAAGAGAAACAAACAAAAGCTCTTGTGAAAACAGAGTTGACACTTGATCCAAAAACAAAACAGGAAAGTCTTTGAAAGATGGGATATTTTGTGTATGTTCTTCTTCTCATGGGCCCAAGGCCTCCGAAAGGAACCATCCACAATGACTGTAGAAGTTTCAAGTTCTATTCTCCTGCTCCTTACAGCAGACTGAGAATGATTTTTAGTGAGGAACAAGCTTGCATTGATGATCTGAGTTTGGAAATCTGTAGGTCACAGTAAGAGAAACAATCAGTTTGGTGTTTGGGTGCTCATTGCTTTAGATCAGTTAAAGCAACTGCGCCCTCTAGCCTCTGCAGCGGATACTACAAGGCCGTTGAGCTGTCTTTGCTTCAACTTGGTCCTCAAGTTTGATACTTTGGAGCTCAAAGTCATTCACAACCTGTCACACACGCAGAGATCCCTTCAGGTGTTAGCAAAGCAATTAATCTCATTTTGGTGATAAACATGCCTATTGGAGGCCCATTTTCTCTCTTATACCAGAAAAATTAATTAGGCTCATATTTAAAAACAAACAAACCAAACTTTTACATAGTATAAAAAAGTGTTCCCTAAAATATTGCTAAGAAGGAAGTTATCCATCATTGTCTAATAAAGGCACACAACAGCTCATCATGATAAATTAAGGAAGCTGCCTGTCTGACCTTCATTAGCCATCTGCTACCTTAGGATATGGATTTTTAACGAGCTCTTTTATTTTATTTGGGCATTTGGAAATGCATTGGTTTGATGTATTTCTACCTCTTCTTTGAGGAAACAAGCCAGGGCCTCTGAGGATGAGCTTGTATGTTTGTTCCTCTCATTCTTTTATGTCTTGCCTGCTTGCCAGAACACACATTCCCTTGAAGAGAACTCCTTAGCAGTCAGAACCTCTTGCCTGTGATATAGACCGCCTAGAAGAGGATTTGCTTTTCCCCAGATGCTGAAACAGTGCATACTTTTGAACATGTCAACAACAATCTGGGCAAGTCTCTTCTATAAGGTTGGTTCTGATTGGCTTTCACGTTATTTAGATACCTTTCTCCTCAGATTGAATCTCGGCTGAAGATGGATTAACTGTAACACGTGGCTGAAAGAGGGAAAGTACAGAGAAGAGACATTAGTTACTTTGAGTTTACTTCATGAACAAAGATGAATGGTTTATTTTAGTGAGAGAGAGCAAGGGAGGAAGAAGGAGTAACAATTAGGACTAAACGTCTCCAACAATCATCTTCAAGGTCTTTAGATGCAGACAGCTCATCTTATTTGATTAAAATAAAGGGCTAGCTGGAAATAAAATGGAAACAGCTAGAGACACTGTCGCTGGCACACACAGATACGATTTACTTAATAGTAACATCTATGTGTGATTGAACACCGTGAGTCACGGATCTCCTGCGTTTAATGTCGCCACCAGAGAGAACAAATGCTCCAACAGAGTCACCTTGGAGCTCTCAAAAGCCTAGGCTGTCTTGGAGCTTTGAAAAGAATCAAGATTTAAGAATTGGAGGCCTGGGTATGTTTTCAGTAGCAAGGACAACTTAATGACTCCCCAAAGGCCCAGATAACTACCTTCCAATGACTTCATTGTTCTTAAAATTTCTCCTTTTTCACATTGCCTAAAATTTCCATCAATGAGAACTTCCTTTGCCTTGTCGATATCAAAGCCTCTTAGAATGATTCCGAAAACCTCTGGGACAGCTAATCTGTCATTCACAAATGTGTGTGTCGGGGGGCTGGGGGCCACTGACTGAATTCATGCAATATGTCTCTGTGGTAAGAAAGAAATTTAGACATTTTTCAAAAATCATGACATGATGAAAAATTCAACAGCAGTTCTTTTTTGTTTTGTTTTCAGTTACAGGGATTAAACACCAGGCTTTGTCCACAATTGGCACATATTATAACCACTCTGAAAAATATTAAATGTGAGTCTTTTCTACCAAAAACTATGAAATTTGTGTTTAGGATAAGAGATTCAAATGTTCCCCCCACACATACATATTGTAGGAGTTCTATGGAAAGGTTTTATTACCACCTCCACCCCCAGTGAGACAATGATCTATGGAATCTGATGGCCGGGAGCAGAGACTCCTTCCCCCCTCTTCCATTTACTGTGGACTATTTCTTCTCAGACTAGCCAATTAAATTAAGACTATGAGGCCAGCTAGTGGGGAAAAGACACCATCACTACCTGAATTAGAATACAAACGGAAAGCACTTCCTGTCTCTGGTGTTTCCTCTTCTGAGCACACTGCCTCTGTCAAGAGTGACATTTGCCTTGTCCAGACGCTTTGGTTACTGGTGCTCCATTTCTTTACCACACAGATTTATTTCTAACACCACTGAGCTGCTCTCCAGCCATAGTCGTGTTACACAAAGTCACCCAAAGGGCTTGTACATTCAGACAGATCTTGGCTTGGTGGCATTGACATCCTTGCTAGTCACACTCACATGATAGCTGCTGAATGTGGTATGTGCTTCCTCTGTCTTAGAGGAATTTTATCATTAGAAGGCTCTTATAAAGCCCCGGGCTCTGTGAAGTCAGCAAGAGGAATCCTGCTCTGGTCCTACCAGAGGCATTTGTAAGGGGCTTTGTAGCACAGAGCATTACTGAACACTTTGTTCCTCTGCTTCTTTCAGGCTCTGAGTGAAGCCCACTGGTACTCAGAGAGTAGGTGGAAGAAAGGGGTGGGATTCTGAAAAAAATCCCTCTGAGTTGTAGACCTCCTGAGTGATTGCCCCAGTGTGAAAGGGAAGTTAAGAGTTTCTAGTATGGGAAACTGCCTTATGGAGTTCATCCTACACAACAAACCTTACCAAACTGTTATGGAATCTGACAGGACTCACAATTTTCACTTGAGGTCCCCATATGTTAGTAAGGAAAAGGAAGTTGGGTCTGGGATCCAATATAGCTGGTGTCTGCACTGGGGTTTCCCAGCAGCTGAGCCAGGGTCCTTCACTGCTCCTCTTTCTCTTCTCTTCTCTTCTCTTCTCTTCTCTTCTCTTCTCTTCTCTTCTCTTCTCTTCTCTTCTCCTCTCCTCTCCTCTCCTCTCCTCTCCTCTCCTCTCCTCTCCTCTTCTTTTCTCTTCTCTTCTTTTCGGATATTTTATTTATTCACAATACAGATGTCATCCCATTTCCCCTCCCTAGAACCACCTATCCTATACCCCCTCTTCCTTTATGCTTTTATACCATTTTAATTACATGTATGCATTAAGGTCAGTTCTCGGTTGAAGGTCTAGCAATACAATAGATGCAAATAGTCAAGGAACAAGCAATAAAATAAACACAAATAGCCAAAGACAAAGCAAGGCATTAAACCCAATTACACGAACACTCCTGTGATCACTGTTTCTAAAGGCTTATCAGGATGACCAAAGTATCTGAGCCTACTTCCCTATCCTAGTCCAAGGTCATTTTCAAGTCTGAAGCCTACTTCCTTGTTCTAGTCTAAAATTTAGATTCCTGTCTGAAATTACTTCTTTGTTCTAGCCAAGATTTAGGTTCCTGCCTGAGATTACTTCTTTGTTTTAGCCTAAGATTTAGATTCCTACCTAAAATTACTTCTTTGTTCTAGCCTAATATCAGATTCCTGCCTGAAGCCTACTTCCTTGTCCTTGGCCCATGTCAGATTATTGCTAAGCAGCCCCAAAGGCTCTCCATCTCTCCCCCTTTTTTATTTCACTAACAAGACTGAGCCTGTCTTAGGTTGTTCTGACAAGAATGCCTTCCTTACCAGTCATGGAATACGCATTATCAAAGGCAATGCATTTATGTCTTAGGTTGGTAAGGCTCTGTGCAGAATCTTACCTATTCTTGCTTGCCAGCCTGTTAACTTAATAACTCTCTCTGGGGGTCCATTATCAGTTTCAAGTCATGTACTTTGCCTGCCATCCTGTTGATGTAGTTAGAGACAAGCTTTAACACAATGGGCAGGGATAAAAGTATTCTCAGAATAAGAAGGGCTAGCCTGATCAAGCTATGTATGCCATTGATGAGGTTTGACCAAAATGGAAATACTGACCTCAGGCCATGGATAATTTTATCAGCATTATCTGCAGCATCAAAGCTCAACAGAGAAGCATTCTTTACATTTATAATCTCACGATGCAAAGTTAACACACCCAGAGAGGTGTTAGGATTATGCCAAATATCCTACAGGTATCTTTAAACTTTTTTCTAATTATAATGACAATCATTGTAAATTTTAGAAGTAACACTACTCCAATGATATTTGTCATGGCACGTGGGATGGCTCCTAACTCATGAACCCTGAACCTCCTCCAGATAATTTGAATAGGTTATAGAGCATCAATCCATTGTTCCAGATACCAATATAAATCCTTTTGTATACTCAGTACATTAGTTACATTTTTTTGCTAGATGGTTAACAAAAATAGTTGTCTTAACTCCTTCTCTGCATGCTTTCTTAGCACTGTCTCATCTAAATATTGGAGACAGATGTTAAAGATCTGAGAATGAGATGAGCTAACATCCCGAGGGGCTGCCTGGGCTTTTTTGTCCCAGCCTCAAAAGTGACACGTTATGAGTTCTGTCTTCTTATGTTGGTTGAGATGGTCCATGAGGTTTAAGGAGAGGGGCCAATTAATGGGAGGAGTGTGGCAGAATTTGTGGGTGTTTTTCTAACCAGCACAGGAAGTTATGAGAAAAAGGAGATGCCACTCATGTTTCCTCAGGTTATCTCTTGTCCCTGAGTGTGTTCACAATGGCATGGCCACCACAGTTAGCTAGAGACACCTTGCTCTCTGTTGCGTTTCTGCTAGTCCAAACCTGATTCTTCTTCTCTGCCTCACCCCTTCAGGTTGGGTTCTCTCTTCCTCTGCCTAATCTTTGCAGTGCTTTGTATTCAAACCCATGGAGAAATAATGCTCTCTCTGCCCTGGCTAGGCCAACAGAGGTTCTGGTCCTAGCCTGGGTAAATCTCAGTTTTGACTTTCTGGAAGTATGATTGGGGAGGCCTTAGAAACTCCAAGGGTTGAAAAGAGATGGGTCAAAGTGTGCCCTGGGAAATGACACGTCAGCTGTTCACTCGGACTTTCTGCTCTTTATATGGTAGAAGTCTGTGCCTCTTGGCTTTCCTTTTGGAACTTCTCATGTGGTCCCCTCACAGGGTACAGACTACCGCTACTGTCCCATGTGGGCTACTACTACTCAGAGACCCATTCGCTTAGAAAACAGGCAGCTTCAAAAGCAAGGCACCAGTGATGGAGAAAATGCTCAGTGGCATGTGTTTAGTTTGAGGCTAGGTGTCTAAAGCTCCTACCATGTTCTGGGTCTGACCTGTTCCGCGGCAATGTATTTTGCTGGCTCCATCTCTTGATTTCCCTGCCTTAGCTTCCCAAATTCTAGGGTTATAGGTATGCACCAGCATATCCAACTAGTATGGTTTTTGTTTTTCTTTGATTTATTTTTATTTGTGTTTGTGTGTGTGTGTGTGTGTGTGTGTGTGCAGTCACACGCATGCGTACAGCCAGAAGAGGTTTCAGATCTCCTGGAACTGGAGCTATAAGTGGTTGTGAGCCACCTGACCTGGGTGCTCAGAACCAAACTTACATCCTCTGGAAGAACAGCAAGCACTCCTAGCCATTGCTGCATCTCTTCAGCCCCATTCCTTTAACAAGGTGTATTCTAAGTGCCTTTCTTTTGGCTTCAATAGGAAAATCATCAAGAATGTGACTTTAATAATAAAATTCTGTGTGAGATGGATCTCTTCACCATTCTTCTATTTAACATATTAAAAAAAGAGTTGAACACCAGTCTGGAACCTGCTTCTCAGATTTGCATGTGATGGCATGTGATGTTGTGAGGTTAATAGTCAGGCACCATATATGCATGGGACCAGCTGTCAAAGACGGCATCATGAGGGATCTGCTATAATTTTAAGTCATGCACATAGTCGTGCATGTCCATACAATAGGCTCACCGGAACATACATGAGGACATAGCAGCTGCAGCAAAATTGAGTATAAATTCTTCATTTGCTTTCAGTCTGAACTCCACCCTTTACTTGACTCAAATTACCTTTATCAGATTACGGATGTTGTAATCCGTAATGTGAGTGAATCACGGAGCTAAATCTGCTTGGCACACTTTCCTAACATTGTTGTTGGAGTCACGTGGTCTCAGCCATGGCAGATTTTTCTCTGCTTCTTTTAAGAAAAGCCTTGACTGAGGGAATGTCTGTTATATATAGCAGATAATATGGGGTGAAAAAAAGCAAAACCCACAGATTCATGTAATAAGAGCAGGTGATGAATCTATATTCCACATAAAATCTTTTGACATATGTGTGTGTGTGTGTGTGTATGTGTGTTAAGTTTTTAAAAACATATATAAAATATCCCCAGGGTTTGTTAAGAGAGTGAAAGAATAGAATTACCTCAAACATCTTATATTATTTTTTAAAAAGTCCATGCAGTCACAACTGGTGAACTCAAAGATAATCCTATGCAAATCAAGGCCTTCCTTCTTAAATATTTCTAAGAGTGAGTGTCAAATCTCAAATGAGTGTCCATTCTTAAAAGTGAGATGGAATGATATTCATATGGGGTGTTAGCATTCCTGCAGTATCCTCTATTCCATTACAAGCTTTAGGAGACCTCTCTGTTTCCATTCTCCCCTCCCCCAGTCTCACATGTACCTCAGTCATGAAACTTGAGATTCTTCTGCTTTTGATTCTCCAGTGCTGGAATTCCAGGCAGGAGCCAACTCATCTAGTTTTAGAAGAGTTTATTAAAACACCGAGGCTAAGAGGAGTCAGACTCTCAGACTTCTTTTCAAACTATCAGATGAGCGTGTGGACACACACACTTGCTTGTGTATGGGTTTGTCCGAGGTGGTAGAGGCTGTGAAGGCCACTGCTGTCAGCTTGACTAGGTTTGAGATCACCGGACTCTTTTAGTCATGTCTGTGATGGTTCTTCCAAAAAGGTTTAGCTGAAGAGGAAGATCCACACTGGCAGTGGGTAACACCTTCCCATGGGCTGGAGTTCTGAACTGAATAAAAGAAACAAAAACTAACTGAAGCTATATTTTTATTATGAAATTAGTCGTGGTGCATTATATAAGATTTTTTATTATTATTAAATATATCTAATCATCCACAATTCCTTCACCAGCAAAAACCATTGATTGTAAAAGTGAACGTGGGTTTGATTTATGTTTGGGGAAAAGAAAAGCTAAGGGTGCTTTAACTTGTTTCTTAAAGTTCTTGGCACCTTCGCAACTTCACGGGCAGAGAGAAATGTTCATAGCGGAAAGTTAGATGAGATGAGAGAGAAAAGGGAAGCCAGTTTACTAACCCTTCCAGTTGGACAGGTACGCCTACTCTGCATCTGACGATGGGAACCACTGCTTCACTAAGTTGCCAGTACCCTCCTTTCATAAATGCTGTGCTGCTCTGGGCCCCTCAGCTCTTCACTCTGAGGCTCATGCTTACTTTAATGTTCCTAGTTCTCCACAGAAACTCAGTTGGCACTGAAGGGAAGCCTATGTTTGAATTATAGGCATGTATGGCCAGCCTCCGATGAGCCCCTTCCCTCAGCCTCACAGTGCAGAGGCTGAACTTGTATGCACGCATACCAGGAAGGATCTCTCACCCTCCTGTATACCTGTACCAATTCTCTCTTCCCACTCCTGAGCAAAAGAATTTGCTCTTCTTATCACTAAAGGGATGATGTCCCCAAGGCAAATGTCCAGCTCTCCACGTCCTCCTCCTACTGTTCTTCTCTTCACAATTCACTGATCTGAAATCCGTATTCAAAGCAATGGACTTAATTATGACATTTCAATATATATGTGGCATTAGGGTTTTCCTTTCTCATCTACTTTTTCACAGCTTATATTATGACCAATCCTCCCTGTGATGGTTTGCATATGCTTGGCCCAGGGAATGGCACTATTAGAAGCTGTGGCCCTGTTGGAGTAGGTGTGTCACTGTGGGCATGGGCTTTAATGCCCTACTCCTAGGTGCTTGGAAACCAGTATACTGCTAGCAGCCTTCAGATGAAGATGTAGGACTCTCAGCTCCTTTTGAACCATGCCTGCCTGGATGCTGCCATGTTTCTGCCTTGCTGATAATGGGCTTACCCTCTGAACCTATAAGCCAGCCCCAGTTAAATGTTGTTCTTATAAGAGTTGCCTTGGTCATGCTATCTGTTTACAGCAGTAAAACCCTAACTAAGACTCACCAATGCAAAAAAAAAAAAAAGGCCTTCTATCCATTCTATCTTTTTCCTCTAGCTGTCATTACTCTCACCCCTTTCTCTTTTCTAGATAGTTCTCCTGAACAGGTATACATGACTGATGCCTTAATCAGGGTTTCTCTTGCTGCAATGAAACATCATGACCAAGAAGCAAGTTGAGGGAGGAAAGGGTTTATTCAGCTTGCACTTCCACTTTGCTGATCATCTAAAGGTGTGTCCCATGTGACTGAGTTTTTGTTTATCTAGTTTTATGTTTCGACAGTTGAGCAAGCCATTTCAGAGTGCAGTTCCCTCAGCTCATGTATCTGCATTGGCTAATGTCTGAAGCTCCTTTGGCATAAACTTTTTTTTCTCAGGTCCAGCATGTCCCTAGCTGCAGGGCTTCAATTTCCATTATTGTCAGTCTATCAGCCAAGAGTACAGGTAGGATTAGCTCCCAATGGGACTGCCTATTGTTTTATGGGAGAATTGTCTCTGAAAACTCTTCCATTTTGGGCTATTGGCTCTTTTTTTGGAAAGAGGAATTTGGGGATATACAGAACTAACACTTGAAGGAGCATTCATTCACCTAGATGGCTCCATCTCAGGTTCCAGGGCTCTGGGTTTTCCCAAGCTCAGCCCTCACCGTAGCGAACAGAATACCGTTGGCAAGCCTTTCGAGATCTCTGGAATTCACCAGCCTCAACTGCTCCAGCTCTCAGCAATCAGCTCTTGATTTTGTTCCTGTTCTCACTGAAGGAAGTGGGTGGGGCCTGTTACTACCTTACTACTCTTACTACCACTTACTTGTACACTTAGTACTCAACTGTTCATTAGTTAATGGCTCTGGGTTTCTCATTATCCCTCCCCAGAGGCTCCATACACCAGAAACAATCATCTAACTGTTAAGAGTTGTTAACTCCTTATTTTCAAACACTTGAGTCATTTCACTGACAAGAACACACTTCTTCACTGGTAGCTTCCTATGTCATCACGTTCTGTGGTAGTTTGAATGAGAATGGGTTCCATAGGCCCTTATCTTTGAATATTTGGTCCCCAGCTAGTTTGGGAAGGGTTAGGAGATGTGGCCTTCTTGGATGAGATATGTCACTAAGGGTGGGTATCTTAGTTAGGGTTTTACTGCTGTGAACCGATAGCATGGTTGTTAGGAGCCGACTCTTAGCCGAAAGCGGCTATCATCTTTGCAGCCATCTCGAGCCGTATACCCTGACAAGAGACTTGTTTCAACAGCCTGCAATAGCTGAGCACACTCTGATAAACATCTTGTTACACTGTTTAGTTCCTCCAGCTGCAAGGTGCACATGGTATCCATGGCTACAAGGCACGTGACATAGTGCCTTCAGTTGAGCTTGTCCATGAGGGCAAGTCACGTGGTAAAGGGTATAAATACCCAGGATTTCCTTTCTATAGAAGAGAATATAGGAGAATATAGGACAATAGAAGAGAGACTAAAGGAGAATATAGGAGAATAAAGAAGAGACTTGAAGAGACTCGACCAGACTCTGTCTTGTATCCATCTTTTGCGTCTTTCACCCTTCTTCTGTTCCCACTCTCTCTCTTGCTAGACCCTGACCTGCGGATCGGAGCAGCAGAACAGGCCATTACAAAGTAGCAGAACCAGCCGTTACAAAAGAAATGGCCATTACACATGATCAAGGCAAGTCTTATAAATGACAACATTTAATTGGGGCTGGCCTACAGGTTCAGAGGTTCAGTCCATTGTCATCAAGGCAGAAGCATGGTAACATCAAGGCAGGCATGGTGCAGGAGGAGCAGAGGGTTCTACATCTTCATCCAAAGGAATCCAGCAATAGACTGGGCATCCTCAGTCAGCTAGGAGGAAGATCTCCAAGCTCACCCCCACAGTGACACACTTCCTCCAACAAGGTCACACCTTCTAATAGTGCCCGTTTCTTGGGATGAGCATATGCAAACCATCACAGTGGGCTTTGAGGTTTCAAAAGATCATGTCACCCTAGTATCTCTGCCTATAGCTTGCAGATGAGATGTGGGCTCTTTAGAAACTGCTCCAGCCTCATGCTTGTCTGTCACTATGCTCCTGGTCATGGACTCACCTTCTGAAACTGTAATCAAGCTCCCAATTAAATGCTTTCTGTTAAAATTGCCTTGGTCATAGTATTTTTTCACAGTGACAGCATGGTGACTGAAACAACTTCCTGCCAGTATTTCAAGTTACCTTTCCAACCCCATCCCTTGCTGTTTTCTTTCTCCCACAAACACTTAAGGCTTACCATTCTCCAAGGAATCTCTACTGTGTCCAGACTACATATAGAATCCATTGTTCAAATTCTCACCCTTATAATCTATTGTTCAAAGGATTGTTTACCTCTTGGGAGACTCAGTATGGATTTGCATTCCTGGATTCAGCTAGTTTTGGTTTGCAATCCAAGCTTTATGACTTGTTTTACGAGAGCCCAGCAGTTCTCTTGATGTAGAAAGCTCACATGAAGATATCATGATACAATGCAAATCTAAGGAATGGTAAAGTTATGGTATAATGACTGACTAAAATGCACCCATAGGTGCACACTGACATCTACAGGGCTTCCGAAGCCTCCACCAGTCGGGAGAGTTGGGATGATATCTGAGCATCAGTGGAACACAAATGAACACAGATGAACTGGTGCTTGATTCTTTTGGAACCAGTGTAGCTATAGACTCAAAGGCTACTCAGCTGGATAACTATGAACAAATTACTGACATTTTGGTTTTCTCATGGAAAACTTTTAAGCAGTAAGACTAGTTCACAGCATGATACTGAAAATTGACAAGCCAGGGAGTATGGTGCACATCTTTAATCCTTGCACTCAGGGGGAAGATCTGTGTGAGTTCCAGGTCTGCCAGAGCTACATAGTGAAATCCTGTCTTCGAAATACAAAACAAACAAACAAACAAACAAACAAACACATCAAAGAAAGAAAGACGGAAGGAAGGAGAGGAGGAAGGAAAGAAAGAAAGAAAGAAAGAAAGAAAGAAAGAAAGAAAGAAAGAAAAAAGAAAGAAAGGAAGGAAGGAAGGAAGGAAGGAAGAAAGAAAGAAAGAAAGAAAGAAAGAAAGAAAGAAAGAAAGAAAGAAAGAAAGAGAAAGTTGGCTGAGATCTTATTGCTATTCTGGTGAGGACATTTTAGGAGCTGGATTGATTATTTTTTGAAGACCTCTACCTATACAGTAAGACTTACTACCGTATCTGGTAGAAGGAATCTCTGGGTTCCAAGACTAAGAAGTCCTGTATGCCTCCTCCATCTCTAATGAGTTTTTCTCTCCCACATGTTTTGACGCTTGTCCCTCTGTGTATTCAATGTTCCACTTCTGCCCAGTTTACAACACAGTGTCCTCCAGTGTTTGAATCTCATTTCCTCCCTTGCATCGCATTTATCTGTTCTGCCTCTCTTTGATTAGTGTCTTGCTGGGAATCCACCTAATTAATCTGGCAAAGCAATTAAGGGCAGGACATTACTGGTTGCTAATGCTGCACCCCTTCTATGGAATCCAATATCCTTTAATAGAAGGCTCCTTAAGTGACACACGGGAGTGACTAATTTTATCATTTCAGAATCCTTGTAAGATCAATACTGGCATGACAGGCAGGCCTTCGCTGCTGCTTCTTCCCGTGTACTGCGTGGAAGACCGTATCTAGGACCGTGCCCAGGCCACGGCAAGAAATAGCTCCTCTTGCCGTTCCGAGTCCCTGGCCTGACACCCCGCTTGGGCGCCAAGGTTCCAATCTTAGTCCCCTTTCCCAGTAAATTAGTCCTTCTTCCTTGCAGGTGAGTTCAGTGACCTCAGGGCTCCGAAAAGTTTGGAACTGAATCTCTTCTAATGTCTACTCAAAGGTCTCTGGAATTTGAGATTCCTGAAGAGATGCCCTAAAGACTCCAGATCGCCAGCCACTGTGCTTACTTCTCTCCAAATTTGAAGATTCCTTTCCTATCTCCTCAAACTATTCAACGTGTCATGGTTTCCAAACCCAAGGATGAATGGAGCACTGTCCAGTCCCACCTGGTGTTGGCAGGGGTGTCCCTGCATGCAGTGGTGAGCTCTGTACAGTCCAGTCGAGGAGCAGCTGCTGGCTTCCTGCTCCAGACCATTGCTGCCATCATTGTGTTGGCCCCAGGGCTAAACACACATGAAGACTGCCTCCCCGGAGCTTGGGTTGCCACAGTCATCGGTCTGCCTCTTCTGGCCTTCGATTTTCACTGGGTGAATGGGGACCGCTCTTCTGCCAACCTGCTTCTGGGAGGAGGCATGGTGCTGGCAGTGGGTGGTGACCACCTTGGCCCTGAAGGGTGCTCTGTAGCTGGGCAGGCAGTACTGCTGGTGGTTGCCGTGACCATCCTTATTGTGGCTGTTTTCACAGCCAACACTTATGGGATGTGTGTGTGTGTGTGTGGGGGGGTGCCATGCTGGATGTGGCAGGCCTCTCGAGCTGGCTGGAAGAGGACAGGCTGCTACTGCTACCAAAGGAGGATGTCTGTCGTTGGGCCCTGGCTGCAGGTAGTTGGGCCTATTGTCGGCCCTGCACACACAGCACCTGCAGTGGGAGTGACTGTGACACTGACAGCAACTCAGGGTTTCTGTGCCAGGTACTACTATGCCTCCTACTGGTCCACATGTAGAGCCTCTCTTCGGGATAAGCTGTCCTTCCTCTTAAAGTGAGCCTGTTATAGTTTCACTGGGCAGAACTTGGGTGCTATCCCTTCTCTGGTCATGCATGTGTGGAAGCTTACCTAAAACCAGAATGCAAAGAACAGGTCTTTAGGACACTTGGGGCCTGATTCTGGGAGGAAGGTGGTTGTGAGTCAGAGGTCTGATTTCCAATAAATGTTAAGAATATACAGGAGTATGGAATCTGCTTATTCTTGAGCTAGCTTCCTAAGGCCTCCAGGGTATCAGCTGATTTCCCTAAGTAAAGGAGATGGGTGGTGTGCTGTAACTAGCATAAGGCATTATTTACTTTAGCATCCTGGCAGACTTGCCAAGAGAACCCCAGAGTGCTGGGCATGGTGGTGCAGGTCTTTAATCCCAGTTGGGAGGCAGGACAAGTGGATTTTTGTGAGTTGTGGGTGGCCAGGTTGGCCTACATAGTGAGTTTCAGAATGGCCAATGCAACATATAGTGAGACCCTGTATTTAAAAAAGATAAAGAAAAGAAAAAGAAGGAAAAGAAAAAGAAGAGAGAAAAAAGAAAGAAAAACATTTTTTTTAAAAAAAAAAGAGAAAAAAATAAAAACTTCTCTGCTAAAAAAAACCCAAAAAACAAAACCAAACAAACAAACAAAAAAAACTACCTCCCATTGCTCCATGAGCAGAGTTGTCCCAAGGGTGCACTAAGTTGAGCTGTACAGGAGGAGGGACCAGAGAGGCATGTTTCAGAGCCAAGATCCTAGTTCTGGCCTTAGCTCCTCTTGTCGGGAGGGTGGAGAAGTCTCTTCTCCAGTCTCTCCACCTCCTCGAGTAAGTGTCTTTGTCATCTTACTTCCATACCACTGCTGAAATGCTGCTCCAGTTGACAGGGTGAACATGGGAGAGTGGGGCCTAAAAATGAGGCCAACTAAAGTCTCATGCAATAGCCAGCTTTATTCAGAGCATCAGACAATTTATACTCTGAAGTTTAATAAGAGTCACCTGAGTAAGGTGTTCAATCCACACGTGGCAGACACATGATTTTCTATAGAGACACATAAACATATAACACTATCCAGTTGGAAATGAATAATCTGAAATGAATTTACTTCTATCTGCTACAGATAGAAGGGCCATGAAAACACATCCTGAGAACAACCCACATTATGGAGAAACTGAGATCACAAGACTCTTGTTTACTTGGAATTTTCTTACAAGATTTCAAAAAATCTCCTCACATAGTATTATTCATGGGCAGTGTTCTGACACTGGAAAACCTTTTAAAGATACCATTCTGAGGATACCACACCCTCCTGACACGTTTCTTAGATCCCATTACTTTCACAGTAAAATGTGGCTTCCTCAGTCAGACACCCACACCCCTCTTTCTGGCCTGTGCTCTCTGCTCCAGGCTTCTACCACTCCACCACACACACACACACACACACACACACACACACACACACACACACTCCCAGCTGATGGAGTGATTCTCTTTCCCTAACACCTTGCCTAGCACTCTCAGTTGCCAACAGCAGACAGTCTTCTTCACTTCACTTGAACATACACCATCTTTCCAGCCCCCTTTGGCTGGTTGCTCCTTGGACTCTCCATTTTCAGAATTCTATGACCAGATCTTGACTGTCCTTCTACCTTTACTCTGAAGTGACTGGTTTCTTCTTTTGTTCTCTATGTGCATTTAAGTAAGGTCTTGTGAGATAAGGCATCCTGCCCCAGACTGGACTCAGAAATGCTTTCACACTAGACAGAATTGGTAACTTAGGATTGTATCCTAAGAATCAAAGAGAAATAGAGAATTTGAGGGAAAAATCCATATTTGTGAAGGGCTATCTGTGCCTCAAGCCTGTGATTATAATTTTACATGTTATTTCCAAGACCATTTCTTGGGAGTTTGATTTTGATTGTACATGTTGTAGAGTGGTTGATTATTCAATGAATGTTTTGATTTAAATGAATTGAATAGAATCTTTCCTGTAGTAAGTCATAGTTCAAGGACCATTTACCCTGCTGTACAGTTTTAGTACTGAAGATACAGCTGTTCCTTGAACAACTATTCATTTGCTGATAGATTTGTATGGTGTTACTGCTTATCATTTGAGAATAGTCTTCAGAGTAGGATAAATATATTTGGCTCAAGTTTGTTGTTGTTGTTGTTGCTGCTGGTGTGTGTGTGTGTGTGTATGTGTATCTTAGTTAGGGTTACTATTGCTGTGGTGAAACACCATGACCAAAGCAACTTGTGGAGGAAAGGATTATTCAGCTTATGCTTCTACATCACAGTTCAGAGGAAGTCAGAACAGGACAGGAACCCGGAGGCAGGGGCTGATAGGCCATGGAGGGTGCTGCTTACAGACTTGTTTATCATGACTTGCTCAGCCTGCTTTCTTTTAGAACCCAGGACCACCACCCCAGAGATGCCTGTACCCATAATGGGCTGGGCCCTCCTCCATCAATCATTAATTAAGAAAATACCACAGCTAGATCTCACAGAGGCAGTTTCTCAACTGTAGCGCCCTTGTTTCTGAGGGAGTTTTTTCTTTAGCATTCCTGGAGCCTGTGTGGGAAGAGACCGAGAGTTTGTGTGGTAAGATTTCAATCTGTTTCAGCACCCGTATCAGCAAAGGAGATCTGACAGTTCTAGAGACCAGTTCTAGATCAGGTGGGTGTTGAAGGAGCAGAAGGAAGATTAGTGACTATAATGAAGTGATGGGTGTGGTTGCAGGACAGTGTCAGATTGGAAAGCCTGTATGTTACATTCGAGTTTCATTGAAAATGCAATGGGAAGGTTTTTGGAGAGAGTTTAGCCTAGGCAATGACAAAATCTAAAAGACACTTAGAAATGTGAATGCAGAATGGATTTCATAGGTCAGGAGTAGAAGCCAGATGTTCAGTCTGGCTCTGGAAAAATGAGTCAGTGGCCTAGACCAGAGGAGCAGTTGCAAAGGAGTTGGTGGAAAGGCCATGTATGTGATTCTGCACATGATCATGTTCCTTGAAAGCCCATGAAAATTTCTAAATAAAATTTAGGCAAGAGAAGGAGAACAATCTCACAGCTTCCAAAGATGTGTCAGATGAGCTAAACTGTCCTGGTGTTTGTGATGCTTCAATAAGTGTGAGAGCTAAACACGGGGACAAGAATTTTACCTCATTTGCCCTCGTTACAATGTCCTTTGTTGATACAGGCCTGTATCAAGATAGCCCTGGCTGTCTTGGAACTCAATACTGTGGACCAAGCTGGCCTAGAACTCACAGAGATGTATGCCTGCCTCTGTCTCTCACCACCACTCTCGGTTCTTCATTATACTCTCACTAAGGAAAATACTAAGATCGTTCTTACTTCTTGAGATAAGGAAGCAGGCTGAGAAGCCCACAGTCAAACAGCTAATAGAGGATGCAGTTAGAATTTGTAACTACATCTGGATCAGTTCTTACCAAAACCAGTGAATTTAACTACTAACCTAAAATTCTTTCTAAGAATGAAGTGTGTAAGGGATGCTGGCCATCCCCCCCCCCCACTCTAATTTTACTAAGGACCCTTGATTGCAAGGTCAGAAGCACATGACTTGAATTTATGGC
Organism: Grammomys surdaster; assembly: GCF_004785775.1. Lineage (NCBI taxonomy): Eukaryota > Metazoa > Chordata > Mammalia > Rodentia > Muridae > Grammomys > Grammomys surdaster. The sequence continues at coordinate 2,242,383 of NW_021620885.1, forward strand.
CATGACTTTGGAATCAGGCACAGAAGAGAGGGCTGAAGATTTGTTGGTGGACTGTATCTTCCCCAGAAGCCATAGCCCTGGGATTAGGCATGTGGCCAGACACTCTCCAAACACTCTTCAAGGGTACAAAGAAATTGAACAATCTAAGTGTGTGTGTTTACTGTGTGTTGCTAGAGATGAAACCTAGGGCCTTGAACAACTTAGGCAAGTGCTTCCCCCCTTCCCCCGGCCCTCAGGGTCTTATTTCCCAATGTTGTGGATTCCATTTCTGTGTTCCGTAACTATACCCATTTCAGTGCCCAGAATAGTAATTCTGATGCTGCTTTAAGTTTACAAAACTCCTTTGCTTTACACTTGCCACTTCAGCTTTCTATGCTGTGTGATAGATGTGACAGTTTCTTACTGGTTTGCTGATGCATGTTGCAACCTACTCACTATTTTCATCCATTTGAAAACTGGAATGTAAGCACGTGCTGAACTCCAACCTACAATCCGAATGTTCAACTCCAACCTAAAATCTGTATGGCTTGGTGCAGCTGTGCTTTTTTTTTAACTGCTTCTGTTAGACCTGTGTCAGTCTCTCTATCACCCCCCCCACTCCCCTCCACCCCCATGCCATGGAACTCAGTCTTCTCAAGTGTCAGCTCTCCAAGAACAGACCGTGTGTCCTGGCTATTGCTTACAAACCTTTCATTGAGCATCTTCAGTATTTTTCAGTGACAACATGTTTAGAATGTATGGGGCTAGGAAAAAGCAAACAGCCATAAAACTCCAGAAAGTGGAATAGTCTTTAAAAACTAATGCCACCGCACCTGTGGCATTGAGGATGCTGCTGTGCATATGAAGCAAGGATGTAGAGAACTCTGAGTTAGTGATGCAGAAAAACTGCCCATCAACCTGAGAAGGCTTTCGGGATGCTTTCCTGTTTCATTTATCAAGCTGTTAGGTCCAGCAACTTAGTAGTCATTTGGAAAATATTTATCTCATTGGTAAATAACTACAGTCACCTACCAATGGGATGGATATGCTTCTGAGGCACCAACTTCTCAAACTTTGCTATCGTAACAGATATTGCTATGGTTATATATTGTTCCTCCTTGTTATTGTTTTTTGTTTCTTTCTTTTCTTTTCTTTTTTTTTTTTTTTGCTGTTGTCATTTTGTTTTTTGAGACAGGGTCTTACTTTGTAGCTCTGGCTGTCCTGGAACTTACTATGTAGACTATGGCCTCAAATTTACAGAGATCCACCTACGTCTGCCTCCCAATGTTGAGATTAAAGGCATGTGTCACCATGCCTGGCATTATTTTTTTTATTACAGCAAATGCTAATAACTTCACAAAAGGTGACCTTATCAAGAACAATACAGCCTGATACTATTGAAATTGTGACTAACTTTGATCTAATTGTTTGTGCCATTGTTAACACATGTCAAATACCAGTGCGTCTAAAAATGCCAAGTTATCCTGTGATATTCTGGTGGGTCTCTCATAGTTCTCTGAGGTGCTAGGTATGTGGTATGAGAACCAGGCCTCTTGACAATCCACTTTCTTATAGTCTATATTTATATATTCTCAAGAGTATGCAACAAAAAGCAATGTCTATGTAACTATAAAAGAAGAATACATTAGCTACAGAAATTTTAAAGTGATAAAAAATCATTTTTCTATGGTTTCATCTTGATGGAAACTTTTCCTTTGGGGGCATACATCTTATAAGAGAAGGCACCTTGTATTCTGCCTCACAGATCTGAGTAAGGCATTGGAATTTGACCTGATTTCTCTGCTTGGTGATTAGCTGTTGGGGAATGTTTTTGTGCACTGTGTATTCAGTTGCAGATTTCTGTACCCAGAGATCTGGTTTCAGTCATTAGTATTATCATTATTATGAAGCATTTCTTGACTTAGTATTTTGTAAAACATTGTTCTCCATCATCTATTGGTCAAATAAAGAGCTAAACAGCCTATATATGCTCAGGAGAGCAAAAGGCAAGACTTCCTCAAGTCCCAACAGAAGGAGAGGGTTGCAGATGGGACAAGCAGATTCACCCTCGGACTCAGAAGAAGGAGGAAGTGCCATCATGAGAACAAGATTTCGGATAACAAAATGGCCACATGGCTGGGGAGTGGGCTATGCCAGCATAGTTGGAGTAGCTGAATATCTGCTCTGCTAAAGTGTCTGAAGCTTATTAATAAATATAAAGGTCTCTAAGTCATCAATCAAAGCAAGTGTGGTCATAGAAAAGCCTGTACTTTTACAGTGAGCTTCAGTCCGTCATGGCAAAGGAGTGGTGGAGTTTCAGGCATCAGGAGTATGAGACGGAGAATGTTCCTCACATTATCATAGATCAGGAGACAGATAACACATGAGGAAGATGAGATGCCTGTAGCCTTCAAGACCCACCCTTGGTATCCTATCTGCCTCATCTGCACTCTAGGCTCCAAAGGGTCTCCAACATCCTAAATCAAAACCACTAGCTACTGGGAAAGTGCTCAAACCTTGTAGCCTGTAGGATATTTCACAGTCAAACGATAGCAGGATATATGATTTTTTCCCACATAAAAATAATTATCCTGTGCTGGATAATTTTATGTCAATTTGTCACAGGATAAAGTCATCTGAGAGGAGGGAATCTCAATTAAGAAATGCCTCCACAAGATTGGGCTGTAAGCTCCAGGGCATTTATTTAAATTAGTGATTAATGTGAGAAGGCTCAACCAATTGTGGGTGGTGCCACCCCTTGGCTAGGGGTCCTGGGTTCTATAAGAAAGCAGGCTGAGCAAGTTATGGGAAGCAAGAGAGTAAGCAGCACCCTTCTGTAGCTTCTGCATCAGCTCCTGCCTCCAGGTTCCTCCTCTTCCTGTCCTGACTTCCTTTGGTGATGAACAGTGATATGGAAGCACAAGCTGAATAAACCTTTTCCTCTGCGACTTGCTTTTTGGTCAGTGTTTCATCACAGACATAGAAACCCCAGCTAAGATAAACCCAGTGGACACAAACATGAGACAAGCATTCAGGAGACTTTAAACAAGTGTCAGATGTCCCAAGCCCCACTTTTAAGGGAGTATATAATTCCAGTTAAGAAAAAAATGTTCAATTGAAGAGATTCTAAAAGGAGAGAAAGCAAAGCATTGGAATTCCTGTGTGTAATGCAAGAAAAAAGGGAAGATTAATTCTGTTAAGATTTCTCTAATTTGGGCCCAAAGCTGTAAACAGAACAGAATAGGAACACGAAATTTCTATAGGGCATCACATCCATGCAGTGCCTGATGAGGCCAGAAGAGGGCGCTGGCTCTTCAGGATGGAGTTATAGGTGGTTGCAAGTAGCCATTTGGATGCTGGGAACCAAACTTGGATCCTCTGTAAGAGCAGCAAGTATTCTTAACTACTGGAAATTTTTTGACAACAACTACTAAATGTTTATTAATACCTGGCACTATCCTAAACGTCTTACAAATGTTTTAATCTCATCCAGCACTGTATTAGACTAGACTATTTTTCCCTTCATCTGAGTGCATGGAGTTTGTAACTTCTTTACATTTAACACAGTGAGGAAATGTAAGAACAAAGGGGGCCTGTCTCAGAACCACTGCAGCATATACTGTGGGGTACACAGCCATCATAAGCGTGTTCTTGGGAATACTGTCTTTTTGGCACCAAATACATAAGACACTATGTCCTATAAGTCCTAATGTCACAAGTGCACTCACGCATGATGTTAACATAAAAATCATGTTTATACAACAGCTTATTTGGATATAAGGGAAAGCAAGGGGCATGAGTAAGCTCTCACTCTGGACCCCGCAGCACCCCGTCCTTGTCATTCACTGTGGTATCCAGTGTCCTCAGGTCAGTGTTCTAGCTAATAACCCTGGTTACGTCTCCTCCTCCCTTAACTGAAATATCAAAGACTTTGCTATCATCAAATTTGTGTCTCTCAGGTGCCGTACCATGCTCGCCACTGTCCATTCTAATGCACCTGGGGCAGCAGTCTGCGCCTGGCAGAGCCCAGGATTCTCAGGCTTCTCTACTGATCAGCAGATCGTTTTGTGTTAAGTCTTGGTTTCCCACTTACAAATGGAGTGGCTGAATTAGAGCAATGGCTAGTAAGCTAGTTTTTAAAAGTACTTTTATTTATCTGTGTGTTTGGCATTTATGGGGGTCAGATGACAGCTTGTGGCAGTTGATTCCTTCAGCCATGTGGGTCCTAGGGATTGATCTCAAGTTGTCAGTCTTGGTGGTAAGCAACTTTACAGGCTGAGCATCGTGTGTGTGTGTGTGTGTGTGTGTGTGTGTGTGTTCACGTGGTAGGTGTGTGTATGTATTGTGTGTGTATGTGTATGTGCAAATGTATATTTGTGTATGTGATGTGTATGTACGTGTGCATGTGGTGTGTGTGTATTGTATGTGAAAATGTATATGTATGTGTGTATGTGATATGTGTGTATGTGTGTATGTGGTGTGTATCTGTGTATGTGGTATGTGTGTATGTATGAGTATGTATAAATGTACATGTTTGTATGTATATATGTGTTTTTATGTGGTGTGTATATGTATGTATGTGGCATGTGTATGTGTGTGTATGGTATGTATGTATGTGTATGTATGTATATGTGTGAATGTATATGTATGTGTGGTATATGTGTGTGTGTGTTTATATGTGTGTCTCTGTGTATGTCTCTGTGTGTGTATGTATATATGTATGTGTCTGTGACTGTGTGTGTATGTGTGTATGTGTGTGTGTGTTTCCTACTTTAGTCTGCAGTCATTTACCTGAGGTCTTCTCCACACTCCTCTCTAGATCAGCTTTGGTGACAGGAGCCTAGACTGTGACTACTCAATTTGCAGTCTTAGATCCAGGCCATCACATCACCCAGTGTGGGGCTGTGGAATCCTGGGTGTTCGGCCACGCCCCCAGAACCCAGAGCTAGGTCACATAAGGCAGGAGACTAACAGGTCTCTGCCTCAAGATTTACATATTACCTAAAAGCCCCACCCGCTTCCAATATAAGCAAACCCCTTCTGACATTTTTTGGGAGAGCTAGTCACCATCCAAACCCACCGCCATGTCAATAAATCTCCACGTCTCTTGAAATTCTGGACTCATTGTGTAAGTCAAAACTCACGCAGGGCTGGGGGGGAGAAGCCTTTCTCTCTGGTGTAACCGAGGTTCGAGAGACTACCTCGACTCTGCCCAGTGCAACTAAACAGCGCATCTCGGGATGGCCCTCGATTCTCTGGTGGTCTGCGCTGTTGAATCCCACCGGGAAGTACGGTAGCGCCCAACAAACGCGCCCTGCGCCCCTACCCACACTGGCTCACACTCGCACCTCCACCTGTGACCCCTGGGCGCAAGTTTTGACCCGCAACCCAGCTTGTTAAAAATGTTGACTCTCAAGTCGTGTCTGAGCCAGCAGAATAAGACTGTACATTTAAATGTCATCCCTGTTTAAGTGACCTGTGTTCATTCTGAAGTGTGAGAGGCTTTTGCCTAAGATGCTACCAGGCATGGCTGCTCTGACATCTGTGATCTCCTTGTCCAGATTCCACACGACTGCTTAACTGTGACTTGTGATATGAACTCCATCTCACTCACTTTGTTTTGGCCACGAGATTTCACTTGTTGGTCCTTCTCCACTCCCCCTACCTGAACTTCCGTGGTTGGCTGAAGTTCCCTCTTTCTTTCTGTTTCCTCCAGCTCTGTGTCACTTCGAGCAAATTGATTTTTCAATCTAAGCCAGTTTCCTCAACCATAAAATGGGGATCATGATGTTCTCTTTTTTTTGAACAGATTAAATGAGCTAACAAATGCACACTCCATGCCATAGTGCTTGGCAGAATAGGCCCTTCACAGTGGCTGCTATTGTCCTGGCTGACTTGCACATAGTATATCTTTGTTCCTGTGTGGGGAATAACCCAGGGCCTTGAGCAAGCCAAGTGCTATACGACTTAGCACCTTTAGCCCCTTGTCATGCTTGCCACTGTAATACAGCAGTGAATTAGCTACTCTTCTCAGTACTGTGATGAAATACCTGTTAGACAAGTTCAGCAGATAATAGGTTTACATTGGCTAATAGTTTCAGAGATGTGGTCCATCATGGTGGATAATGTGTGGTGGAGCAGAGCAGGTCACATGGTGGAGGTGAGAAAGCGAGAAGACATTAAGGTAGAATGCACAGCAGGCAGGCAGGCCTGATGCTGTAGCAGAAGCTGAGAGCTTACTTAAGACACAACCATGAGGCATGGAGGCATGGAGGCAGGGAGGCAGGGAGGCAGGGAGGCAGGGAGGCAGGGAGGCAGAGGAGCAGAGGGGCAGAGGGGCAGAGGGGCAGAGGGGCAGAGGGGCAGAGGGGCAGGGAGACAGAGAGGCAGAGAGGATTAACAGGGAATAGTGTAGGCTTTTGAGACTTCAAAGCCCACCCCTAGTGACACTCTTCCTCTAACAAGGCAACACCTCCTAATTCTCCCAAGCAGTTCCAATAACTGGGGACCTTGAGTGAGAAGGCTGTGAAGAGCTGCTGAAAGCTGATGACACATGACTCAGAGTCCCTGAAAAGAGTCTAGGGTATCAGCTACTCCAGGACTGTGGGATTTCCAGAAGGATGTCCTGAGCCTAAGAGAGAAGCTATGTATGTCCTCTCTTAGGAGCAGGTGGTAGAGATTGAGGGGTAGGAGCTACCCAAACCCACTGGAGTCCAGGAGATTATTTTGATCCCAGATTGATAGACACCAGAGTACTATTTGGTATTCCTAGAGCTGCATTTTGGCCTTGCTTTGGTGGAATTGTTTTATGCCCTATGTTCTTTCATTATTGAAAGTATATAATTTGTCTCTGATTATTGTCTGTAGGAGCCCATAGTTCAGAAATTTCTGAGTCTTAAAGAGTTGGATCTTTTAAAGACTTAGGGATACTTTTAAAAAATGAAACTGTGTGTCATTATAAACATGGAACGTTGGGACAAGAGATGGAAGGTTATGGATTAAAGTGGTATATTGTGTGTCATGTTGACAAGGTTGATTGTTAGTGGGATTTGTTTTTAAAGACTTATTTATTTTATGTGAGTACACAGTTGCTATCTTCAGACACATCAGAAGAAGGTATCAGATCCCATAACAGATGGTTGTGAGCCACCATGTGGTTGCTGGAAATTGAACTCAGGACCTCTGGAACAGTAGTCAGTGCTCTTAACCACAGAGCCATCTCTCCAGCCCAATTGTTACTTTTAATTATCAACTCACTACAATCTAGAACTATCTGAGAAGACAGTCTGAATGAAAGCTTGTCCAGAACAGGTTGACCTGTGAACATGCCTGTGGAAGACTGTCTTGACAGTTAAGTTCATTGATGTGGGGAGAGTCAGCCCACTGCGGGCAGCACTGTTCCCTGAGTTTGTCCTGTTCTATTTATGAGTACAGGGGTCTATGTATGAGTTAAGTACTGGGTATGCATTCATCCTCTCTGTTTCTTACTGTGTATATGACTTCTCAATGATGGACAGCATCCAGGAATTGTGAGCTAACATGAACCCGTTCCCCATTAAGTTGCTCTTTTTAGGATATTTTATCACAGCAACAGAAATGAAGCTAGGACACATTGTTTTGGGTAAACTTAGGTGTTGTTGGTGTAGCAGAAGTTAGTGAAGTTCTTAGGGAAGGGCTACCTGGTAGATAAGGATGAGGAGTCTGGTGTCAGCCTTGGTTGTGAGGTTGACCTTTCCTGATCTTGTGGAACCCTCAGATATTTTACCCTGCTCATGAAAACAGCAGTAAAACACTAGACGAAAAGTTGCATGTGCCTGGCTTCCTTCTTCTTCCCAGCCTTCCTTTCTCTCCCCAATCCCACCCTTTCCTTTCAAAAGTCATTTTATCTGAAATGCTTTAAGCAAGAAATAATCTCAAAATTAGATTTACAAATAAAGCAGTAGCCTTTCAGCAACAGGTTTCAAGAATGGAGGAGGTTCTATGAAATATGAAGTTTAAAAAAAAAGGAAAGAAAAAAAACAAGGAAAAGTATTAATCCTTACAAAGAAGGTCCTGGCCCTTGTTTACAGCTTCAGAGCGTGAGTCTGTGAGCACCATGGCAGGGAGCATGGTAGCAAGCAGGCAGGCATGACACTGGAGAAGTATCTGAGAGCTCACATCTGATCCACAGGTGAGAGAGGGGAGGGAGAGGAGAGGAGGAGCATGAGGCTGGGGCTAGCTCAGGCTTTTGAACCCTCAAAGGCCATTCCCAGTGATATCATCATATCTCCCCCACAAAGGCCACACCTCCTAATCCTTCTCAACATAGTCCCACCAACTAGGGACCAAGCATTCAAATATATGAGCCCTTGAGGACCATCCTCATTGGAACTCACAGCCCACCGGCAGTCTTGTGCCTTTCAGCCTGAAGCATTCTGTCACATATAAACGCCTCCTTTCACCACTGCACACTTTGCTACACTATCCACCCCTGTTGCCAGTTCAGCTGTATGTATCTGATCTTCCTCTCCTGCTTTTCTACCCAAATCATTGGCAGCTACTTCCCTCAGCCCTGTGTTTTAAGGTCTCTTAGATATTAACATCTCACTTGATGTCTTTCTATCCTGCTTGTCCTCACTCAAATATCCCCCGACTCACTAACATTCCTCTGGCTATTAAATAGTTAACATTCTTCACAGAGGCCCATAGTCATGCTCAATACACTAGTGGGAATAGGATCAAGTAACAGGAAAGCAAAGCTAAATGCTTGTTGGATGCAAGTGATGTTAAATTTTGAGGAAAATAACAGGGAATTGCTTATCACCCTTTCTCCATTGTACCTGGCCTTTGTGTCTCCAGCACACAGGTTGACATTTTCAGTGTTGCTGACACATAAACACCTCCATAATACACATGCCACTGCAAGCCACAATTTAGCCTCATCAGAACACCTTCTGTCAAGCCTTTCTGTGGGAAATAGCCTTTCTCTCTCCAGGAGAACATTTTGCTTTGATGGCGTTTGCTTCCTTCTGTGTATAAATCCTGTTAGAGTAGTTGTAGAGTAGTGTGTTACATTCCAGAGTCAATGTCACAGACTTACTTTACTAGCAGTTTCAGTATTTCTGTGATTTTTACATTGCTTTCTTCTTCAGAGTACTGTAAATTCCTGGAACCTTTTTGAAGTTTTAATACGATGCCTTTTGAAATGAATGATTAGCTGTATTCAGTGTTTATGTAACACCCGTCAGTTTATCCTGTAAGCCATTGACAGCTTCTGTATGGAAGAGCAAATTAATTACATGGGAGTCTGCCAGTAGAGGGGCTCCTTGTATGAATGCCAGCCCGGGTGGTTCAACATGAAAAATGGGACCAAACACCTTGAGTCCCAAGATACCAAAGACTCACTAACACATAGGTTAGTTACTTTGTTGCCACATAAACCCTAGACATGGAATCAGATATTCAACGCAAAAGAAATCCTGGGCATGAAATTCAGACCTTTCTCACTTACTTTAAGAGTTGCTTTTAGTACAGTAGGAAACAATATCCAGAAAGTAATGCTTGTTTAAAGTTACTTGAAAGATGGATTCTACATAGTCTCAGATTTTCTATGTTTAGTTTGCAATGATATTTGTTCCAGTTGTGTCTTTATTTTATTTATTTATTTTATTGGATGTTTTACTTACATTTCATATGTTGTCCCCTTACCCCATCCCCCACCAACCCAGGAACCCCCTATCCCCTCACCCCTCCTCCTTCTTCTCTGAGGATGTAACCCCTACCCACCTCCACACTCCCACCTCCCCACTCTCAAAATTTCCACCCCCTGGGGCATCCGGCCTTCATGAAGTCAAGGATCTCTTCTTCCACCTATGATCAGCAGGGCCCTCCACTCTTACATATTCAGCTGAAGCCATGGATCCCTCCCTAAGTGCTCCCAGGATGGTGGTTTAGGCCCTGGGAGCTCTGGTTGGTTGGTACTGTTGCTCTCCTCATGGGGCCACAAACCCTTTCAGCTCCAATGGCCTTTCACTCTAACTCCTCCATTGGGAACCCCATTATCAGTTCGATGGCTAGTTGTGAGCATCTGCTTCTGAATATGTCAGACTCTTGAAGACCTCTGAGGAGACATCCATATCAGGCTCTTATCAGCATGCACTTCCTGACTTCCACATCAGCATCTACCTTTGGTGACTGCACATGGGATGGATACCCAGGAGGAATGGTCTCCAGACGCCCCCTCCTTCAGTTTCTGTCCCTCACTTTGTCTCCATATTTGCTCCCTTGAGTATTTTGTTGCTCCTTCTTAGAAGGACCGAATCACCCCCACTTGGTCTTCCTTCTTCATGAGCTTCATGTGGCCTGTGAGTTGCATCTTGGGCATTTCAAGATTCTGGGCTAATATCCAATAACCAGTGAGTGAATACCATGTGTGTTCTTTTGTGATTGGCTTACTTCACTCAGGGTGATAATTTCTAGTTCCATCCATTTACCTAGGAAACTCTCAAATTCATTGTTTTTAATAGCTGAGTAATACTCCATTGTGTAAATGTACCATATTTTTTGAATCCATTCTTCTGGTGAAGGACATCTGGGTTCTTTCCAGCTCCTGGCTATTATAAGTTAGACTCCAGAAAACCAAATGACCCTATTTAAAAAATGGGGTATAGAGCTTAACAAAGAATTTTCAACTGAGGAAACTCGAAGGTCCGAGAAGCACCTAAAGAAATGTTCAATATCCTTAGTCATCAGGAAAATGCAAATCAAAACAACCCTAAGATTCCATCTCACACCAGTCAGAATGGCTAAGTTTAAAAACTCAGGTGATAGTAGATGCTGGCAAGGGTGTGGAGAAAGAGGAACACTCCTCCATTGTTGGTGGGACTGCAAGATGGTGCAACCACTTTGGAAATCAGTTTGGTGGTTCCTCAGAATATTGGACATAGCATTACCTGAGGATTCAGCTATACCACTCCTGGACATATACCCAGAAGATGCTCTAACATATAACAAGGACATATGCTCAACTCTGTTCATAGCAGCCTTATTTATAATAGCCAGGAGCTGGAAAGAACCCAGATGTCCTTCAACTGAGGAATGGATTAAAAAAATGTGGTACATTTACACAATGGAGTATTACTCAGCTATTAAAAACAATGAATTCAAGAAATTCCTAATTAGGCAAATGGATGGAACTAGAAAATATCATCCTGAGTGAGGTAAGCCAATCACAAAAGAACACACATGGCATTCACTCACTGATTATTGGATATTAGTCCAGAAGCTTGAAATACCCAAGATTCAACTCACAGGCCACATGAAGCTCATGAAGAAGGAAGACCAAGTGGTGGTGCTTTGCTCCTTCTTAGAAGGAGTAACAAAATACTCAAGGGAGCAAATATGGAGACAAAGTGAGGAAAAGAAACTGAAGGAGGGGCTGTCTGGAGACCATTCCTCCTGGGTATCCATCCCATGTACAGTCACCAAAGGTAGATGCTGATGTGGAAGCCAGGAAGTGCATGCTGACAAGAGCCTGATATAGATGTCTCCTTAGAGGTCTGCAAGAGTCTCACATATTCAGAGGCAGATGCTCACAGCTAACCATTGAACTGATCAAGGAGTTCCCAATGGAGGAGTTAGAGTGAAGACTGTAGGAACTGAAATGGTTTGTGGCCCCATGAGGAGAGCAACAATACCAACCAACCAGAGCTCCCAGGGTCTAAACCACCATCCTGGGAGGACTTAGGGAGGGATCCATGGCTTCAGCTGAATATGTAAGGGTGGATGGCCCTGCTGGTCATAGGTGGGAGAAAAGATCCTTGGTCCTATGAATGCTGGATGCCCCAGTGGGTGGGAGGTGGGAGTGGGGGGCAGGTAGGGGCCCTTCCACAGAGAAGCAGGAGGAGGGGTGAGGGGATAGGGGGTTCTTGGGTGGGATGGGAGGCATGGGGTAAGGGGATAACATATGAAATGTAAATAAAACATCCAATAAAAAAAAGAAAGAAAGAAAAGCATGTTGCAGTTCTATGAACACTGGTCCATTGGGGTGAAGTCTTCAGTTAAGCACCAGCTTGACATCTTCAGTGAGATTTGTGAGTGTTATCTTCAACAATAGGGCTTACATTCATTTTGTAGAGAGCAACCAATAGCTTTGGCAATATTCTGAGTTGTTTGGGGATTTCCCTGGGGACTCTTTGGCGAACAGCTCAATTAGATGGAACCCATTACTGGCACTCGAAGTTTCACTTGATGGCAAAAGATGTCTAGCTCGGGCTTTATCTTCTCCATTATTTGAAGACTGCATTTAGACATCTTTCATGCATTATATATTTTAAGAAGCTTCTATTGTTCTATGTGCTAGTTGTTTCTTTCTGTGTTCTCTCACTTATCTCCTCTTCTTCTCTGTTTAGTCCTCTCCCCCCCCCACTCTAGCCTCCCCCTAGCCCTGCGCTTCTCCATAATGATGTATCCTGTCCCCCTTCCTTGGGATACCTTCCCTCCCCTCAGGCCCTTACCTAGCTTCTGTAGTTATACAGACTGTACCATGCCTAATGAGAGCTAAGATTCACATGTAAGAGAATGCACACTATATTTGTCTTATTTTAGCCTGAGTTACCTCATTCAGGATTTTTTGTTTTCAATTTTATTTTAGTTTCACCCATCTAAAGATGAATTTCATGACTTCGTTTTTAAAGCCCCCGAATAATATTCTATCATGTAAATGATGCTTATTTCCATTATACATCTGTTGACAGACATTCTGATTGTTATGAATAAAGCCACAATAAACACCGTTGAACATGAATCTCTGTAGTGAGATGAAGTGTCCTTTGGGTATATGCCCAAAAGTGGTGTAGTTGTATCTTGAGGTAGATCCATGCCCAACTTTCGGAGGAACTGTCACACTGGTTTCCATAGTAGCTAAACTAAAGCTTGCACTCCCTCCAGTAAAGAATTGGTTTTTCCCTGTGTCATATCCTCTCCAGTATGTGCTGCCATTTGTTTTATTGATATTAGTCATTCTGACTAGTATCACACAAACCTCAAGGCAGTTTTGATTTGAATTTCCCTGATGGCTAAGGGTGTTGAACATTTTTTTAAGTGTTTCTCAGACATTTGAGCATCATTTCTTAAGAATTCTTTGTTTACTTCTATACCCCTTCTTAAATTGGCTTGTTTACTTAATGTCCAGGTTTTGAGTTGGTATATACATGTATAAATATGTATATGGTATATATATATATATATATATATATATATATATATATATATATGTGTGTGTGTGTGTGTGTGTGTATGTATGTATGTATGTATATGTATATATGTCCTTTCCCCTTTCTATAGTCTTCTGTCACTTTTCCTTAATGATGGTGTCCTTTTCCATACAGCCTTTTAGTTTCATGAGATCTTGGTTATTAATTATTGTTATTGGTGTATGTGCTATGGATGTCCTGCTCAAAAAGTCTTCTCCTGTGCTAATAAATTTAAGACTATTTTCCACTTTCTCTTCTATCAGATTCAGTGTATCTGGTCTTATGTTGAGATCGTTGGTGTATTTGGAGTTGAGTTTTGTGTACAGTGATAAATATGGATGTATTTGCATTCTTCTACATGAAATCATCCAATTTGACCAGTATCATTTGTTGAAGATGAAATCTTTCTGGCTTTTTGCTATTGTTGTTAAAAGTCAGGTGTTCACAAGTTGTGGATTTATATTGGGGTTTCCAATTCTACTCCTTTGATCAACGTGTCCGTTTAAATGCCTGTTTGCATTTCTGCATTCATGCCTGTTTATGTGTCTGTTACCCGCCAATATCATGCTGTTTTGATTACTATACTCTGCAGTATAACTTAAAATTGGGGATGGTTATATATCCAGAGGATATTTTTTATTATTCAGAATTATTAAAGCTATTCTAGTTGTCTGTGTGTGTGTGTTTACATATGAAGTTAAAAATTGTCCAAGTTTTGTGGAAAATTGTATTAGAATGTTGATGGGGATTGCATTAAATCTGTATATTGCTTTTGGTAGGATGACCATTTTCACCATATTAATCCTAACTATCCATAGGAGGACTTTTCACCTTTTGATATCATTTCAGTTTCATTCTTCAATCTCTTTAAGTTTTTATGAAGGAAGTCTTTCACTTGTAATGAAGAACAGGAAAGAGAGTAAAACTGCCTACCTGAGTCCTTGTCCCTTGTAACTCCTGGGGGTCCCAGGGAGAGAGAGTTTCTAGGCATAAGTGATTGACAGAAGGGATGGAAAAAAGGAGGAAAGTCAGTATGAAACAAATTCCAGCAGAGTCTACAGGAAACAGAGGTATGGTGTGATCAGAGGTCCCACAAACAGTCTGCTACATGGCTGAGTATTAGACTGGGAGAAAAAAAGTTATTTTAATGACATAGAAGTAACACTTAAGCTCAAGTCTCCCTCTACACAATAGCTATTCTTCCATAGTCAGCCATTGTGCAACTGAGAACCTTGAACTTGATCCACTAGAGAGAATTTGGTTTTGGGATAAAACTTGAGAGCATTACCTTAGCTGGTGGAATTTAATCCTCATTGTAACATTTTAAGTAAGAGGGCAGAAATTTAATTCTACTTTGTTTTTTTAGGGGTTATGCCTTTGGAAGCAAAAAGAATACATAAAATCCAGCCTCCATGGCTGTATCTGGATGGCTTCTTAAGAAATGTACATAAAGAAGCCTGGCATGGAGGCACATATCTTTAATCCCTGTATTTGCTGGGGTGTAGATCTCTGGCCAGCCTGGTCAACAATGTTAGCATTTCCTTTAGGCTCTAACCAACAGTTACCTAGAAAGAGCCAGGCACAAGCCTAGATCACATAAAAGTGATCAAACTTGTGTGCTCCCTCTCTCTCTCTCTCTCTCTCTCTCTCTCTCTCTCTCTCTCTCTCTCTCTCTCTCCCTCCCTCCCTCCCTCCCTCCCTCTCTCTCTCTCTCTCTCTCTCTCTGTCTGTCTCTGTCTCTCTCTCTCTCTTTCACCCTCCCTTCCTCTCTCCCCCTCTCTCTTATACACACACACACACACACACAAACACAAACAACAAACACACACTTATTCTCACTTTCTCTTCCCTCCATTTTCTTTCTTTCTCCACATGTCCCCAGCCAGCCTCTTCCCTTCTTTTTCTTTCCTCTCTCTTTCTGTCCTTTCCTGTCTCCTTTTTTTTCTCTACTTCTACTCCTTTCCCAAGACCCCCCTCCCATGTCCCAAATAAACTTTATTTCATACTAGACCTATTTCATTTCACTGATATCATGTGGGGGCCAAGGTGGGGGATTGCCTCAGCAAGGGCCTGCTAAGGCACCCCATCCTGCCGCATCACAAAGCTGCTTTATAAAACATATTAAAAAGCAAGTTTCAGGCTAGACAAGGCTGTGGAATAATACCCTGTCTTAAAAACAAAGCAATATGTACAGCACACACACTCACACACTCTCTCTCTCCTTTCTTACATATGACTTCTTGTTTGTACCACCTCAGGCCTCTTTCAGTAGGAACTGTATTATCAGAAATAGTCCTGTAAGGGTCTGAAAATCACGGAAGGAATACCCCAGACTCAGATAATATGGAAAGACAAAGAGCATTTATTCTGTAGAAACAACCAGCATGCAAAGTCAACCATTCTACAAAATGGTGACCCCAGACAAAAGAAAGCAGGCTGCCTTGTAGGGAACTAGGGGAACTCTCTAGAAGGATTTGGTCATCTAAATTTTCATTGGTGGGTGCTAGAGTGGGTCCCAGGTGGTCAGTAGTCTACATTCTTATGTCATGAACGTTTAACCATAGGATGAAAGAGAGCTGCCCAGAACAGATGGCCCATTCAGAGATAAGATTTTTTCCTGTTTTTTATTGTTATCCCCAGGCTGTTCTTTGGGAAGGGTTTTATGACCTGGTTTCTGGATTCTATAGTCTGTTCCTGGAGCTGGTGCCTTATGGTCTAGTTCCTGTAACTCATGATCTGTTCCTGGAGCTGGTGCCTGTGGCCTTCTTTTTGAAATCAGGCCTGGTCCTTTAATGGAGACAAATGGAGTCTATGTTGTCCTTCAGCCCCTTACCTTTACACGCCAGACCATGAACTGAACTAATTCCCCTTTCTTTGTAAAGTGGTCTACCCCAAGAATTTCATTTTAGTTATGAACATGGACCAATACAGAACCATAAGAAGTTATGCAAGATCCCTAGACTCAATGGTCAAAACCAGGGAGAAGTATACAAAGACCAAGACTGACATTCAAATAGAGTCATGAAGAAAGATGTAACATCCAGATGAGTTAAATGTATATTGAGTAAGAGCTAGCATGGCAATGTGTCTGAGTAATTTGGGGGAAATGTTGGCTGCCAACTGTAGAAAATTATCACTCTTGAAACAATCTGGTTTCATGAAAATTTAAAGAAACTGAATGAGAAAAGAGTAAACTTTAAAAACATTATAGAAGTAACATGCGCGTGATAAACAACGTGAGAACATTAGTAAAACCAAACACACAGGTTTCTGAAATCTATCTTCTTCCAATTGTAGCTAGTTCACTTTAAAAACAACACAAAACCATGAATCACAATTCTAATGACTGGTTTCCAGTTGTAGCTGCTCGAGTCTGGTAATATGAAATGAGTTAATTAGCTCTCCTGTATTATTTTAAGCCTGTAGTTTCTTCTCAACTTCTTAGCTGTACCATGGTCTTTAATATTACTATTAGCATTTATACCCTAGTTTATAATAGGTGTTAAATGCTCCATGTTTTAGATAAAAATAAGGATTTTTTTTTAATTAAGAACCTAGAAATATTGGAATGTACGTTTTGTTCCTTGTAGAATTGACTAATATTGCTAGAATCCCAGAAAAAAAGATACAATGCATGTGATGCTTATGCTTTTTAGAGGGGCGTGCTATTCAGAAGAGGCTGGGAGGGCTGGTGTTGCTTCTTTTTTTCCATTTTTTTATTCAGTATTTTATTTATTTACATTTCAGATGTCATCCCCTTCCCCATTCCCCCACCCATTAATTCCCTATCCCATCCCTCCTCATCTTTTTTGCCTTTATACTGTTTAAATTACATGCAAGTATTAAGGTCAGTTCTAGGTTGAAGAACTAGCAATACAATAGATGCAAATAGTGAAGGAACAACGAAGACGATGAACCCGGATAATCAAAGCACATGCACGACAATAAACAGAATCCTATGATCACTCCTGTGATCACTATTTCTAAGGGCTTATCAGAATGATCAAAGTATCTGAGCCTACTTCCGTGTCCTAGCCCAAAGTCATTTTCATGCCTGAAGCCTATTTCTTTGTTCTAGCCTAGGATTTAGATTCCTGCCTGAAATTTCTTCTTTGTTCCAGATCAATGTCAGATTTCTGCCTGCAGTCCATTTCCTTGTCCTTGGCCAATGACAGATTCCTTCCAAGCAGGCCATTTTCTTGTCCTTGACCAGTGACAGATTCCTGCCAGGCAGCCCCAAAAGCTCTCCACATCTCCCCATTTTTATTGCATAAACCAGACTGAGCCTGTCTTAGGTTGTTCTGACAAGAAAGCCTTCCTTACCCATCATGCATTATCTTAAGTAATGTATTTCTGTCTTAGGCTGGTAAGGCTCTCTGTGCAATCTTTGGCTTGCCAGCCTGTTAAATTAATAATTCTATCTGGGGGTCCATTTTTAGTTTCAAGTCATGTACTTTGGCTGCCAGTCTGTTGATGTAGTTAGAGACAAGTTTTAACACGATGGGCAGGAATAAAAATATTCCCAGGACAAGAAGGGCTAGCATGATCAAGCTATATGTGACATTCCTGAGGTTTGACCAAAATGGAAATACTGACCTCAGGCCATGGATAATTTTATTTGCATTATCTGAAGCATCAAAGCTCAGCAGAGAATCATTCTTTAAATTCATAATTTCACTATGCAAAGTTAACACACCCAGAGAGGTGTTAGGATTATGCCAAATACCCTACAGTTGCCTTTAAACTTTTTTCTAATTATAATGACAATCATTGTAAATTTTAGAAGTAACACTACTCCAAAGATATTTGTCATGACACGTGGGATCAATTCTAACTCTTGAACCCTGAACCTCCTCCAGATAATTTGAATAGATTATAGAGCATCATCCATTGTTCCAGATACCTATATAAATCCTTTTGTATACTCAGTACATTAGTAACATTTTTTTTGATAGATAGTTATCAAAAATAGTTGTCTTAACTCCTTGTGTCGATGCTGTTGCATAAGCAGTGATGCTAGCAATTAATGAAATTAAAGCTGTTATACCAGCAATAATCAAGCCCACTACCCTCTTGCTTCTGCTTAACACATAACTCACTTCTTCCAGCACTTTCAAGCTTTTTTCAGAGAATCAAGGTTTTCTAATACTCAGGACAGTAAGACAAAAGCTGGTTGATAGACCCCCATAACAGACATGCTAGGTTTCAATACACTAACATAATTAGAAACTATACAGTCAAGGTAACTTACAATAAATACTGTAGGAGAGACAACATCAAAAAAAAAAAAAGAAGAGATAACATCAATTTTAGCTTGACAATTAAAAGAGCTTTAAAACATGCACTAACTTTTGTTTGAAATCCAGATCCTATCCCAACTTTATCTATTGCTATCATAACATCATAGTGAACTACAGCTAACTTCCAAATATGTCTCTGAAAATGTCCAGATCCAGCCTTCCAAATGTAGACTGTTATTTCCAATATTGGATTGATTTCTAGACCAGTACATGGTTGAGTCCTAATAGCTGGTCACCTTTAAGAAAAATACAAGAGACATTATAATTTCTCTTTTTGATTCTCTGTCCCACAAGGTCTAAAAACTTGAGGCAAGGCAGCTTATCCCATCTGGGTTATAGGCAAGCAAAGGTGGATCAGGAACATATGTGCAATACAACTCTCCCTTTTCAGGGCACTCAGCAAGCTCAAAAGTTGGCATCATTCTTTGTCTCAGCAACAGCATGTCTCACCAATCTTTTTAAAGTTCCATGGCCCTCTTCCACAATACCTTGTCCTTGAGGAGTATATGGAATCCCCATAATAGATTGTTGACAAAAAGTCTTGACTGCTTGACTACAATTGCCAGATCCATTATCCGTTTTTTAATTGGATATTTTATTTATTTACTTTTCAATGTTATCCCTTCTCCCATTCCCCTCCAAAACCCCTTATGCCATCCCCCCTCCTCCTACTTCTGAGGGTGTGCCCCCACCCATCCACCCATTCCCACCTTCCTGCTCTCAAATTCCCCAACATTAGGGCATCCAAACTTTCAGGGACCAAGGCCCTCCTCTTCCACTGATGCCTGAAAAGGCCACCCTCAACTACCTATAGAGGTGGAGCCATGAGTCCCTCCCTTTGTGTTCCCTGACTGGAGGTTTAGACCCTGGGAGAACTGGTTGAGTATTTTGATACTCCTTTTAAGAAGAACCAAAGCACCCACACTTTGGTCTTCCTTCTTCTTCATGAGCTTCATGTGGTCTATGCATTGTATCTTAGATATTGTGAGATTTTGAGCTAATATCTACTTAGTGAGTGCATACCATGTGTGTTCTTTTGTGATTGGGTTATCTCAGTCAGGATGATATTTTCCAGTTCCATCCATTTGCCTAAGAATTTCATGAACTCATTGTTTTTAATAGCTGAGTAGTATGATTGTTTTGATGTATTCTTGGATTCGGTTTGGGAAAAATTTATTGAGTATTTTTGCATCAATAATCAAAAGAAATACTGATTTGAAGTCCTCTTTCTTTGTTGAGTCTTTGTGTGATTTGGATATGAGCATGATTGTAGCTTCATAGAATGAATTGGGTAATGTTCCTTCTGTTTCTATTTTGTGGAACAGTTTATAGAGAATTGGTATTAGGTCTTCTTTGAAGTTCTGATAGAACTCTGCACTAAAACCATCTGGTGCCAGACTTTTTTTGGTGGGGAGACTTTTAATGACTGCTTCTATTTCTTTTAGGGCTATGGGCCTGTTTAGATGGTTTATCTGGGCCTGATTTAACTTTTGTAATTAGTATTTGTTTAGAAAATTGTCCATTTCATCTAGATTTTCCAATTTTGTTGAGTATAGGCTTATGTAGTAGGATCTGATAATTTTTTGAATTTCCTTGGTTTCTGTTGTTATGTCTCCCTTTTCAGTTCTGATTTTATTAATTTGGATACTGTCTCTGTGCCCTCTGATTAGCCTGGCTAAGGGTTTATCTATCTTGTTGATTTTCTCAAAGAACCAGCTCCTGGTTTTATTGATTCTTTGTATAGTTCTTTTTGTTTCTACTTGGTTGATTTCAGCCCTGAGTTGATTATTTACTGCCATCTATTCCTCTTTGGTGTGTTTGCTTCTTTTTGTTCTAGAGCTTTCAGGTGTGTTGTCAAGCTGCTAGTATATGCTGTCTCAAGTTTCTTTTTGTAAGCACTTAGAGCTATGAGTTTTCCTCTTATCACTGCTTTCATTGTGTCCCATAAGTTTTTGTATGATATGTCCTCATTTTAATTAAATTTTAAAAAGTCTTTAATTTCTTTCTTTATTTCTTTCCTGACCACATTATCATTGAGTAGAGCATTGTTCAGTTTCCAAGTGTATGTGGGCTTTCCATTGTTTTTTCTTATTACTGAAGACCAGCCTTAGTCCATGATGATCTGATAGGTTGCAAGGGATTATTTCAATTTTCTTGTATCTGTTGAGGCCTGTTTTGTGACTAATTATATGGTCTATTTTGGAGAAGGTACCATGAGGTGCTGAGAAAAAAGGTATATTCTTTTGTTTTAGGATGAAATGTTCTATAGATATCTATTAAATCCATTTGGTTCATAACTTCTGTTAGTTTCACTGTATCTTTGTTTAGTTTCTGTTTCCATGATCTGTCCATTGCTGAGAGTGTGGTGTTAAAGTCTCCCACTATTATTGTGTGAGGTATAATGTATGCTTTGAGCGTTAGTAAGATTTCTTTTATGAAAGTGGGTGCTCTTGCATTTGGCATATAGATGTTCAAACTGGCAGTTAATGTTGGTTGACTTTTTTTTTTGGACGAGTATGAAATGTCCTTCCTTATCCTTTTTGATAGCTTTAAGTTGAAAGTTGATTTTATTTGAAATTAGAATGGCTACTCTAGCTTGTTTCTTAGGATCATTTGCTTGGAAAATTGTTTTTCAGCCTTTAACTCTAAGATAGTGTCTGTCTTTGTCACTGAGGTGGGTTTCCTGTATGCAGCAAAATGCTGGGTCCTGTTTACATATGCAGTCTGTTAGTCTATGTCTTTTTATTGGGGAATTGAGTCCACTGATGTTAAGAGATATTAGGGAAAAATGATTGTTGCTTCCTGTTATTTTTGTTATTAGCGGTGGCATTGTTTGTGTGGCTATCTTCTTTTGGATTTGTTGGAAGACGATTACTTTCTTGGTCTTTCTAAGGTATAATTTCCCTCCCTGTATTTGAATTTTCCCTCTGTCATCCTTTGTAGTGCTGTGTTTGTGGAAAGATACTGCTGGGTTTAGAGCTCCTGGGAGCCCTGCCTCCTCTGGGTTTTATGGGATTGGGTGCAGAGCTGAAGCCCAAGATCTGTTCAGTGCTTGGGCACAAACCGGAAGCCCCCTAGTGGTTTCTTAGTGTTACTAGACTGAGAGATTCTTAGGTGACTTTTGATGCATGTCTCTGGGTGTTCCTGTTAGACTATTATCAGAAGTATTAGATCTCGAATGCTCTGATCCAAGGAAGGAATGACTTCTTTTTTGGGTTCACAATATGATGGTAATATGGGGGAGGGAGAAAGGAAGTGGGTGGCAACCACTGGGGGGGGTTGTCCTCAGGTTCTGTATCTTGCTCTCTTCCTGTTTCTCCCCTTTTTTTTTATTTCCTGGCTGCTGCAATATTATGTGATCTGCCCTGCCACAATGGGCAGACAGGCATCTTTCAAACAATGACTCCCAATCAATAGTTCTTTCAAGTGGTTTATGTCAGGCATTCTGTCACAGATACAGAAAGGCTATTACAAGGTGTTAGTGGAGTCTCTTTTCTCATCTTCCAGCAACCATTCAAAATTGTCCTGTAAGTTTTGTTTTTCTTCTTTCTTCTTTTTTTTCACATCTTTACTGTGCATTTCTTGTAACACTCTCTGTTTTAGCTCAGGTTTCCAGTATTTGATTCAAATGAAAATATATGGCTTTTTTCCCTTATGGCATTATGTTTTCCAGCTTTCTCATTAAACTCCAATTGGAGCAACTTTAATCTTCTTGTTAAGGGCTTACAAGTAACCTGCTCGCATTCTTTCCTAATTTCTGACACTCAGCTTCTTTTTGTTTTTCATGAGGTACTTTGCTTCATACTCCCAGGCTAGAGTGTTCTATTGGAGTCCGTGTCATCCTCTTTGGTAAAATCCTTCACTGCTTTTTATCTGTAGTCTAGTCACCAATACTTTTCAAAAGCAAGTGGAAATAAATTTCCTCTGTTCTCTAAATGTCTGGAAAAGTTATTCTTTTGGTCATAGTGTAAGCTTGGACAGACCACAGCAGACCAGATGGTTCCACGAGGGGGAGTTTATTCATGAGATAGGGAACAGGAGAGAGAGAGAGAGAGAGAGAGAGAGAGAGAGAGAGAGAGAGCAGAGTTAGAGGAGTAGAGGCCGGCCATGACCATGTGGAGAGAGGGGGAAGGCAAGGGGGGAGGGAGACGGCAACCTGCAGGCACTGGGTCAAGGGGAACAAGAGAGAGAGGAGGGGGCAAGCAGCCTCTTTTATAGTGGGCCAGGCCTACCTGGCTATTGCCAGGTAACTGTGGGGAGGAGCATACCTGGCTATTGCCAGGTGACTGTGGAGGTGGAGTTTAACAGAATACTAACATTCCCACATTTTGTTTTAATTAAAAAAGAAAAATTAGAAAGAGATGATGGCAAAGCAGGAATAAGGTCGTCGTGAAATCTAGCTACTTCCTGCTGACATTGGGGGCGACGTGTCTCTAGGGGGAACCTAGAAGAATGGATATGGGGAGGTGTTTGTCTAGTCTTAGGAGAGCTGGATGTTTTCTGTTGTCCAGGGTCTGTGGAACGAGCCATCTGAGGATAGGCCAGAAGGAACAGGTCCAGTAGAAGCAGCTGTGTGTGACAGGAGATGGAACATCTGGAGGTTGCGTCTCTGGAGCTGTTCTGGATGCGCTTGGACTTGACAAGATGTAGGGAATAAGATTAGATACACTTGGGAGAAAGAAAATTTTTCTAAGATGTACATTTGAAACTCAGAGGGATCCCACCCTTTGTTATAGGTAGTAAGTGGGAACTTTTTAGGCAGATGTACTTACCTGGATGGCATCTATTTGGTCCATGAGAGGTAGATCTGAGTGGGTTTCCTGTAGCTTATAAGTTTACAAAAGAGATAACAGCATGAGTTAACAACTCGAGCAGTCTTTTAGATGAGCCTTTGTTGGATTGTATAGTGGAATGTTTTATTAGAGTTAAGCAAGTTTATAGGAACTCAGATAATTTAGGACAGTGGGATAGTAAGAAGAGGAAATATGAAGCATTTAATTGATGGCAACTGAATTTAGGTAATCAGGTAACAGATAATATCTGTGAAAACTTAGCTGTCAATGTAGTCAGAAGTCTGAGAAAGAGTAAACAACAATCTACCAGTTATATATTATTTTTAAAAAGTGACAGAGTCCACTAGCCAACAGTTCCCGTGGTTTCCATAGTCTCTTGGGAAAAGTCAGTTTGGTTTTCAAGTGCAGAAAACGCAGGGCTTTTTTTCTGTGGAATGGATACGCGTGACATGAGAAATGACTTACCTTGATTTAGCCAAGTCATTTGACTCAGGGCGTCCCATTGTGTTTGTCCACATACAATCTAGGCTGTATGTTCTAGGAGTCTGGTGTCCAAGTCTTCTGAAACCATCTTGGGAAACTATTAGAGGCTTTGGGCATTCTGTCGGCCATAAACTTAAAATATACTGACTTCTGACAAGATTGAGAGCCATAAGGATTGGTTGTAACTGAATAAAAATCTATCAAGGCAGGTTAGGAAAGTGTCTTAAGTAACTTTGGCAGGTTGTGTAGGTAGAGAAAAGCACCAGAATAAGAAAGCTGGATCATACGGCTGGCAGGTTAGAGCTGTGAGCCACAGGTGCCATGGGCGGGTCAGGTATGCGGGCGGCAGTGACAGGGCGGGACTTCCTGCTAGCATCCAGAAGTTGCTGCCCAGTGACTCTGGCAGCTGCAGTTAGGAAAAGTAAGCATGTACTGTATCACTGCAACATTAGTTTTTGTGGCGGAAGGCACTAACACTTTACAGGTCCCAGGCAGCAGGATGTAAGGGGAAGACCCAGAGCAGAGCTAAGAACCACAGAGGGAAGGGAGCAGGCAAGCCTGAGGACCGGGCGCAGAGGAGGGTGGGAGGGAACAAGCAGAGTCCCGGACAGGCTGCTGCATTCCAGGCAAGAAACTGGAACTGAGATTCCAGTCGACCTGCAAATGACGAAGGAGGCGAAGGGGAAAGGGCGCAAAAGGCTTTCCCTTGGGAGAGACACACTGGGGACAATGGTCGGAGCCAGGGCTCCTGAGGCAGAGAGAACAGTCTGTCTAGGCCTGGCCTGGGGTACTCAGCAGTGAGAAACTATCTTGAGAGGAGAGGGGAAGTGTCTCATCTAAGGGGAGTAATCGTAGCGGTCCAGGCTTGGCCTGGGGTACTTACTCAGCGGCGAGAAACTATCTCGAGAGGAAGAGAGGAAGTGTCTCATCCAAGGGGAACCATCCTAGAACGA
Source organism: Grammomys surdaster (assembly GCF_004785775.1). Classification (NCBI taxonomy): domain Eukaryota; kingdom Metazoa; phylum Chordata; class Mammalia; order Rodentia; family Muridae; genus Grammomys; species Grammomys surdaster. The sequence continues at coordinate 2,267,123 of NW_021620885.1, forward strand.
GGTTCAGGGAAGGACAGGGTTCGCTCTAGCTCAAGAAATCTTTCTTGGGACCATGTGGGCAGTTACCATGTGGTATAGCAGTGGTGGAGGTGGCCTTGTGTCCATCCTGTCCGGTCACAGCAGCAGTGGCTGCACGGGTCTGGAGGTCCCTGAAGTCTTCGTATCCTGGGTTTTGGCACCAAATGTAAGATTTTGACGTGCAGCTTGGACAGATCACAGCAGACCAGATGGTTCCACGAGGGGGAGTTTATTCATGAGATAGAGAACAGGAGAGAGTGAAAAGGGAGAGAGAGAGAGAGAGAGAGAGAGAGAGAGCGCAGAGTTAGAGGAGTAGAGGCTGGCCATGACAACGTGGAGAGAGGGGGAAGGGAAGGGGGAGGGGAGATGGCAACCTGCAGGTGCTGGGTTGAGGGGAACAAGAGAGAGAGGAGGGGGCAAGCAGCCCCTTTTATAGTGGGCCAGGCCTACCTGGCTGTTGCTAGGTAACTGTGGGGAGGAGCATATCTGGCTATTGCCAGGTGACTGTGGAGGTGGAGTTTAATAGGATACTAACACATAGCATCTTCTTTTAATAAAAATTCTAGTTGATTCTTGATTAAGAATAATTTTCCCCCAGAAGGAACCAACACTGGCAACCATCACTGTTGTTGAGAAGCCTAGATGATGCTGATATTTAGTCCTTTGCAAATGAGCAACTTTCTCTAAACATTTAGAATGTTCTCTTCATCTTGGTGCTCTGAAAGTCATGGGGACTTGAGTAAGAGAAGTTGTATTCTCTCGCTCTGCCTGCCTCAAAGGTCGCTGTGAAGTGTCATGAGACTATAGGTTATATTTAGAAGGGAGCTCTTAGTTTTTTGCCTTAGTTGTGGTCATTGTTGACCAATAAATAAGCTTTTAATCAGAAAATAGGGATGTTTGGTGAAGGAAGGTAACCTTCCCCGATTCCTCAGTAATTTCCTTCACTTCATGTTTTCCTTTTTATGCACACCTAGTAGGTAGATTTTCTAGACATTAACTATGTTACTCATAGCTGTTTTGCTCAAGGGAAGAAAAGAGTTGAGACAGTTTCTCTTTATAGCATAGGCTAGCCTTGAACTATGTAGCCCCAAATGGTATTGAACCCTCAATCTGCCTGTCTTGGTCTCTCGCCACTGAACTATCTTCATATCATCTTACTTTAAAAAAATTCTCCATCATTTTCATCCGTTTATATCTCTGATCTATTTCTGAGAGATTTCCTCTCCTTTATTCTTGTGATTTTGCTATATATTTATTTTGTTTTGGCAATTGTGTTTTATATTTTTCTTTCATTACATTTTATTGTAGCACCTATTTGTATTTTGTGGATGAGACTCCTCATTTGACTAATGAAAATCAGATTCTTCTCTCCTGGCTCTCCCCTGAATTGTTCAAACCACCATGTACAACATCAACAAAAATGCTGGATCAGGAAACAGGAAAATTCCAAAAAGCAGAAATCAACAATGAAATTAAGAGCTAGCATTTCTCCCCATGTGCTGTTTCTGTTTTCCTTATGGACAGTGATAGGTCACACCCTACTGACTACTCATCTTCAAATTGCCCCACTGTATAAGTGGCTGGGAAAATACTCAGCCATTGGCTGTGCGAAGGAATGTTATATAAGTGAAGATGAGCGATACATTTGAGATTTAAATACTTAGGGGTTGCTTCCAATCCATGAAGCTAAGCTATCTGCATATAGAAAAATGAAATAGGCCCACCAGGAAATGCTTGCTTACCTCTTTGCATTCTAGTTGGGCAGATATGTGCAAATCAATTTTCAACAGAATGACTGACTGTAGTTCTCAGCTAGAATTATAAACCTGCCAATGACAGCACCATTTTCGGAGAACCTGGTATATAATTTATTTAGTATGTGTGGGGAGCCGCACGGTGCCGCGCCTTAAAGATGGCGCTGGTTTCCGCCTTCACCCGGCCTGATGGCGGGTACTCTCAGTGCCTTATTTGGCTTGGGCTGATGACCTGGCTTTGCTTCCGCATATGTGTGCCTATCTGTATTTGCCATGTGGCATCCTGGGGTTAGCCGCCCATGAAGTATTTAGCCCATGGGCAGGGACTCCCCGGGGTCAGAAGATTGTAAAAGTTTCCTGAATAAACTGTAGAAGAAGAGCTCGAGTGTTGCGTCTTCCTTGTGGGATGAGGGCGGACGCGACAAGTATGCAGTGAAGTACTTGATTTCCAGTGAGAACTCTGAGTGCTGGTGCTTGGTTCTTGACACTAGAAGCACATTAAGGCCTGCACATTCTAAAAGTCCTGGTGTTTAGTTCAACAACCTGGGCCACTCTGTGAATGGAGCGTGTTAGCATGTCTTGGAGCACCAAGAACTAAACTCAGAGGAAGTCACAGCAAAGGAAGTAAGGTTGGGTGAAAATTCCAGTGAGGAAGAATTTAGGGTGTTCTGAAACAAAAGAAGGGACAGGTGGTCATGTGGGAAAACACTGGCATGACAGAGCTGCCAGGAAGTCCGCAGAGCTGAACAGGACACAGTATGGGGCATGTGCAAACAGGTTTGAGACAATAAGAAAAACAGCAAAAGAAAAATCACCCCATTTTTCACAAGATTTTAAAAAAGCTCTATGTAGCTTAGTGTTAGAGCACTTATCCAACATATGTAGATTTGATGCCCACTACCATGAAAGAAAAGATCTCTAAAGACTCAGGCTCAGTGTGTGTGGCATGCGTGTGATGCTGTGCGTCAGTATTCATGCCCACATGGTTACACACAGGCACACACACATATAATTTAAAACAAAATTAATTTCTTTTCCCCATAAGATTGAGCCTGTTAGCATTTCACCGTGAATGGGGAGTGGCTCATGAAGCCCTACCCTTCTAGAGGGACTATTGGTCATTTCTTTAGAGGCAACACATTAGCCTCTAAATAACCTCTACTCCAAATAACCTCCTGGCTGTGAACTTTTACCAAACTCAGTGGATCACACTGAGGTGTGCAAAGAGGGGTACATGATGAGAGGGGGTGGTGGGGAAATACAGGAAAGGAACAAGGAAGTAAAATTACTAAAATTCTTTATATAAATGTATGAAACTTTATGTAAATGTAAACATATATTAGGAGTATCCCTTTAAATGGAATATATGGAATATATAAAATATATTTAGGAATATATATGTATGTATACACACATGAATGTATATGCATGTACCAACAATTAATGAAAACAGAGACCATGAATTTGAAATAAAAAGGCAAGGAAGGGCATATGGGTGGGGGGGGAGAAAGGGAAGGAGAAAATGGTTTAATTTCTATAATCTTTTATATGAGAATAGTAGTGTATTATAATAGTATAATATAATCTTGAAAGATAAAAGTAATAAAAAAGATGATTTCCTGTGACTGTCAAATAGAAAAACACACCTCTGTACAATGGACTGTCATTCCACACTGAAAAAAAAAAAAGAATGAACTATTAGCCTAGAAAGAGAAATGTTGGAATTGTTGACAGATCCTACAAAGAGAGAAGCTACCAGAAGTGTCACAGCTGCATCATTCCAACTGTATGACGTCTGGAAGACAGACTCGTTGAGAAGATCACTGGTTGTCATGGGTTACTTGGGAGGAAGAAGGAACAGATGGAGTATAGGGGGCTTTGAGCAACAATAAAATAACATTTGTTGGCACAGCTGTAGGTAGATGCAATTATGCATGCAAACTTCATGAGTGAACTGAGCGGTTTTAACAAGGTTGATCTTGAGGAAGGCTGTCTGTGTCAGAAGAGGGAATACATGGAAACTCTCTGCACTTATATTTTGTTGTGATCCTAGAACTGATCTAAAGAATAATTTAAAAATTAAGGGACAAGAACATACCAGGGTGAGGAGGAAACAGACATTTCAATTGGAAACAGGAGGTACCACAAATAGTTTCATGAGCAAGAACTGGTGTACCAAGGGCAAGGGTTTGGGAACACCTTCACTGTGGTAGAAAGAGGATACAGAGCAAGACGTCAAGAGCACACTGAGGAAGACAGGATGAAGCTTTGGTGACGAGCTGCGACTGGCAGGTATACTGAAGCCTTGGTGATTGACACCTCTATATCTTGATTTCTCCCCTCCCCGCATCCCCCCACCCATCAACTCAGTGGCTTACTCGTCATTACACTGATAAACAGCAGGCAGAGGTGAAGCCATCTAAAAAGGAGAGCCAATGTATAAGAGAGTTGAATGTGCAGCATGTTTTGAAAACCATTCTTCAGAATGAGGCTGGGAGACTGCACATGGGGAAGCATTTGAGTGCAAAAAAAAAAAAAAAACAAAAACAACAACAACAAAAAACCTGCCCTGAGGATTATTTTTAAAAATCTAATTTGCAAAGGCCACTGGCATTGCTTGATGTGTTTGTAAATCAGACAGTTGCTTAAGTCATCTTGAACAGCTGAATAATTTCCACAAAAAGCCTCAAAATGCTAAAGCATTAATTGAAAAAGAGTGCTTTGAAAATCTTGTTTGCGGAGTTTGTTTGGCTTGGAAGGATAGGGTCAGAGCAGTTTCTCATCTGCAGGAAAGGCTAAGGTTTGGTTTTCTTTTTGCATGATTACCCTAGAAAACAAATCTTTCAGATGGCAAATGAATGACTCGTTGGTCTGTTGGCTTTATTAAAGGCTATTGCGGACCTCTTATTTATTATGCTCTCAGTTTCCACTAAACCGTTAAACTTAAATATGAAATGTCCCACATTATTTAATCTCCTAGCTATTGTTTGTCTGCTCTCATGGAGCCAGGCAGGACTGGCAGACTTAGCTTTTATTATAATTGCTGCAAAGTGTCTGTAGCATCTGCGAGGAGTCATTCTGGCAGAGCAGGGATGTGCTGGTCTCTGCTCTTCTCCTGCAGGCTGGCAAATTGGGGTAGTGGGCACAGATACTCCCCCAGGCCCTCCTGCCAAGCCTTAGATCACCTTTACAGAGCAGAGGGTAATTCAATATCAGCATTTCACACAAGCTAATCTTTCCTCTGAGGCGACTGATAAAAGCTGCTGAGAACTGGAGACGCTGCACAGAGACCTGTCTCTGAAGGTCTTTGCTGATTTCAAGGTCAAGTAGGTAATTCATATGCTAGCTTAATGAGAGCAAATGCTACAGAGTTTGGAAGGAAATAGCAGACACGGGGAGAACTAAGATTCTGGTCTCAGTTCTTGGCATACATTATCACACTTCATTCTCCTATCACCTTGTGACAAGGAACATTATTTTTCTCTTTTTCCTATAAGAAGAAAGATGAACACATTGGGAAACAAATTAAGCCACATGTGAGCATGCAAATGCAAATGTATAGAATTGGGGGCCAGGCTAAACGAAACGCCCAATTTAAGAGCTTGGCATTCTGTATTCCATGGCTGCTTGCCAGGCCCACATGGGTCTCCTGGATTCTCTTCCTGTGTGTTCCATTACTATATTAATTCTGATGTCCTTGTTTGAATGGCAGAGCCAAATGAAAAGTTGTTTCTCCATTCCTCCCACAGACTCTGCAGGTCAGGTAGGAAATCCTGATTCTTGTCACGCACACACACACACACACACACACACACACGTCCACATGTACACATATTGAATTTTGTCAGTGGTAGGATTAATTTAGCACATTAAGTACCTTCCCATTAGGCTTGTGGCTTAACTGAAGTGTCAATATTTGATGTCTAATGTTTTATGAATTATTCTGATAAGCTACATCTTTGATCCCATTTCATAGTTCACGTTATAACCATCTGGACATTTCCTTCTCTTAGAGATTTTGGGACAGCAGCCAAAGCAGTACAGAATACTGAACAGATCAATATAGTTAAGCACATTACCATAATCCACAGACATTAAAATGTCAATAACTCATCCCTGACAAAGCTTATATCGAACAGAAGGCTGGATGGCACAAGAGATAGATTCATTAGGCACTCACCTCTGGGAATGGGTTTCAACAGGCTGAGGTCACTCACAAAGATGAGTCTCAGGATCTTAACTGTGCCAACTTTGTTTATTGACAACTGTGCTCTAATCACAATCCAAGCAGGTTAACAGCTCTTCCTTGAGAAGGACTGTCCTCCCCATTTGTCTCAGCAAGCATGTCGCATTGACATAAAAATATTTGCTCTGCATGAGTAGTGTCCTATTCCAATACATTTGGATCACAACAATTCACAAAGATATAGCTTATCAAAGTAATTCATAAATCAGTATAAAGAATTCCAAAATTCAGTGTTTCTCAGGCCTCTGTTGTATGCCTGGTACTATCATAGGCACAGGAGAGGCAGTGAGGTACTCAGCACAGTAGCTGCTCTGTCTCACAGAAATGCATTGTATTGGGAGACAGAAACAAGAATATATAATATTCCAGGTAAGCAGATATACTATAATGAACATAACGGTGAACTTTTAATAATGCTCTAAAGAAAGCTCAGAAGGGGACAGCAGCGTAAAGCAGGGACACATGGGATAGAGTGTGCTGAGGGTCCACTGTGGAGGAGAGAGGCCGTGTGGCAGCTCAGAGAAAGGAGCTCTGCACAGAAAGAAGCAACTAGCTGGAGGCAAGGAAGATAAACCTCCTGACCATGAGGAAATAAATGCTTGGGGGACCATAAGGAAGCTTAAATTAGACAAGTCACAGTCCTGTTGTTTTCTTGGACTAGTTGGACTTGTGATGTTGTTAGTTTAAAAATGTGAATGTGTGTGAGGTGTATGAGTATGTGTATGTTCATGTATGAAGGTATAGGTATGCCTCTCTCTCTCTCTCTCTCTCTCTCTCTCTCTGTGTGTGTGTGTGTGTGTGTGTAGGCACTTCTGCCAGTGTTTATGTGTGCAGGTCAAAGAACAAGAACCTTCACTCACTGGTCCTTGCCTTTTGATCGAGCCAGGGTCTTTTGGCTTCTGTGTAAGCCCGGTTTTAGCTGGCCTATGAGCTTCTAGAGATTCTCATGTCTCTGCTCCCCATTTCTGTAGGCACCTTAGGGTTATGGACAATTCACTCCTGTGTCCAGTCTTATATGCCTTCTGGGTGTATAAACTCAGACTATCTGCCTCACAGCAGGTACCTTTACCCCTGAGCATTCTCCCTAGCCCCTGTGGCTCACTGGATGGTGATTTTGCTTCCCAGGGACCATTTGACAATGTCTGGAGATATTTTTCTTTTAGTGACTTTGGGGATGGAGGTGCTATTAGCACTGGGTAGAGGCTGGATATTTTGCTAAAAATTCTGCAATGCTTGAGCAACTCCCTGCCCAGTACACACACAACAAAGAAACTATCAACCTAGAATGTCAGCAGTGCTGTTGTTGAAGAAAGAAAGAAAGAAAGAGAGAGAGAGAGAGAGAGAGAGAGAGAGAGAGAGAGAGAGAGAGGGGGGGGGGGAGGGAGGGAGGGAGGGAGGAAGGAAGGAAGGAAGGAAGGAAGGAAGGAAGGAAGGAAGGAAGGAAGGAAGAAAGAAAGCAACCCAGGAATGGCCTGCACAGCAGTTGATAAACAAGAAAGGGTGCGGGAGGCTGGGGCAGGACTCTCTGAAGGAGTAATGGTTGTTTGGATTAGAACAGAAGCTGTAGTGGTGAGGAGAGTTATATGCTGATGGGTTAGTTGGCCAGAGAAAATAAAGGGAAAGAAGCCAAGGATGATGGTTGGCAGTGGGGTCATTATGAGACAGAACAGTTAAGGGTGAGAGGGCAAAGGTCAAGGGCACTGTGGAAGGTGCCCTTCTCCAATGAAGCTATCAAGTGAACTGGGGAGCATAGGAACCTGAAATTAAATACCAGGGCCAATTGTCAGCATGCAGGCTGTATCTGAGGCCACAGGCTTATTAAGGTTACCTAAGAGGGGATGGTGGCTAGGAGGAGGAGGGAGAGAGTGTCTTCTCTCCAATATCAGTTAGGAGCCAAGCTGAGGAGAAACAGCAAGTAGGGAACCCAGGAGACAGGTAGCTGCAGTGTTCTGAAAGACACAGGACAGGGCAAACATGCTGTCCTCTATGGACATGATGAGAGAAGTAAAAGCCTGAGATTCAGTTGGTTTGCAGGATATCCGTGACATAGACCACAGACTCTGCATTGGACAGTTAGTTGTGTTCTTTCTGAAGTGTTGAAGAGAGCAAGCATTTGGAGAAATTGCAACCAAAGACTATGAATTGCTAGGTGGGTGTGGTGGTACCTATCTGTGGTCCCAGCTTTTTAGAAGGCTGAGGTAGGAGGATCACTTGAACCTGGGAAACATAGTTTCTGCTCCATTTCAAAGAATATGAGTTATTTTAATAAATATCGTTTAACGGAGAAGCGGAGAAACAGGCCAACAGCAGGGATTTCAATACATCAAGTAAAAAAATTCCCCAGAATCACTGAAAAAACGATCAAAACTCTTAGTTGTTTTTAGGCACTTGTGAAATCACTATATGAACAAGATTTGATTTTAACAACAGGGGAATGTCATAAGTCCATCAGGAGGGCAAGGGTTCACACTCCCTGCACCCTCTCTCCTGGCATTGAAATTATGACATCATACACGGGGTCCCCATAACACTTCCTTTACATGGATGTATCTTGGTGTCCATGACAAGATCAGAAGAGGATGTCAGTTCATCTGGAACTAGAGTTATACATGATTGTGAGCCACCATGTAGGTGGGTGCTGAGAACTGAAATTTGAAGAGCAGCAGTAACTCTTGACTTGGGCCATCTCTCAGCCCTGAAACTCTCCTCTTTGTCAACAGCTTCTGGCAATGGAGGTTGACTGTGAAATGGGTAGAAACACAAACGGCACTGTCTGCCCAGTGGCACTCATGTAGTACAAACCTACAAATTACTTATTCCTAGGAATACAAAGAGTCCTGTTCTATAAATTTACCAGGGCACACTAGCATATGGCATATTAAAATCACATCAGGAAAACCATGCTCAAAACTTACTGGACAGCTAGGCTGAAGAAAGACGGGGCAATTTTCTCACATGGCCTGCATCAAGAGATGGACACTTTGATGGCAGGGACTCTCATCAAATTGTTTTCCAACCACTCAGCATATGTGTCATAGAATGGACAGACAGAGAGCTTTCTACTGTCCCAAGGACTTCTGCTTGTTTCAGTCCCTGCTGTTGATAAGGCCTATTTGAATACCCATCTCCATTCTAAACCTGTCATCCATCCATCTGCTCAACCCCAAGCTTACCCAGAACTTCGCTCACCTCTGTAGTTCACCTCTAACCCTTCAGCCTAGCGCTATGGTCAGCCCGCAGCCAATAGTCCCAACAATTCTGGCTTCTTCTGTAGCTCCAATAGGGTCAACATAACATCACTAGAAGTGCTTTGGCTTCTCAGGCCTCTGTGAAACTCCTTGCCTGTTTAACTCTTCACACCCTTCCATTATTGGCACAAATATGTACATACATGCACATATACATGTATATAATATACATGTATTTACTATGTGATATGTAATATGTGACCTGAAAGTAAAAATTTAAATGGGCGTGAGAGAACTTGTGTTGGAGCTGGACAGATGGCTCAGTGGCTAAGAGTATTCCTTCCAAAGAACCTGGGTCAAATGTTAGCATCCATGTGACAACTCACAACCACCTGTAACTGCCCAGGGGATCTGGTGTCCTCTCTAGCCTCTGTAGGCACCACTCATGATTGTGGTATACAGACACATATTCAGGGAAAACACCCATTCAAATAAAAACAAACAAACAAAACTAAATAAATTAAAACATTAAAAAATTTATGTTGTTGCCTGGACCAGAGTTATCAAGAAAACTGGGAAAAATTTGGCAAAGTGCTGCCAGCCAATGAAACTCTCATGCCTTGTAAATTTCTTCTCATCCAATAGATTCTGACACTGTGAAAAGGACAGAAACAAGTTTGCCTATGTTCTAGCAGAGTATACTCATAACAGAAGTATTTAAGTAATGTCAAAACAAGGTAAGGTTTGTGCCTGTGGCTTCTGGGGTTTAGTGTACAACATTACAGAAAACCAAATATGTAAGCTATGACATCTTTGAAGAGAGAAGTCAACTAAATTTTTGGTTTAAGGCTTACATACTGCCAGGACCATATAGGATTCCCCAATCTTCCAACCATAAATTGACAGTTTCACTAAGAAAAAAGAAAAAGATTATATTATATTAAGCCTTGGATCGTCACTCCAAATCTGAGTGAGCAGAAGTATTTCCAATCTGAAGGATGACTACTGACCCAACACTGAGTTTGCTGCAGTGAAAAGGACATATTTGTTGATTTGTGTTCTCGTTCTGGGAACACAGAAGACTAGAAGGAAACCTTAGCGCTTAAATCTTGGTATAGTTTAGTCAAAGCAATCAGCTCCAGAGCACAAAACCCCAGGCTTCCTGTGCTCATCAGTGGAGAAAGCAGAATGGCTCACTCCCAATGCATCATCCAGAGAGCTCAAGGTTTCTGGCTTTGCTTTTAAAATTTAAACTTTGGTGTGTTAACTTTTCCTGGAGGTGTGAGCAAATTCATATTCACTGCAGAGCTCCAACTGGTGAGTTGTGACCCTTTTGGGTTTGAACAATCTTTTTTCACATAGGTCACCTAAGGTCATCAGAAAGCACAGATATTTACATTACGATTCATAACAGTAGCAAAGTTACAGTTATGAAGTTTTGGGGTAAATCTCCAACCCAAATAAGCCCTTGTAAGGAAAATACAATTCAATTAATATGAATACAAGCTATGTGCCTAGATTGGGCAGAGATCTACCACTACACTACTCTATTCCTCAGCTATGAGATCCCTTACAAATTGTGGTTTCTCCAGGCCACGTGCTTCTGCTCCATGTTCCTTCCACGTCCTCCTCTCTCTCCCTCCTTTCCTTGTTCTTCTCCTTGCTCTCTTTCCCGAAACTTTTCAGCTCCACCTCTTTTCCACTGCCCAATCACTGGCTCTAGCCTTTATTTTACAAGTTAAAATGGGGAGAAGGTTCACATGAAGTCACCTGAGGGATTCACTCCTGTCCCAGGCATCCCCTCTTGGGGAAGCAGAATTAGCATCAAAATACAAACAGCACCAGGGCAATCCACAACAGTGAAGTGGCCATAACGTTATGATGGGGTGGGGGTCACCACAATATGATGAACTGTATTAAAGGAGCACAGCATTAGGAAGGTTGAGAACCACTGGGCTAGAACCGATGAGTCAACAGAAAGGCATTTATCAGGTTTACAAGCACAGGTGAGAAGTTACTCAAAGGAGTGTAGGTGACCCCCCAAATAGCTGGCATCACTTCTGGTTACCACCATGGATGATGGACACATGATAGCTGCATCACAAAGTCCCCCTTTCAGTTGACCTTATACTTCCTGTGTATTCCAGCATCTCCCAAGAGGACTTGCATCTTGGGATAGGTAAGTGGAAGCAAATTCTTCAATGCCAGGTCAAGATGCTGTGTCCCTCCCCTCCCCACTTTATTACTAGAGTGTCAATAGCTCCTTTACCATTATTTCTGTAGAGCTCTAGATTGCTCTGCTCAATTAGTGGCCATAGCTACTGGGATAAGATCATTTCTGCTCTTAAATGGAGGCAGGATCTATTTATGTCCTAAGGAGGACAAATCATGTTACAGCATAGGTAGGAAGTATTTATAAAGCAACGTTCATCTTTCTTCCCATAAAGGGATGTTGACAACATTCTTCAACCCCTAGATTTCTTCTGACTGCAGTGATTAAAAATGGATCTTAGTTCTGAATAGTCTGTGCTTCTCCACGTCTGCTAGTATCCATTTAGAAAATAAACTTAATATGAATTCAGGTTTTCCTCCTTTCTTTTAAGGCTGTATCTGCTTGGAACTTGCTCTGTAGGTGAAGTTGACCTTGGCTTTCTGATGCTCCTGCCTCCACTCCTGTAGTCCTTGAATATATTGGCATGAGCCATTACAGCCATTTTATACAGTTTTGGGGATCATATCCAGGGCTTTGTGCTTGAGAACCACTCTACCGATTGAGCTACACATCCCACTAGAACCCAGACCATAGGTGCTGCTGGGAAAAGCCTTGCAGCGCCCTGTGCAGTCTCTCTCCACTCACAATAGCCAGGAAGAGCTGAAGGCCAGACGTAACCCCTGCAGCCTTTCTCCCCACAGAACTCCTAAGAGCCAATCCTCCATCTCTACCATCAGCACAAGGGCTGGGTCACATAGCACCTGCTGCCTCAGGTGTGGGAGCTCCCTTCCTTGGATACATTTATGAGCAGACACCTTAGTTTGTCTGGAAGGACTAAGGGTTTGTACTTCAGAATTCCCCCACTCGACAGCTCTCAACTGCACTGTCTTCTGAAGTAATAATAAATCTTTTGCTTGGGGGACAATTTGAATCAATGCCTCATATTTTCTCGAATCCCTTCTCCACTTCCTTCTTCAAACATAACATGTCCCCAGCCCTCAGTATTTTGTTTAACCTATTCCCACACAATCTCAAGTTCTCTCGAGTTTCTAGCTGACTTAGAAGAGCAAATGGCATCCTTTCCTATAAGTTAGAAGAAAGAAGCTTAGTGAGGACACAGTGCAGCCAAGAAACATGCCCCCAGTGACAAGCCATTCACCCACTCAGGACAAACAAGGAAAGCCTCTTTATAAGTAGAACAGTGTATCCAGTTCTGGCTCATGCCCAAACAGCCACTGGTCATAAATAGAAGATTTACTAACTTATATAGACTTACACATTCCACATACACTGTTGTATTTCACTTTTTTAGGACCCAGCCCCAAGTTGCACTTTGAATAACTTAAACAGATACAGGAGACTGCAAGTCTGGCTACTTGGGCAGATGGGAAATTTACATAGCAAAGATATTGTCAGAATTAATTTTTAAAATATTTATTTACTTATTTATTTTATGAATCAGATTACTCTCTTTTCATGCACAGATTCCATTACAGATGGTTGTGACCCACTTTGTAGTTGCTGGGAATTGAACTCAGGACTTCTGGAAGCACAGCCAGTGCTCTTAACCACTGAGCCATCTCTCCAGCCCCAGAATCCTTTCTCAAGTACACCATTGTTGTGCTTTCCAACTACCTGTTACCCAGGGCCATACTATCCACTTGATGGAACCAGAATTTTCTAAAGAAGAGAACTGGGAGCTTTGTGGCAGATCAGGGCTTGACCTGGTTGTCACCCTAAGCTGTCTGTCCTCTGATGGAGAAATGGGCCTAATGTCTGGTTGTAAGTCATCAGGGTTGTACCTTTGTTATGGGAGTGGAGCCTCATCATGGCAGGGCCATCCTGGTGATGAAACATTTACAGAAGTGACACCTTTCCTAGCACTTTTACACATTGATAACTCAAACAGGCCTGGTTAGTAGATTGCTTATTTTGAGTATGTGGGAGGAGGCAGTGCCCCCTTGGCTATGTTCTACTTTGTGCAACTTAATATCTCTTAATCAAATTTATTAGAAGATACATTACATCAATTCTATTACTTTGAGCTTCTTCTCCATCAATGGGAATCTTTTCTTCATCAGGGTTCGCAAGCTACTAGACATCCAGGTCTTCATCATCATGAAGCATCGTGTTTATCAGACTACCCTGATTTCCATCTACTAGGGTGGCCATAATTCTGTCCTCTGAAGGTACACAAAGCCAAGCTAATTCCTACTTGCAGGCACATATGGCACAAACATAATTCAGCTCTTTCTAGTAGATAAGGGGGCAGGGCTGAAGAAAAGTGTGGTCTGGGGAGATGCTGTCTCCAGTGGAAAATAAGGAGGTGAGGAGGTCAAGAGTGATTTCTTCAGTTAGTAAAATCTGAATTTCATGTGAAGGCTTAGACCCTATGGACAGATTAAAGGATGTGATTTCCATCTTTATAGTTGGCAAAAAGAATGTCTCATGTTTTCCAATCCCAATTCCCTTGCTACAATCCTACCTTGTTTAGGTTGACATGGATGAAGCATTTGAGACAACGATGTGAATATTCTGGGAAGTAGTTAATAGAAGCTGAGAGCACACGGCCTTTGGAGTAAGTTAGAGAATGGAATTTATAGTGTTTTTCCTCAGGAAGCTCCATCATGAATGAATCCTGTGTTTGCCATCGAGCTCACTGTGTATCCAAACTTCAGGGCCACAATCTGTGACCAAAGTCAGGTCTGGCTGCTTAATGCTGAACAAGCCAAGAAAAAGAGACAAATTAATAGTGGAAAGCAGAAAAAAGGATTTATTCAATGTGGCCGCATTGAGAAGAGAGATAAGGATGCTCAGAAAATCCCTGAAGTGAGGGGATTTGAAGTGACATCAAAGTTTAAATAGAGGCCAATGATACGAACATCTAAGCTGTGCAGGTTGCGGTTTGGTTTCACCCATCATTGACCATCATTGTCTGGGCTTCAGTGCCATCGTGTGTGTGTGTGTGTGTGTGTGTGTGTGTGTGTGTGTGTGTGTGTGAGGGGGGTGTCTAATAAGTTACTAGAAATGCTGGAAATCTCTTTCTTGGAAACAAGTTCTTCCCCTGGCTGGTAACTTTTCCTTCTCCCAGCCTGAGATTCCTAGGAATAGTTCTATTTTTTTGGAGTCCATTGTTTCAATAGTCTAATAGCTAGATTAGACAGACACTAGAATCTCTTTAGAATATTTTCACTTCTGTCAGGCTGGTTACAACTGGCTTTAGAACTAGGAATGGCTCTTCCAATTCCACTGAGTTAACAATGATGGCAAGTAGATAGGATTTGCTATAGTTTTCTTCCTTGCAAACTTTTTTTTTTTACTTAAATAGCTTTAGGAAGGGTTTTCAAATACCTTTAGTCTCAAGGAGGACATGAGAAATTTCATAGTCTTCCATATTATCAGAATCTGTTCCAAAGATCTCTTAATACACACACACACACACACACACACACACACACACACACACACACACACTAAATATGACAGTCTCTTTTTAACACAAAAATGACTTGTCTGGACTCTTGGCTATCCTTCAGTAAAGTAGAAAGTTCATTTCAGGATGACAAAACTGGCAGCAGTATACAGAGTCATGAGCACACACACTGAAAGAAAATAATGACAGGGAACTGACACTCCTAAAAGATTATCCCTCTGTGAGTACTCAGTCTGTAAATGTCTCTTTTATTTCCTCAGATGAAGTGATGAGATGAGAGCCACACCCAAGCTGCTTGAACACAGGGCTTGGGCTGAGCCCAGAGCACTTCCTTCTCTGTTCTAAGCCCAGTCCTGGAAGCTTTTAACCTCCATACAATCTAATCTTCCAGGATGACTTATTCAATCTGGTCTCTCTTTATTTCTGACTGCATTGTTCTGCTTGGCCTCATACTAACTCTGGCAATGTGAGGGTCAGAACATCACTGGATAATGATATCCCAAGTCTCAAATAGTAATGTAAGGGTCAGAACATCACTGGATAATGATATCCCAAGTCTCAAATAGTAATGTAAGGGTCAGAACATCACTGGATAATGATATCCCAAGTCTCAAATAGTATGCAACAGCAAAGAGCGTTTGTTTATTCAGCAGAATTTTCTGCATGCACGAGTCGCCCCATTTGAGACTTGCAGGCCCAGCTTTTATTGTCAGTTAGGGGAATTCCAGGGAGGAGTATGTGCCCTTTTACCTTGATTGGTTAGCAATATCTCTAGGGATCTGACTGATTCTACATTTGGTTAGGCTCTGGAGACTTCCCATGGGGTTGCTTACTCATTCTAGCCACCTCTTCTTACTTCAGGCCAGATGACAAGGTGTCTTCGGATAAGCTGCCCGAGGCTGTGGTTGGCTGAGCACAGGTTCCCTGAATCTGGGTTTTTACTTCTAGGAAACAGAAACTTAGGCCTAGTCTCCAAAACTGCCAGTTTGTAGCCTTTCATGGAATCAGCCTGACTCTGGCTAACTCAGTCCTCTCAGCAATATGTTCTAATATTCTAAACCTGGTTGGGTCTGTCTTCACCTGTGTCTAGCTTGTTCTCTCTGTAACCTGTCTCATCTCTGTAAAACTTCCCCAATAAAGCTGCCATACACCCCCCCACCCCTTCTCTCTGCTCTTAAGTAGCCTCACTCACTTGTGCTGTTTTCACGGGAGTTGGGCATATCCTATCTCTGACTCATTATGTTAAATCCCTGATCATCACTTTGTCTGCCTCTCAATTAGACATCAGTTTCAAACATGGCTGAACTTCTACAAACTAACCTCATCTTCATTGTTAGGGATTAAAGGTGTATACTAAGGGTGTGTCTGAACTCCAACCCGATCACACTGTAATCCAGGGCATGTCTGCGTTCTGGCTGATCGTATCTTTGGATGTGATCCCTTGAGACAGCAGCCATGTTGTGGATTAAAACCCTTCTACATCAGCCAATGTTGGAGTGAGGTAGAGAGGGGTGACCTGCAGTTGCACCATATGAATGACTTTTGGTACACCCACCATTTTGTGTGGCTTGGTGCTTAGCTTTGCAAGAGTATAGCTGTCCTGCTTCTGCCTCTGTAGATGTGGTACTAGTTGCTATGGAGTGGGAGTCTCATTTTCCACATAAAGAAGAGTATCAACAGTTTCTTTTTTAGGATCATGTCAAGTCATGCCTCTCCTTTAAGACGCTGGTCACTCTAAGTTGCCCGATACCAAATCCAGAAGAAATCAGGCTGTCCACCCCTGAAACTCTCTCTCTGGGACAAAGTTAGGAAGTGATGTTATGTTGTAGCATCTCAGGCCCTACTTTATGTCATATGGCTTCTCCATGCTCTTTGTCATATAGCCTATCCCAGAAAAAGTCACATGGGTGGAACTTGCCACCAACCCCGAAAGGATGTAAACATCTGGTATTTTTCTCTGTCTGGAGTATTTCTCTAAAGAACCTCTTCTAGGTTTCCCCCATCATCCTGCCTCATGGTTTTCTTTTAAAACTATACTTTTAAATGAAGTTCCTCTCTAGGCTTTAAAGGGAAACCTCTTTTTTGTTTCGAGTCTCCAAACATGTCACTACTACTATAATGTATTCTGCTGGTTTGGGTGAAAAATGCCCCCACAGGCTCATATATTTGAATTCTTGGTCCTTAGCTGGTGGAAGTGTTTGGGGAGGATTAGGAGGTGTGGCCTTGTTGAAAGAGGTATATATGTTACTGAGGTTTCAAAAGCCCACTCCAAGTCCAGTCTCTCACTCTCTGCCTGTAGATGAGATATGAGCGCCCATCTACTGATCCAGCACTATGGGTGTCTGCCACCATGCTCCCCACTGTAATGGTCATAGACTTATCCTCTGAAATCATAAGCAAGGCCTCAATTAAATGATTTCTTTTATAAATTGTCTTGGTTGTGGTGACTCTTCACAGGAAAAGAAAACAATTAAGAGATGTAGTGATTCTTTTTAATGCTTTCCCACCTCAAGTCCTGATCACAGCTCTCATGGCCAGAAGATTCTCCTAAGAACACATATTCTTGAGGATCACTTATGATGTTCCTTTTTCAAAACAACACACATGCTGTTTTCTCTTCTTTCTAATGTGGACATTTTCTCTTTTTTGGTCATAATTTTATATTATCTTCTCTTTGTATATTTTTTCTGCTTTAAATTCTTTTTTTCTTAGCTAGTCAACAGTGATCAAACACTGTTGTGCTGGCTAATTTTTATGTCAGCTTTACACATGTTAGAACCATCTGATAAGAAAGAGGCTTAGTTGAGAAAATGGCTCCATAAGATTCAGTCATAGATAAGCCTGTTGAGCATTTTCTTAATTAATTGGATTGATGGAGGAGGGTCCAGCCCACTGTGGGTGGGGACACCTCTGGGCTGTTGTCCTGAGTTCTGTTAAGAAAACTGTAAGAAGACTGAGCAAGCCATGGGGAACTTGTTAACAACACTCTTCCATGGCCTATGCATCAGTTCATTCTTATAGATTCCTGCCCTGCTTTCCATCGTTGATGGATTGGGACATGGAAATATAAGGCAAATAAAGTCTTTCCTCCAGTTGCTTATGATCAAATTTTATCACAATAGAAACTCTGACTAATACAGAGAGCATGTTCTTTTCTAATTTAGAGCTCAGTAATAAGTTAAAAACACGTCCTTTCAGATAATGGCAGCAGAACATTTAGTATCCAACAAGAAGTTAGGTAGTGACTGAAATATAGGGCTGGAGGTAGAGGTCGGTGTTACGTGCTTAGCATGCACAGGCCTAGGATTGACCCCAGCACTGTCTTACACACACACACAAACCATATATTCACATATACACACATGAGTGCTTACACACACCACACCACACATGCACATACATGAGTGTGAACACTCACAATCACATATATAGATATACATATATGTGTGTGTTCATATATATGATATATATACACATGTATACTTACATATGTGTAATATACATACACATATACATACACACACATACATATACATATCAGAAGCTTTAAAACACCTCAAGAGCACCAGAGCAGATCCACATGTTTGTAAATCAGTGGTTTAATACAGAGTAGTTACAGTAATTCTCACTTTTTAGGTAGCATTGACTGCATCTACTGAGGAACTAACCCCTTAACTCTACATCTGTTTGGAAGTTCACACAATGCTCTCATGTATTCTCTGCTTTGCTCTCTGTAGCATGGACAGCTTTTTCCCAGTCCTTCCCAGCTGATAGCATTTGGTCTTTTCAGAAGGCAAACTAAAGCTTCTGGCTTACC
The DNA here is from genome assembly GCF_004785775.1 of Grammomys surdaster. NCBI lineage: Eukaryota > Metazoa > Chordata > Mammalia > Rodentia > Muridae > Grammomys > Grammomys surdaster. The sequence goes on from NW_021620885.1 coordinate 2,285,791, forward strand.
TCGGTCAGATCCTGAGTTAAATCCCTAGAGCTCCAGAGTAGAAAGGGCAATATTTGCTGCCTAGCCTTACTCCCTCAGTTCCCAAATCAGAAACCTAAGGGAAGGCATCAGTGGCTACCCCAGACACAGGGATGAGGGTAGAAAAGCTATCTTGTCGCACCCTGTCCTTGGGCACTGTGTGAAGGTCTGGTATGCATGACTCCTGGGCGTGCATACGGAGCTCTGGCCATTCCAGATAGCTTCAGGAGTCTCCAGTGTGTCAGGTTGGGTCCTGCTTTTAGCACTTTGATCAGGAAATTTCCCTTGCCCAGAGTCTGTACCCACCACCACCACCACCACCACCACCACCGTTACACTTCAGAAACTGAGTTGGCTCTCATGGTCTCTATCTGCTAACTGAAGCAATGAATACCTAAGGTAGCCAGAGTAGCATCTTACATGGAGCATCTTCAGACCCTTTCAAGTCACGTAAACACAGAGTGTCTCTTGTGCTCCCGTTATTGAAACCAACAGTAATCCCCATCATTCACAAGTACTGTGCTCACGTTCCCATGGTGTTGTCCTCCACGTCTTACATAATCCCTGCAATACACTATGCTCCGGATCTGTTGGTCTCTACTTTAAAACAGGGCAATTGTGGCTCAGAGATGAGCTATTTGTAAGAAGTTCTGCAGGTAAAATAGATTCCCTCCCTATGGAGAGCCACACGTGTAACCACTGACCATGATGCTGTATGCTAGACCATTTGTATAGCAGCTGTATCATGACATATATACACTCAGATCCAAATATGTTTTTCTTTCCCACCAGACACAATTTCCCAGAAGACACAATCAAAGGAATTGCTTGGGTTTTGTCATCTTTTTCTCTCCACGTGCCTGGCAGTTTCTTTCAGAGTGTTTGTTATCTTTATCTGCTAACTGAAACAATGAATACCTAAGGTAGCCACTTTGTTTAAATGGCTCTTAAAATGGGGTTCCAAACCAGTCCGTGCATAATGGCCATCTATAAATGAGAAGACAGGAATTGTGAACTCTATGAACAGAGGTTGACATCTCTTGCTAGACAGTACAGATCACTGATAAAAGTGTCAGAGAATAAAATAGGACATCATCAGCCAAATAGTGGATGGAGCTTGGGGACTCTTATGGAAGAATAGGAGGAAAGATGATAGGCCCTGAAGGAGATAGGAACTCCACAGGAAGACCAACAGAATCTGACTAACCTGGACCCTTGTGACTCTTAGACTCTGAACCACATACACAGGCTGGACCTCGGCCTCCCTGCACAGATGTAGCGGATGTGCAGTTTGACCTTCGTGTGGTCTGGAGTGGGAGCTATCCCAAAAGCTGTTGCCTGTATGTGGGATATGTTCTTCTAGCTGGGCTGTCTTGTCTGGCCTCAGTGAGAGAGGAAGTGCTTAGCTTTGCAGAGAGTTGAAGTACCAGGGTTGGGGTAGTGGGTGGGGGTGAGGGGCCCACCTGTTCAGAGGAGAAGTTGAAGGATGGCAGAAAGATTGTGAAAGGGAGTGACCAGGAGAGGGGGCAGTGAGCAGAATGTAAAGTGAATAAGTAAAATAATTCAATTAAAAAATTAAACCAATCATTTCTATCAGTTAGTATGGAAACTTCACCTGTTTCTGTTTCTCTCTCTCTCTCTCTCTCTCTCTCTCTCTCTCTCTCTCTCTCTCT